>NC_142882.1:68077651-68380681 GCF_051225735.1 Oryctolagus cuniculus
GTTTTGTCTGGTTTTAAACCCATACCACTTTGTCTTTAAATGTGATTAATGTTTACCTGGCCTATAATATTTTTTATCACTTTGCTTTTCTTTTGATGTGCTTATAATTTAACTAAATTTATTTTTAAATAGTAAATTCCCCTTTTTTTCTTTTACCAGGGTTAAATTTTAGTTTAGTTTGTACTGGGAAATCTAGTTTATGAACATGGATTATGATTGGCCCTATATTTGGGTGCGTTTCTTTCAATTTATTTTATACTTCTTAACCCTCCTTTTTTGTGTCAAAAAATAACATAAAATTTATTATTTTAACCATTGTACATATAAGAAGCAATAGTAAATATGTGTACATTGTTGTGAAACATATTTCTGAAACTTTTTTTTCTAATAAACGGATTAGTCAACAACTTCTCTTCCCCTCTTCCTTCAAAAAGTAGAGTGGTTCCTTAGTAACCACTAAGGTTACTTAGTAACTAAGGTTCCTTAATAACCACTCTTCTTTTTGTTTCTATGACTTTGACTACTGTAGATAAACAATATTAAGTGTAATCATATAGTATTTGTCTTTGCCACTAGCTTCTTTCACTTAATATGACATCTTCAAGGTTAATCCAAGTTGTAGCATGTGACAGGAATACCATCCTTCTTCAGGCTACTGCTATATCATTTCTGTACACCACATTCTATTGTTTTCATTTATCTTCTGATGGACATGTATGTTGCTATTGTGAGTAGTGCTCCGTGAAGATAGGTATACAAATATCTCTTCAAAACCTTGCTTTCAGTTGTTTGGGGTATGTGTCCAGAAGTGGAATTACTGGATTATATTATACTTGTATTGCTAACTTTTTGAGGCATTTTCACACTGTTTTCCATAGCAGTTACACCATTCTATGTTATCACCAACAGTATACAGTTTCTCTACATCCTTGCCAACACATGGTATTTCCTGTGGATGGAGCCCATTCACTTCACATCAGAGGGGTTGATGTATTTTACTCAAAGTATGCTAGTTTCAATGTTAACCATATATGAAAAATATCCTCACAGCCATATCTAAACAAGTATTTGATCAAAAACTTCTGTGGCCTAGTCAACACATGAAATTGTCCATCAGATTAACAAAAGAACACGTATCCACAGAGATTCTCTTACATTGTTCCTCTCTTTTTTCATCTAATTATGTTCCTTCTCAAATTGTTCTCTTCATTAAAACAGTCCTGTTAACTGGATCTCAAAAGTTGTCACCAACACTCTCAAAGATAACTGAGAACTAAACTGGTAAAACTTAGATTTTCTAAGAAGACCTTGAATCAAGGCTCAAAACATACCCTTTCCCCTTTTCAAAACCTCTTTTTTTTCTTTTGATTTTGGAAGAAAGATGGTTTTATGTATCATTTTGGAATATAAGAGATTTTTTAAAATTTGAGTGAAGAGCAATAGAATGAAACAGGTAGGGTAGAAAGAGAGAGATTAAAGTGGTGACTCAGGGAAGAACTAACAGGACATTTGAAAAGTGAAAGAGGATTTAGATCTGAGAAGGTCAGGGAATCCGTTCCCGGGCTGCACTGGCTTGGAAATACTCGCAAAGCCTGGGGTGGGTGCCTCCGTGAGCAGCAGTAAGTGAAAAGTTCACAAGTTTTTAGTACTGTAAATGATACTTTGATAGTTTGAATAGAGAGAGAGGGCCAGGGATTCTGAAATGAGAATTTGTCATGTCTCAGAGAATTATGTTCCATTATCATATCATAGAGAATATTGACCATAAAGGTTAGATTCTTTTCCTCTATATTTCAACAGTGTGATTTTAGTCAGCTTCTTCTAAGATTCTAATTCCCTGTGAATTTAACATATCCAGTTTTATAATAAATATCAGCAAAATAAAGAACTATAGCAAGACAGTAATCTTGCAAAGTCCCTGAAACATAATTTTTTTGTTCTTTTGTAGATGGCTTTTTATGTTGCATTGACAAGGAACTCGATATAATGTAGTTTGTTATTAGCAAGACATAAACGTTCAAGGGTACTGCAAAAAGTTCATGGAAAATACATATCATGAAAAAATTATCTATGGATTTCAAGACCTTCTTGGACCAACGTAAAAATATTTCATTCCATTTTTCCATGAATGTTTTGAAGTCCAATCAAACTACTCAACAAAGTAATCTTGATGCTGTGAAGAATGAATTAAAACAAGTATGATATTGTAATTGTTTCTTAATATAGTCCTTCAGGATAGCATTGGAAAATACAAGGTAATGTGTTCTACATTTTCTTCCACTGTTTTACTGAATTTCTTAGCATTTCCTATGAAGTTGTGGTTTAATTTCTGTATGAAAGTTTCCATTGATGGGAGATACACTCTTCAAATGGGCCATCTAAAATTCAGCCAACTTCTACTATAATTTCTCCTTTGTATTGAATTGTAATCTATCCCTGTAGCTGTAGCTACTAGATCTACTCTTTATATCCAATTATAACAAATATAATAGTCTGACTCCTTAGTATTTAAAATAATTGATGAAAACTATCATTCCCCCTCCTCACCCTTAATTTGGAGCTGCGTCTTCTACAGAGTAAGCACCCTTAATATCTTCAGTTGTGTTTTATTACCCAGTATCACACATGTATGCTTTACAGATTACTTTCCTAAAAAAAATTTTAAATAAGTAAATTGTCTTCTGTGATCTGACCAGCAGACAAGAGTAGAAAACCCTTTAAAAAGTTTACCACTTCTATTATTCCATTATCATATCTCTTTAACTTTTTGGTTTATTAAAAGTCATTTTATCCCGTGTACTGAGCTACATCACTTCCAACTGCATTTGGGCAGTTGGTTTTTGGACCCAAGTGTAGGATCTTATGTTAATCCCTGTTAACTTCTATGTTTTTAGAGCTTCATCCCATTGCTGCAGACTGACAAGCTTTTTTTTGTTGTTTCAATTCTGGTTCTGACATACAATGTGTTCATTCTCTTGCCAGGCTTCATGCCATCTACATATTTGATAAGCACGCCTTCTGTGGCTTCATACAATTCAATCTATAGGATTATACAGTCATAATTACATCTTTTGAGAACTTTCCAACCTTCTAAAGTTATATTTCCTCTCAAAACTTCATGTTATGGAGTAATGCAAACTTTTCAGTAAACTTTGAGAAGTTCTGCTTTCTAAACTTTGTAGTATATTCTTCCTTTCTTTGAATACCGTGTATTCTCAGATGAGTCTTTCAGGTTCTCAAACCTTGTTCGTTTCATTAACGCCTAATCGTTTTTCATAATCATTACCTATGCATAATTTTGTTTTGATTGTAGGTAAAACTTTGAAATTGTGCTGCTTGCCCATTGCTGTTAGGACCAACTTCTGCGTATTTGGTGGCTTAAGGCAGCAGTCACTTACTATCATTCAGTTTGGGAGGTCAAAATTCACAGTGGGTTTTACTGGGCTGAATTCAAGGTGTTGGTGGACTGCGTTCCTTCTGATGGATCTTTCAGGGGATCCATGTCTGTAACTTTTCCATCTTGTAGAGCTGTGTACGTGACTTGCCTTGTGGTCCCTTTCTCCATCTTCAAAGCCAGCAGTGTAGCATCTTCAAGTCTTTCTGTGACTCAGATCTCCTCTTCCACTTGAAAGGAACTTTCTGATAAGGCCTACCCCCACAAGCCTGGAAAATCTCCTTATTTTAAATTCAGTTAATTAGCAAACTTAATTCCATTTATTTTCTTTATTCCCCATCACCATGTCACATAACATATTCACAGGTTCTGAGAATTAGAACAGGGACAACTTTGGGCATAATTATGCTGCCTAACACAAAAGTGCCAGTCAGGACTTTTTGGATTATTTTTGGCACAAATAAATCACTAATCATAGTTGTAAATACTCAAAGTCAGGACAGGTGTAGTGGCTCAGCAGTTAAAATGCCAGTTGGAAGCTTGTATTCCATATCAGAATTCCAGGGTTCTTCCCAACTCCACTCTCAATTCCAGCTCCCACTAATGTGCACTCTGTGTAGCGTACTTGGTTCTCTGCCGCTTACAAGGGAGTCTCAGACGAAGTTCTCAGACATCGGCTTTGGACTAGCTCAGCACTTTTAGTTACAGGCATTTGGGGTTTGAACCAGTGGATGGAAGATCTTTCCCTATCTGCCTCTCCATCTCTCTCTCTCTCCTCCAAAATAAATTTAAAAAGTCAATATTTTTTTAAAAAGTTAATGTCACTAATCATGCCTCTAATTTTTTTTTAGGAATAGACTCTCCTTATTTGACCAATGACCTGAAGTGGACCTTTACAATAATGTTACTCTCCCTTCTCCTGCCAACCACATGAATATGACTGAACATTTGAGAATGTTCCTTAAGGATACACATTTTCTGAAGTAATATATTATTTACCCTGGAGAAATGCTTTTACCATTTACCAGCCCTTGCTAGTCCTAGCACATGTTTCTCTATTTGTAACCAATTACCATAATTTGTTATCTGAATAATATTAGTGTGATTCTTACACTGTAAAATCCATGAAAGGAGCATCAGCTACTGGTCTACAGTCAGCTATTACAAGCTTAGGAAGACAGAAGTTTAAATTCAGAAAAGGAGACTAGGACCTAGGTTACGTTTACCACTAAGAGGGAACTTCTAATTTGGACTTAGTATGATCACGTGGAAGATGGACTGCTAAGTAAAATCGAATTCATCAACCTCAGAAGGATGGTGGAAAACTCATTCCATAGTATGAGCATATGTCTGGGTATGCATCCTTTTTTCTTTTTTTCTCTAGGAATCTTACTTACTGATATTTCACACTATAAACCACCATGGCACACCTTGGAAAATGTAGGACTGCAACTTGTTAAGTATAACCTAGTACATACAAGGTTTGAGGTGTGCATGATAGTGTTGCAATGTTTGCATCAACTATGGGCTTTATTCTAAGCTAGATTTTAGTTTAGAAGATTTTCCCCAAAGTCATTTATTTTACCACTAATGCAGTTTCCTTTGTCTATTGTCTAAACTTGGGTTCTATCCCTTTTATCTTAGATTTATTGGCTTATTGTATCTAGACCTTTGGAGTCTGAAATAACATTGGGTCCTTCACTGGTTTAGGGTGAAGCTGAAAGAACACCTAAACTGATCCCAAAAAAAAGCCTATCCCCAAATCAACCTCTGTAAGCTGGGAGAACTCATTTTATCTTCAGCCCCAGTTTGCTTATCTCTAAAATGTGTCTGTAAAATGGGGGATCCAGAGTGTTTCAGTGTCGGTTGTTTTCACACAGGGTGATGTAGACCCTCAGGTCCAGGGAGGTGCCTTGGGCACTGTTAGGGTAGACCAGAGTGAGTGAGGGGAAAAGTGGGGGAAATGGTGTCCTTTGCTGCTCATTACAGGGTATAGATGGCAGAAGTCTGATTATATATAAAAATCAGAAACTTGGATAACTTGTGTTTCTAAGGAATCTCTAAATGTTCTGTTAGTTTTTTTTTTTTACCAAAGTTATGTATTTCAAAAGCTGAAACTTCTGTATAAATTGATATTCTAATTCCTAAATTATTTATCTTTGATAGTAGGCTGATCAACATTCCTATAGGTTAAAGATGTTTGCAGATGGAGAAAAACATAAATCCATAATCTTCAAGCTATTTAACAAATTCAACAATTAGGAATTAGCCACACCCTTTTTAAGAAATAGAAAATTCCAGGAAATAGCCACACCCTTTTTAAGAAATAGAAAATTCCAGGACTAGGTCATGAAAAATACAAGATGAACCTGGAGAGCATTGTGGTGTCAAGGAGTGAAAAAAGACTTAATAGGATAAAGCCATATCACAAAGGCAAAGGAGCACAAACAGCACAATCACAAAATAAATAACAATAGCGTTAGATAGAGATCCACAGTCTGAAATAAATATCCATGAGTTCTTAGTATCATAAATAAATAATTGAATAAACTAATGTGGGAGAAGGGCAAAACTTCTTCATGAAGGATTCTAACCAATGATTGCAGAAAGAACAAGAAAAATCACCATTGGAACCCCAGAGTTGTCGGCAAGACTCACCAATGCAAGAGAAAATGGCACCCCTTATTTGGGTTCAATTTCCTGTCCCAGCTGCTGATGCCAACACCCGACTGATGCGGGCCTGGGAAGCAGAAGTAATGGCAACAGTAACAGCCATATATTTAGATTTCTACCACCCACCTGGGAGACTAGAATACAACAGTCAATAGAGCTAAAATGCTCGATACATGAAGCTTGCTCTCCAGTGGGATGGTCTGGGTTCAAGGCATAGGTAACAAGCCAGTGCCTAAGTACTATTTAAGAGCTTGGTAGTTCTGTACTGAAAGATAATGTTGGCCAAGGGGACTGAAAGGACCAGAGCGTGAGAAAGTTATTTTGTGTCAGGTGGTTACAGAAGGCTCTGATGCTGTATCATTTCAGCAGAGACATGAATGAAGCAAAGGAGAAATCTGGGCAGATGTCAGCAAAAGGAATTTCTAGATGTCAGGAGAAAGAAGGGAAGGTGGATCAAAACTTTAATATGGGCATGCAGGAGTCCAGGCATGCAATGACTTGTGAGGACTCCAGTGAGAAGTGCATAGATAAGTGGATTTGGGCTTAGGATGGGGTTGGTGCTTGAGGTAGGCCACTGCAAGAACAGTAGTACTGAATAAAGTAGGATGCCCTGGGTGGGTTTTGAATGGAAAATATATTTGCATTTGTTCAATAAACATTCATGACATAATGACTTTGTGCTCCGTACTGTTTCAGGTGCTAGAGACACAGTGATATATAAACCCCAAGCCTCATGGGGTTCAATTTAGCTCAAGGACAGGCACATATTAAATGAACAAATGTATGAATTATCAAGGCTGTGGATGATGATAGGTGCTGTGGAGAAAATAAAGCGGCTGGGATACAGAGTATCCAAAGAAGGCTTCACCAGAAGTTGGGGCCTGGTCTGGCCTTGGCATCTGAAGTTCATTCTGCCTGTTGGTGGAGAATCCACTGGGGCCTGGAGCAAGAGTAAAAATGGGACAAGGAGACCACTGTAGCATTCAGGAAGGAGGAGGCACCTTCCTAAATCGGGGCAGGGGTGGGGCGAGAGGGAGGCTTGTAAATGTTTTTCAGGTAGAGCCAACAGTATGTTTGAGCGTGTTAATTTTGAAATATCTTTTTAGAGATCCACACAGAGATAAAAGCAGGAAAGCAGACATGGAATCTGAGTTTTCAATGTGACTCAAAAACCAAATGTTATCAACCTGTTTTCACACCTGGGAAACCCAGAGTCATTTCCAAGTTCACCCAGGGGGAGAATCACGTGGCCATCCCGTCTCTTCCAATCACTAGACCATACTTGCCTTGGAATAGAAGTAAACGAGAGGGATAGGGGCATAATACAAGGGGCTTTAAAAAATTCATGGAAAATTTATATTATGAAAAAACTATGCATGTGTTTCCAAATTTTTTTAACAATACAAACATCTTTTTTTTTTTTTTTTTTTTTTTTTTTTGACAGGCAGAGTGGACAGTGAGAGAGACAGAGAGAAAGGTCTTCCTTTTCCGTTGGTTCACCCTCCAATGGCCGCTGTGGCCGGCGCACCGCACTGATCTGATGGCAGGAGCCAGGTGCTTCTCCTGGTCTCCCATGGGGTACAGGGCCCAAGCACTTGGGCCATCTTCCACCATACTCCCTGGCCACAGCAAAGAGTTGGCCTGGAAGAGGGGCAACCGGGACAGAATCCGGCGCCCCAACTGGGACTAGAACCCAGTGTGCCGGTGCTGCAAGGCAGAGGATTAGCCTAGTGAGCCGCGGTGCCGGCCCAAACATATCTTTTAATTCAGTTTTTCCATGAGCTTTCTGAAGTACCCTCCCACGAACACAGGCATAGGTGAACGTCTGAAAACATGGAGAGAGCAAGACTGTGGTGAAGGACTCCAACTGTGCCCCAGCTCAGCTATTCTGCATTTCAGTGTCCCTCTCTTCCCGGCCCTATACCTGTTTTCTTCTCCCGGTCTCTCTCTTTCAGTTTATATTGAGGATTCATGATGGAGACCCGCTGATATTCCTGGGGAGACAGTAACACTGGCCATGAGAAACCAAACATTCATTTGTCTTTATGTTTACTTTATTCCTCAGGCCAGACCTGTTCTGGTATTGTTTCTAAATAAGAAAAAAGAATAATTTTTGTAGATCTTCATAGAAAGCTTGTTCTTATAAAAAGAAGCATTCAAATTGAAGAGCATCATTGTTTGCTGATGTATAAGTCTGTAAGATGACCCATCGTGCCCATTTTCCTTGGTCATCCCATTTTTAGCACTGAAAGTTCTACATCTCTCAGCACTCCTTGGTCTCAAGAAAATAAGAGGAATAGTTCTTTTTATTTGCTTGTCACTGGCCAACACCATGGGAAAAAATAAAGCAAGAAAGTGAAGTAGAGGAGGGTGGAGGATGGGAGAGATGAAGATAATTTTTTGGCTTAAATTAGAAAATATGTCAAGTAGGATGCATCTGGTTTGACTTAGTATATCTTAAATCAAATGAATTTGAATAAAAGAAGTATTATTTGACAAAACAGGACCTCCAGAGGCAAGGGCTTTTCAGGGTGGGCTGAGCCACAGTGTACCAGTTCTTTCTGATTCTCTCCTCTACTCACTGGGTCATCAGCCTCATCCTTTTGCTGGCTTCCCATGACGAGAAGGTGGCCATCAGCAGCAGTGGGGATGGCAAGATTTCTTGTTGACAAGGTGACAGGACAGGGGATACTTGGAGTCTATTTCTCACAACCTGGATTATGCCTCTGCTTATATCCCACTGCCCCAAACAGCCTTAGGCCTATCCATCCCTGCACCCATAACCATTAGATTTGGGCCAGTTATGCAGCAAGGATAGCAGCCCCAGTGTCCACCATAGAGGGAGGCCAGAAAGGAGTGTAAGGAGCATATGGCATAGGCAATAAACCAGCAGAAGCCAGGGTTCAAGGTTACTCCTCCAGCAGTGGGACAACTCAGGGTAGGTAGGAAAAACTACATTTTAATCCTTGAAAAGAAGCAGCCAGAATGATCACTGTGGGGTGGTCCATGCTGACCACATTGGGCTAAGTTGGGCTGGAGGAATGGATCCAAGCTCTCACTTCTAGGGAGGACTCTTCCTTGAAGCAGCATTTCAACCCTACGCACAGATAGGAAAAGAGGGAGGGAGAGAGGAAGAGACTTGGGGAGGGAGGGAGGGCAGGGGCGGCCCGGGGAGACAATGTTCCTGTGGGAAACTTGAGGACCAAGAGGAGGAACCAGCTGGGTCTTCCTGCCTCCCAGGTTGCCTCGGCAGCATCTCCAAGGAGCAGCTTCCCTTTTAAGGTGTCTAGCACTAAGATGGATGCTGACTTATCCCAACTAGCTTGAACTGAAGCATTCCCTACTGTTGTTTAAAGTCTTTAAAACACCCAGAGAGAATTTCTCTGACTCCCAGGGCACTGCCGGTGCCCAGCGAGGCTATAATTGTGCCCCCTGAAATGTGTTTCTGCAATGCCTCCATGGGAGTGGACCACTTAGGAGAAGCTTGGAAATTTCACCAACACAGAGAGCTGCGTGAATGGGAACTTGTTGGAAATGTTTAACATAGGAAGTGCTGTGTGCCAACCCTTACTGTAGACAACGATACTTTAATGTCTGTTATAAATTGGTTTCAAATGGTTAACATACATAATGACATTGAAGCAAGCTACGTTTTTCAGCGCTTTGAGGAATTTCAGACACACAACTATTTATTTGTGGGAATAGGCTGACTTGCTTCCCTCCAACCCCTTTGAAAATGAGCCCCTGTGTGTTCGTATAATGTTGAGATCGAGAGAATTCATAACAGATTTAATCATATAACCCACTTGGCGCTGTGTCGGTGCCTGCAACAGTGGAAAGCGCTCTCATCTTGGCTACCCTTTGGGGCTCAGCTTTTAGTTTTCTCTTCTTGAATGTTCAAAAGCACTTCCCCACACGATAATTTTCATTCCTATAGTCTAAAGCTCTGCAAAAGAATATGTACTTACTTGTTTTTTTCCTATTTCTCTTTTGAAGTTCTTTTCCTTTTTGTTGTCTTTTTCCTCCATGGCCCTTGGAGAGGTTCCTTGTCCTCCCCTGTGGCATGTGCCATTCCTAAGTGGCTGCTCACATGGGTACTGGGTTGTCATTTCTTTTCTGTCACTGAAGGCCTTCTCTTTACACCCTGACTCCATTTACCTCTGTTTATTCTAGAACTGAATAAAGGAGAATGTGAGAGCAGACTTTGCTCAAGTTAAAAAAAAAAAAAAAAAAGTACACTATTGACATCTGACCAGGCAGGGGTCTATGCTCAGAACACAGGAAGAAGTATTTTATTATAATGCCAACTCTAACGGGCAATTCCAGATTCCCATGCTTCTCCAAACTGACTTTATCAAGAAATGGAATTTGTTTTTCATTTGTTTAGCTTCCTCCACTTATGAATTTATTTCTATTGTAGCACCTGTAGCTCATAAATTTACTGCCATATTTATCAGTCGCATGGGTTTTTTTCCCCATATGACAGAATTTTGTGAGGGGCAGTCTTTTTCAAATATATATATTTTTTAATTCTTAAAAATAGGGCACAATTTCAGGCATGGAAAGCCAAGACACTGTGGCAAAAAAAAAAAATGGCTTACATGAAGGATCTCTGTGAGTGAGATCTCAGTGGAAAGAAGGGGTCATCAAAGAAGGAGGTACCTTTCTCTGAAGGGAGGAGAGAACTTCCACTTTGACTATGGCCTTGTCTAAATAACGTCAGAGTTTGTGGACTCAAAAGGCTTCCATAGCCTTGGAAGCTTATGACAAGAGCCTCGGGTGATCACTGACGTCATAAATAAGAGTGTCAATTGTTAAATCAATAGGAGTCACTGTGCACTTACTCCCTATGTAGGATCTCTGTCCTTAATGAGTTTGTACTATGAGAATTAATGGTAAAACTTGTCTTCAAACAGTACTTTATACTTTATGTGTGTGGGTGAAAACTGTTGAAATCTTTACTTAGTATAGAGTTGATCTTCTGTATATAAAGATAATTAAAAATGAATCTTAATGAAGAACAAGATAGGACAGGGAGTAGGAGGTGGGACAAGAGTGGGGGTGGGAGGCTGGGTAAGGGGGGAAGAACTGCTATATTCCAAAAGCTGTACCTATAAAATTTATATTTATTAAATAAAAGCCTTCAACAATTTTTTAAAAAATAGGGCATAAAGCCAGGCATACAGAAAATATCCAATAAATATCTTGAATTAAGGAATAATGTAATCAAGCAGTTGAAAAGTAATAGGGCTGACCAAAAAAATGAGAAATTTTGTAACGACCTGCAGCTCCAAAACCAGCACTCTGGTCTTATGACTCTCATCACAGAACTCTAAAACTCACTGACAGCATTGGTCAATGTGCAGTCTGCAAAAGTCAGGGTTGTTTCTCATTATGTCCTGGATGTTTCTTCTTCTGGTTGTAACTATTTTTATTTGTATAATATGGAGTCTAGGCTTCAGTATTTATATTATATATAATATGCTAAGTAGCTATACACATAGGTAACATCATATACATAACAAAACATAAATATACTTCTTCAAAGGAAAGGAGAAGGTGTTAGGTCCTCCCAGTAGACAGCCCAAGTTGTTTGATATTCCTAAAATATGTTGCTTTCTCCAGTGAGAATCCATCTCTTTCTAAGGAGATATAAGTACTTTAAGGCTGCAACCCTGCCATTAACCCAGGAACTTTGCTCCTGTTTCTTATATGTTAAAGCTTAGTTGATTTACCAATCTGGTTGATTCTGTCCAGGCTCTTTAATCAGGGCAAAGTAAGTGGGATCAGTGCTTCTTTTCAACAGAACAAGCGTGAGGTCTCACGGAATCGCACCTGCCAGGGAGTGGCCTTTTTGTTTCTAGCTCTTCCTCTTCTCTCAGGGGCAATCAAGGGAATTTCTTGGTTCAACGAAAAGAAAAATGAGCGCTCACATGCCCAGTGGCTGGCTCATCTGCCTGATTTTAGAGGCACAAACACGAGGGATTTGCTGGGAGCCTGCTCCTCTGTCACCAGCGGCAAGCGACAAGAGGGAGAGGCCAAACACAGCCCTGGCTCAGTCGTCACAGCAAGCTCGTCCAAGACAGACTGAGAAGATGGTTTTGTAATTTTAGAAATGGTTCTTTTGATGGCACATCTTTAAAAGATAAAATAATGAATTAATACGTCCTCAGGGAGTCACTTGGCTAAGGATTAAGGAGCAGCGAACAATTATTTGAAAAGTGAAAGTCTGAGTGAATTAGCCAATTGCTTTTGTGTTCACAGAACTCGTTTTTTGTCTTCCCCTTCTTCCTCGCTCCCTCTTTCTCTCATCACACCCACACCACGGAGGTCCTTAAGTGACCGAGAGTAACACGATCGCAGGTTCCTTGCCCCAGAACTTATTTGTGCTCACACTCCAAAGCTCCAACATGACAACATCTCCACCCAATTTCCACAAGCCACCAAACCATTGCCTTTGGAGCCCCCGTCCCCACCCCTGCTTATAACCAGAAACAGTGACAGGATTATCTTGAAAACGAAGTAGCTGCCAGATCCTGTTAAAATTTCCAGACCTTGAAAAAAATGCATCTTCTGTCCAGATTGTGCATTCGGTTAACAGAAGCCTACATGTGACCGATTCCATGTGCTCCCTCAAGTTTTTGAAACATCTGGATGAGGCCTGCAGCTCTTCAGTGCTAAGTGCCCATTTATGCATCGTAAAAACAATGTTGCCATGTTATAAACTGAAGACAGAGCTCTCCTTTATGGTCCGACCTAAGACAATGAATTAAAGGAATTACCTTTTCCTTCCCAGGAACAGGTTTGGGTTCTGGTCTAAAAATCTGTTGTACAGCGTCAATATGAATTAAGAGCTGCCAGGGAACTAAAAATTGCTCTTTCCAAGGAAAAGTCACCAAGATGAGATTCCAAGATCAGAAATAAAGAGCTCGAGGCTTTGAAACGTAGAAGAAGAAAACCAATTCCAGTTGCTTCCTGTAATAGGTTCATTTTCCCTTGTGGAAAATGATGATTTCCAAACACAACACTCTTGTTAATCCAAGAACCTGGCTGAATATTTGCTCAACTGTTGTCTGAAAAGAGTTTGGCATTCACACATCACTTACCACCCATGGATTCAGAAGAGACTAAACAGGCTGTGCAGACATATTCTCAGTTATGAATAAGTTTTAACCTGGTGACTTTCAATCCATCTTCTACTGAATGTTGATCTTCCACAAGTATCTTTAGAAACAAAAGTTCCGAAACTGCAGAATAAGTTCACATCTATATACACCAACAATGATGTTAATATGCATAATATTTTCAATATTCTAAATATTCTAAAGAAAGTCTTATAGTTTATTTCTCTGATTATACAGTTTGTAATATCTGCTATTTTCAACACTATGTGAACACAACATATGATACAGAAAAGTCAATATTAGGAATAAATACTTGGTAAGTGACTATAACCTCAACTCCTCATTCTGATATCTATTGTGAAAATTGATAGTTAAAAGAAAAGATTAAACATTAACCCTTCCTCTTTAAGAAGAAATTGTCATTTATTCTACCTTGATAAAAGAAGTTCTTTTTTGTATCAGAAAAATTCTAGGTAAGAAATGGATGATGTACACAAGGAGCATTGCTTGGGCACACAAACTCTAAGATGAAATGTTAGGGAGCTGTGATGTTCAGAGGCAGCAAAGAATCATCCCAATGAGCCCTTCCCAAACACAAGGTGGGAAACGGACCCTAAAATGGGGTGAGGTTATCACTTGAACCAAGTTATCAAACCTAGCAACATTGCTAGAGCAGAAACAAGGAAGGATACAGTTCCTGCTAATACAGAAAAGAAGGTACATATGATGTCACCCTATTCTTGCTGAAAAGATTTAACTTCAATTGAAACAAGTCTTTATACACATCCAACATCTACTTCATAGGAAATACAGATATGTTAGTGAAATATGAGGAAATAATCAAATTGAACTCCGGATGTGAGAGAACTAGACTGATCCCTTAAAAAATACATTTGGAAGACTGCATTTTAAAAGACTAAAGGAATAAAACAAATGCAATGCACAAAACATAATGAGATTCTGTCTCAGAAGTTTACAAAAAAATTTGGGTACCACTGAGAAAATTTGAATATGGATAACTATTTTTCTAGAAAATATTAAGAAATCATTGTTTATTCTCTTAAGTGTGATATTGACATGGTGACCATGTCAGAGAATATCATTTGTTTTGGAGATGCTAAATTATTCAGAGGATGATAAGTGATAATATCTTCAAGCTGCTCAAATGGTACAGTATTGTTCATTATATTTAGATCAGCATTTCTCAATCTCATCATTGTTGCCATGTTGAATTAGACAATTCTTTGTTGTTGGGGACTAACCTGTGCATTCTAGGATATTTAATAAGATCCCTGGCCCTTACCTTTTAGACATTGGTATCACAAACTACCCTGTCTCCAAATGTGATGATCAGAAATGCCTTCAGTTTTTGTTAAATGTCCTTTGGAGGGGTGGAATTGCCACTGGTTAAGAATCACTGACTAGACAAAACAAAAATGTATAGTAAAATGGTTTAAATATGGCAAAATAGTAAGAGTTAATGGGTCTAGATATATAGGTGTTGGGTTATCATTAAGATATGCTATGAGCATTTTTTTTTTTTTTTTTTTTGGACAGGCAGAGTTAGACAGTGAGAGAGAGAGAGAGAAATGTCTTCCTTCCGTTGGTTCACCCCCAAATGGCCACTACGGCCAGCGCGCTGCGCCGATCCAAAGCCAGGAGCCAGGTGCTTCCTCCTTGTCTCCCATGCGAGTGCAGGACCCAAGCAGACAGCTGGACAGGAAGAGGAGCAACCGGGACAGAATCTGGTGCCCTGGGTTGCCAGCGCTGCAGGCGGAGGGAGGAGGATTAGCCTAGTGAGCTGTGGGGCCGGGCCATCCTATTCTTTCGACTTTGCTGCTGCTTTGCAAAGTTTTCTAGTAAATGGAGGGGGAGTAAAATGATGGCTAGCCCTCACTACCAGAGATTCTTAATTAACCTTGATAGGGCTGGACATTTGTATATTTCAGAACGTCCCCAGGTGATTTGATTGCGTAGGCAGGGTTAGGAACCCCTGGATTTAAGTGATTTTGTAATATACCATCAGAGTTTTGAGATGGCTGTAGAAAATAGAGGAATAGGAAACATAAGGTCATTTAATTCATACCTCATGTATTTTAAACAAAGGAAATACCTTTTGCCGGTTCATATACACAGAAGAATGTGAGATTGGGAGCAGATAGTGAGGTAACCACTTGCTACTCAAAGTGTGGCCTGGGGAATAGCAGCATCAGCATCAGTCTGGAGCTTCTTAGAGATGGAGAATCTCAGACCCCACTCCAAACCTGAGTCAGGATCAGAACTGGAGTTTAGCAAAATCCCTGCAGGTGATCTAGTTAACGCCCTCAGAGATAGCTGAGATAATTGTGTCTTCTTGTAGTCATGTCACTGAGAGCTCAAGTTAACAGCCAAACAACCAGTCAAAAGGGATAAAGTATTTGGTCAAATAACCATGGTGCATAAGATATGATTTAACCAACTGACTTTTTTTATGAGGTATATAACCCAGTTTCAGAACTGTTCTCTCTCTCTCTCTCTCACCAACTGTGATCCTCTCTTTAGGTAATCTTCTGTTGTGACCAATGGTCCGCTGAATCACTACATTCTCAAAATGTAAGGAGTATTATTCCTTTATTCCCATAAACTACCTGCACTCAGTAAAAATAAACAATTTCCTGCTTATTTTTCTAAAGCTGGAAATACTAAAGGAATGATCTGCTAAAGGAAACTAAGTAGCAGAAAAATCAAGAACATATGCTTTTCACTGCATACGATTTATCTCCGCCACTTCCCATCCAAAGATTTGATTTCACATGATGGCGTGGCTCATGGTCTCTGTGTTGAGAAATGCCTTGTCTTTGCCATCACTCTCTCCACCTTACTAGTTGGGGAAAAATAAAGGGCAGGAGGATGCATGATCTTCACTCTACACATTCGAAAAAAGCTTTAAGATACACTTTCTATTCCTGCATCCTTTGCTCTGTTAAATGTTTCAAGAGATGAAATATTCATTGCATCCCTTTGACTACTTCTGAGCACAACAGGCTTCTCGTTAGGAAATATTTTTGGTAACTCTAACAAATTTTTTCCGTGTACAATTCCATCTAATTATCCTGTACTACAACCATTTAGAGTACCCAAGCCAGCCCTTCTCCTTCACTGTTGCTACACCCTCCAAATATAGCTCTTGCAGTCAGAGGCAACTATCTCATCCTCTCTTAGTCATGGCCCAGGTGCCCAAGAAGAGTAGAACGTATCTGTCAAAATGAATCAACAATAGAAATACTGAGTAGGTGAAATACTCCTCTTTTCTCTTTACCTCCTACATTTCATCTCAAAGTTGAGGGGGAGAAGAATTCTGTGTAATTTCTCAAGGAGAACAGGAATTTACCTTTTACATTGCTCTATGATGACGCAACATCTTATCTATCTTCCTTCTTAGGGATTTAAAAGTTTTTTCCTTGTTGTTAAAAGCCAGATAATTTGCACCTAGATTTTTCTCTTGACTTCCTGGCTTTCCAAGGATCGATGGTTTGTAGAGTCCTCCATTTGTGGATAACATTCAAAATTCCAGTCATCTTATGTAGCTGGAAATGAACGTGTGTGGTGAAGGGTCAAAATGCTCATCTCTAGGAGATCTTCACTCTGTAATTTCTTTTTCCAATTTCATCTATCTGTTTCTTCAAAAGGATGAACTCCTAGGCCTAGGGGGTTAATTTTCTGTTAGAATTGAAAGAAATGCAAATGACGCAAAGCAAACAGAAGTAAACATTTAAATCTTCTGGTTGGAAAAGGCTGTGTAGTTAATTAAAAAAAGAGGAAGCCACCACTGGTTTGCATGAGAATTTGTGGGAAGGCTGCCCATTGTTAAATTAGGATCATCCATTCATTGCTGAATTTGATTTCACCACACTCCTTGCTTTAGTTCTTGAGTGGGAACTAAGCCAGTTTTGAGATTTACAGTCTTCCCCATCTGCTTGTACCAACACATGGGTCTTGGGAAGGTGTTCCATGGTGTTCAAGATGTTTTCAATAAGAAAAACCCGTCTGTGGGGTAAGTTCACTTTTTGTCCCCTCCTTTTAACTTTCATTTGGCTATGAACTTGGCTTCTTTGTTCTTTCATGACTAATATTACCATCTGTGACATTACATATCAACATAGCAATGTAACATATTAAGCACAGGAAAACGCGGAATGCTTGAGTTCATCCAAGCATTTGTTATTTGAAGTTTCAGGCCTGCTTTCAGCCACCTGAAGTATTTCTCAAGTTCCTACCAACCTAATAGAATTAATCAAAGCATTTTTGTCTCATTAGAAATCAGAGCCACAAAACCTCTAGCATAGCAAGCATTTGGTAAGCTGTCTTCAAGCAGCAATACTTTTGCCATTGTTGACTTAACAGGAAGGACTTCCTGGAGTTCTCCAGACTCTCATGAGGGGTCTTGATTCCCTTTTACAAATGAATCTAAGGTTCTATATGATGATTATCACACATGTCAGCATCTATGACATCATTCTTTATGGATCATGGGTACAAAGCAGGTCTTGAGACAAGGCCAGGAGATGGACGAAGAAAGACATGCTGAGTTAATGGTACAGGCATTGAGTAATTATTCCAATAGATTGATAAAAATGGACAACCCAAATTATGCTTAGATATCCACCTACCTTTCTAAACAACATCATGGTTTATACTTATATGATCCAAAAAGTTAATCGCGCTTCTTTTCCATTCCATATATTTTCATACAAGTAAACTGTGCTCTGAATTCTGTTGAATTTACAAAGGCAGGGCCTGTACAAAAGGCTGCAGAGTGACTGAGCAACCCTCAGCCTTTGTATTGACAGCAAGCTGCAAGGCACAGTGTCTCTGTAAGCTTATGCTAATGAATGTCTTAAGTTGTTTTAAGTTTAGGTTTTTATTTGTAAATGAGAATATAATGAGGAAAGTTAGTTGCCATCTTGGGGAATCAGCAAGTGGAGAATTGTTGCTCTTTGTTAATGTAAAAGCCGATGAGTTACACACTGTTTTAGTCAGCTCTTGCTGCTATTACTAAACCATAGACGCGGTGGCTTAAACCATACACGTTTATCTTTCACAATTCCGGATGCTGGAAAGTTCAAGATCAAGGGACTAGCTGATTTGCTTCACTGGTGAGGGCTCTCTTCCCAGATTGCAGATGGCTGCCCTTGCACTGTGTCCTCCCATGGTGGAGAGAGCTCTCTGCTCTTCCTCTTCTTAAAAGAACAACACTAATCACATCATGGGTACTCCATCTGGGGATTCTATCTAGACTATCTGCTTCCCAAAACCTCACCTTCAAATATTATCACAATGGGGTTAGAGGTCATCAACATATGAATTACGAGAGACACAAGAATTCATTCATAATACTCACTTATAATGAGGAAGCATTTTAATGACGTTGCTGGTAAAAGTTGCTAGGTCTGGAACATCTCAAAGCAGAATAGAGACAAAGATACAGAATTGCATAGCTATAATTGGATTACTAACATTTTCTATGACTATCCTAAGTATTGTCAGGGTTTTTTTTTCTATTGTTTATTCATAAATACATATTTTTATTAATAAGTTCATCCATTAACTCTTTATTTACTATTCAGATTAATGTGGTCAATCTGAATAAGACAAATGACAAGAGGCAGAGGGACAGACAGACTGCTAAGAGAGTTCCCCTGTGCTAGTTCACTCTTCCAAATGCTCAAAACCTCCAGGACGGGGGCAAAATCTGGGAATGGAGACTCCCACATGGGAGCCCTCACCTGCTACTTTCTCCTGTCTGTGTTGGAAGAAAGCTAGACCCCAGAGCCTAAGCTCAGAATTGACCCCAGGCACTGCAAAATGGACACAGACATCTCAACCATTGGCTTACCAATTCTTTACATAATTTCATGAGTGAGAAGAATTTTATATCCTCTGAGAAAAAAACCCTGGCTACTTAAGGCAAATTTTAGCCCGTTTCTACTCCTTTTCCCACACCTAAGTCCCAAACATACCTTTGTTTTAATGTAAGGGGTCTTGGGAAAACAGTTTTTAAATATTAAAAAAAATTAAAATATAGGCATTTATTAGACAGTTGGGAAATCTTTATGGGACTAGAAAAGAGTCTAGTTGAGTATTTAAAGTCAAATATGTGTACATCATTTTTGCATATGTAATTTCTTAAATCAAGTTTTCATAGATGTGCAGAGAAGTTTTTAAAAAATTCTTACACATTTATTTTTCTTTAATTTCACAGGCAGAGGGACTAGCTAACAGAGAGAGATCTTCCATCTGCTGGTTCACTTCACAGATGCCTACACCAGCTTGGGGTGGGCCAGGCTGAAGCTAGGAGCTGGGAACTGAATCTGGTAGCCCATGTGGGTAACAGAGACTCAAATGCTTCAGCCACCATCTGCTGCTTTCCAGGGTATGAATCAGTGGGCAACCATGTAGGAAGCAGAAGAGCTGGAACTGATGCAAAATTCAGGTGTTCATTCCACAACTGAACTGCTACACCAAAGGCCTACCCAACAATGAAGCTTTCAAGGCTCTTAAAATTCCCAAGAATGGTATTACTCTGCTGCCACTGTGGAAAGATAGGGAAGATTAATAACAATTGATGTGCTCAATCTGAGTTTGAAGCCTTAGATTAATGAATGAGCAGGACCATTTGTTGATTTTGCCTTAAATGAACACATGTCAAAGCAGGAGTAGGTGTGAACCTGTGAAGGTTAAGATGAGACCATTCTAGAATCCTGGAAGTGTTTCCACATGCTTGTTTTATTTGTTTGTTTGTTTTTTACAGGCAGAGTGGACAGTGAGAGAGAGAGAGAGCGAAAGGTCTTCCTTTTGCCGTTGGTTCACCCTCCAATGGCCACCACGGCTGGCGCGCTGCGGCCAGCGCACCACGCTGATCCGATGGCAGGAGCCAGGTGCTTCTCCTGGTCTCCCATGGGGTGCAGGGCCCAAGCACTTGGGCCATCCTCCACTGCACTCCCAGGCCACAGCAAAGAGCTGGCCTGGAAGAGGGGCAACCTGGACAGAATCCGGTGCCCCGACCGGGACTAGAACCCGGGGTGCCGGTGCCGCAAGGCGGAGGATTAGCCTAGTGAGCCGCGGCGCCGGCCTCATGCTTGTTTTTCCTAGACACTCACTTCCCATGTAGTAGCATTGAAACCCCAGTGAAAGTGGCATTCCAGAAACTTCTGGTCATCAGAAAATAAGTAGTCACAAAGGATTAATCGAGCTGAAATTCTAATTTCACACTCTACCCCAAGAATTTTACAAATGAGTCCCGCAGCCTTGTATTGTTCCATTCCAATTCAGAATAAATTCTCAGAGGACAGAGAAGATAACCCTCTTTCCACCTTCATTTCAACACAACATTTTTCCTAATTACACTGGGAAAGTGGGTACACGTGGGATAACAGGAATCTGACCTTCCTAAATGTTTCTCCAAAATATTCTGCTTACTGCTGAGTTTCCTAATTTCCCAATGCACAGGGTCCATTGAGGGACCAGACACTTTGTTGTGGGAGGGCTTTTCTACGCATTGCAGGATGACTGGCAGCATCCCTGGCTCTACCCTTTAGATACCAGTAGCACTCATGCCCTTCTCCTACTTCATGCCCCTACTTCACACGCATCCACCTTATCTGAAAACCACTACCCTGGGAAACACCACTACTTTTAGGGACACTACAACTGAGAGAACTGTTCTGTCCCTTCCATTTTCTGGATCTGTGAGCACAGGACCACCATCTCCATCAAACAAGGGAAGTGAAAGAGACTGTGTAGAAATCAAGAACTTTAAATTTAGAGTCAGTATTTTTGTTGTGCCTTTGGTTTCATAATTCTATTTAAGAGTCACATAAAAATACCTGTAGTTTACCATTTTGACCCACAAAAATGGCAATTTTGTATAGTCAAAACTGCCATCTTATAAAAGTACAAAATTTTGTACTTCTTCACAAGCTACCCTGAGTGCTAGATATAGGAGGGAAAGTATGACCTAAAAGATCATCATGGAAAACAGAACCCTCAGAAATAGGTTACAAACATGAAATAGTCATTCAAATCCAACTACATTCAACACATGTACATTTGGAAAAGCTCAATGCACTCTCCACACTTCTTTTTAAGCCAGCCCCTGTGTGAATAGTGAGGACAGCAGGTGTACTGGTGGGAGCAGAAGGTAGAAATTTTATGCCCACTCTGTGACATTGTGTTGGAGTAGGTGGATAGCAAGACTGAAGAGAAATGTCCTTGGATTGTGCTAGTTAGTACTTGTTGGACTGATGCAACACTGTGTGAAGCTGCGACACTGATGTCAATTTAAGGTGATCCATGACCCCCACCTGCAAAAGACCACCTTGTCTTCATGATTTGGTCACCTCCATGGACTCCACTATGGAAACCAAGCATTACAGCCTTTTCTCAAAGACCCACCATCTCTCAGCAGTTTGGTCATCTACTGACTCTAGGGATAGAGCCCAGGAGCAGGGTGGGCTGGTGCCCCAAGTAGTGCTGACTGTGTGCTGCCTAAAGACATAAGTTCATAGGCTGGTGGGGGCCAGAATTGAACTTCGGATCTTCTTGCCAGGCGATGGCTCTGGAAGCAAGCTGACACTAATGGGAGGAAAGGATGCTTGGAAAAAAGCCATCTTTCTAGAGAGAACATCTTTCTCTAATTTGCACAAAGGTCTAGGAGTGTCACGGCTCCATCACTCAATATCCCTAAAGACCCTGGAACATAAACACAGACCCAGGAACAAAAAAGATTAGGAAATCCCAGATGAATTGTATATCTGCCAGCAGATTGGCAAACAAAATAGAAATTGAGTTGTATTTTATAAATAAATAAAGGTATAGTACTTAAACTTACAATTTTGTGGCCTCAGATTTCTGCTCACTACAACTACTAGAACCAAAAGAGGACTTTAGGTGACTCTGGTCCTCACACTTTGCACTCAGGGAAACTGGAAACCAGGAGCCAAAAACCGACTTCCTCAAGGTAGCGAAGGAACCGGGCATCCAGAGTCAGGCCAAAGCCCTTCCTTCAGACCCAGTCTTCTTGCCATTGTAATTTCAAGCTCTAGCATAGACTGATGGCATCATGATTCTGAGTGCTCGCTGGTGTGCAGTAGTCTGACAACAATGAAATCATGGCAGATAGATTAGACGTGAAGGCTGCATAATAGAACCCATTGGCTGAGTGCCCCAGGAAGGATCTGGCAACAGGTGCTTGTGGCAAGGTTTCTGCAAGGTGGATCTGGAGAAGGAGCTGGTTTCAGGGGCGGAGTAAGGGGCAGTTCTGCCCAAAAGAGGGAACAAGTTCCTTTTGTGAGAGCAGCAAACCTTTCAGCTCTTCCAAAGCCAAGTCCACGTTATCTGGGTTGACTATGATGTTCTCAGGGTGGAGGAGTGACCTAAACACGAGGAGGAGGTGGTCACATCTCCCTGATGAGATCTAATTAACTGAAGAGGCATATCACATGCCTAGAAAAGCAAAACAGTTTCAGGTAGTATATGGGCTTGATACAATCACACTCAAGTTCCCATGAGGAGTTTTGTTACAGGAAAATGTGTAAAATTATTCTAAGATTCACATGAAAAGTTTTCCCAGGTGAGAGCCACTACAAACATTTTGAGAAAATAAATGATTTGGGAAGTTTTCTCTAAAAACCATAAGATATTAGGTTAAACTGCTTAGGCTGGCGCCACGGCTCAATAGGCTAATCCTCTGCCTTGCAGCGCTGGCACACCGGGTTCCAGTCCCAGTTGGGGCGCCGGATTCTGTCCCGGTTGCTCCTCTTCCAGGCCAGCTCTCTGCTGTGGCCAGGGAGTGCGGTGGAGGATGGCCCTTGGGCCCTGCACCCATGTGGGAGACCAGGAGAGGCAGCTGGCTCCTGGCTTCAGATCAGCGCGGTGCGCCGGCGCAGCGGCCATTGGAGGGTGAACCAGCGGTAAAGGAAGACCTTTCTCCCTGTCTCTCTCTCTCACTGTCCACTCTGCCTGTCAAAAAAAAAAAAAGTTAAACTGCTTAATGGAATAGAACCTGAGAAATCATTGAAAAATAATTGCTAGCTCTAAATGAGCTATATAAACATGAAAACTTAGTCACACACTTATGTATGTACATACTGTGAAATGCTCGTTTAACCAGTAATGTATAATCTAACACCCTCCATTCTCTCTACAGGGCAAAATGACCAATGCCCAGAACTCAGCACACTCAGGAATTAAGCAAGCTAACTAAATGTGCATATGTATGTGTGCAAGCTCTGTTCTGCTGGCAGGGTTAGTACAAGTCAGTAATGCCTCTCTACAGCTTGTTTATGCAGATTTTTATATTATACTAATTACTTCATTTCATTGTTATGTAGAACCAATGACACAGGATTGCTATCAAACAGGGGAATTGCTGACGTATTGAAAACTAAGTTTTTTTGAATTATTGTTTGTTTCTTTGAAAAGCGGAGAGACCAGCAGACAGACTCTCATTGGTGGGGCCACTTGTCACTGACTACACACCTTAACTGAGCCACGTCAAACCAGGAGCCAGGAACTTGACCCGGATCTCAGACATGGGTGGCAGGGGTCCAGACACTTGAGCCATATCTGAGGCCTCACAGGGTGTACATTAGCAGAAAGCTGAGTCAGAAACAGAGCCAGGGTGTCAGCCCACGCACTCTGACACAGGATGTGGACATCCCAAATAGGGTCTTCACCGAGGCATCAAGCCCCTATCCCCCTGAAAGCTATGTTCCAGGCTCCAGAAATACTGTGTAAAACCTAGTCACTCAAACTTGCGTATTTTCTCTCACACACAGAAAAGTATTCTGGGCTTTGTGGTCTTGGTTTGATTCTGTAAGTTTGTTCTCTCTGTACATTAAAGTAATAAATTCATAGGGTAGGCATGTTGGTGCAGTGGATTAAGCCACTGAGTTGGATGCTCTGATCCAGCTTCCTGCTAATGTGCACCATGGGAGACAGCAGGTGTTGGCTCAAATACATGGGTCCCGGAAACCCACTTGGGAAATGCACATGGAGTTCTTGGCTTCTGACTTTGGCCTGGCCCAGGCCTGGCTTAAACTTAAACTTACAATACAGATATTTGGGGAGTAAACCAGTGGATGGCAAATCTTTCTCCCTCCCTCTCTCTCTCTCTGCCTTTCAAATAGGGGGAAATAAATTATTAAAAACTTAAAAAGAAAAGTAAAAATGACTATTAGCGTGTTGGTAAATGTTTAAACACCTGATCTCAAAAATAAAAACGTGTAAAATAAAAAGTAACTAAAATAAAGAAAATATAAATGATGTGATGAGTATAGTTTACACAAGGCAAGGGATGAAGAATTCCAATGAAATATACTGAAAAGGACCTTGGAACCACATTAAAAGATTGGCAAATTAAGCACACTCATACAGTAAAATATTCAAGGAGGGTAGGAACCATTTCTTACCGTAATTTAATTACATTTTCTGGTTTATCTGTTAAGTAGCAGCATCAATAGAATTATAAGGTTGTTTCTCTCGGCTGGCGCTGCGGCTCAATAGGTTAATCCTCCACCTGCGGCGCCGGCACCCCGGGTTCTAGTCCTGGTCGGGACAACGGATTCTGTCCCGGTTGCCCCTCTTCCAGGCCAGCTCTCTGCTGTGGCCAGGGAGTGCAGTGGAGGATGGCTCAAGTACTTGGGCCCTGCACCCCATGGGAGACCAGGAGAAGTACCTGGCTCCTGCCATCGGATCAGTGCAGTGCACCGGCCGTGGTGGCCATTGGAGGGTGAACCAACGGCAAAGGAAGACCTTTCTCTCTGTCTCTCTCTCTCTCACTGTCCACTCTGCCTGTCAAAAAATTTTAAAAAAATAAATAAATAAAATTTTTAAAAAATAAGATTGTTTCATAGCTTCTCAGCCTTTTGGCTAAGATCAAGTATACATACATATTTATTATATAACATATTAAATGTCACAAAATAATTAAGACAGAATAAATGATTCACTAAATTGTTGAGGGGAATATAGCTATTTAGAAAAGATCAAGCAGGTCAGCACTGTGGCTCACTTTGCTAATCCTCTGCCTGCGGCGCTGGCACCCCAGGTTCTAGTCCTGGTTGGGGTGTGGGGTTCTAGTCCCGGTTGCTCCTCTTCCAGTCCAGCTCTCTGTTGTGGCCCGGGAAGGCAGTGGAGGATGGTCCAAGTGCTTGGGTCCCTGCACCCACATGGGAGAACAGGAGGAAACACCCGGCTCCTGGCTTCGGATCAGCACAGCACGCCAACAGTAGTGGGTGAACCAATGGAAGGAAGACCTTTCTCTCTGTCTCTCACTGTCTATAACTCTGCCTGTCAAATTAAAAAAAAATCAAGCAAATCTCCTTTTTAGATTTTATGCCAAACTCAGTTCCAATCAATTTAATAAAATAAATATGAAATTTGAATTATGAAAATATAAACTGCATAAATGATGAAAGGATATTAAGGGGCATGGTCTTTCATTATATTAAAGCACATTGGGAAAACGGTTACAATTTCAAAGGTGTGAACACCACTTCACAAACAAAATTGAAAAAATTATAAGCCGGACAGAAAACTGTAACAAATAGACAAAATGGCGATATCGTAATACTCAAAAGGCTCTAGAGTTCAATCATGTAAGTATTGACTTCTCAGTACCAAGATGAGCGGGGCAGGCATTTGGCCTAGTGAGTAAGAGGTCAGTTGAGCCACCTCACCCTGTAGAGGAGCTCCTAGGCTCAACACTGGGCCCAGATTTCTGACTCCAGCTTCCTGCTAACGTGGACCCTGGGAAGCAGTGGTGATGGCTCAGGTTGGCTCCTGCCACGCACGTGGGAGACCTGGATTGAGCTCCCAGATCATGGCCCAGTCCTGGTCATCACAAATATTTGGAGAGTGAACCAGCGGATGAGATTTCTCTCGCCCCCCACTTCTCTCTCTCTCTCTCTCTCTCTCTCTTCCTTCCCCCTCTCTACCTCTTCTTCTGTCTTTTAAATGAATAAACTTTAAATAAAAATAAACATGAAGAAAGTTTTCAAAGAAAACAACAGACCAATAAACATATAAAAAAATAATCAATCAATAGTGATCATAATGCTTTAATAATATCAGCAGGAAGAAGGAAAAAAATAATAAATACTATCAAATTTGTAGTAAGGTTGTTATTCTGTTGAACTGTTAATGAAAGTAAACTGGATAATCAGGTAATTAATTTGTTAAAATTCATCATGAGGGGCAGGCACTGTGGCATAGTGGGTGAAGCCACCGCCTGCAGTGCCAGCATCCCATATGGGCACCAGTTCAAGTCCCAGCAGCTCCAATTCTGATCAGGCTCTCTACTGTGGACTGAGAAAGCAGTGGAAGATGGCCCAGGTCCTCAGGCCCCTGAACCCATGTGGGAGACCTGGAAGAAGCTCCTGGCTCCTGGATTTGGATCGGCACAGCTCCAGCCATTGCAGCCAGTCGGGGAGTGAACCAGGAGATGGAGGACCTCTCTCTCTTTCTCTGCCTCTCCTCTCTCTGTGTAACTCTGATTTTCAAATGAATAAATCAATCTTTAAAAAAAAATTCATGTACTTTAATTCAGAAATTCTACATCAAAATCTATCATAATATATGATCAAGAATAAGATAATCTATTTATGAAAATGCTTATTATACAATATTTACAAAAGAGAAAAATTAGAAGTAGCTCAAATGTTCAATGAAAAGAGAATGATCCATTTAATACAGTCAGTGGATTAAGCCATCATTAACTTAGTCCATGTGATGTATTACGCAGCGACTTAAAGTCACATTTTTAAAGCTTAAGATGCTCTCTAGTCACATTATTTTTATGAACACAAAAAATATATATATACAATATAATCCCTTTGCATTGAAGAAGTATGTATATGTGTGTGTGTGTGTGTGTGAATTAAAAAAAAAAAAAAGACTAGAAAGGAATATATCAAAGTAACATTAGCCAGAGCTGGCACTGTAGTGCAATAGGTTGAGGGCCCAGCCTGAAACACCAGTATCCTATATGGGCACCAGTTTGTGTCCTGGCTGCTCCACTTCCAATCCAGCTCCCTGTTAATGCACCAAGGAAAACAGCAGAGGATGGATCAAGTCCTTGGGCCCCTGCACGCACATGGAAGACCTGGAAGAAACCCCTGGCTCCCAACTTCAGATCAGCTCAACTCTGGCAGTTGTGGTCATCTGGGGAGTGAAACAGTGGATGGGAGACCTCTCTCTCTCTGTCTCTACCTGTCTCTCTGTAACTCTGTCTTTCAAAAAAATAAAAGAAATCTTCAAAAAAAATAACATTAGCCATCATCAGAGTAGAGTTATTAGGGGTAATTTTTGATGTTTTCTCTTTAGTTGTTCGTTTTACATATTATTAAACCTTTCTTACTTTGAAACTATGGCTTCCAAAGTAAGAAAATGTGATTACTAAGATGTATAAATTATTTCATTTAAATGAAAGTACATTCACCAAAAGCAGAATCATGAAAATCGCTATGGAACGTTTAGGAGATGATAAAACTCATTATTGCTAATGGTTTTATGTAGTAATCATCATAATCTCATTTATGGTACACTGCTCATTTGACTTCTAGGAAAGATCCATGAGGTTCACCCCTTTTCATATCCAGAAGCCTAGGGGAGTAACCTCTATATATTGTTAGTTCTTAAGTGGCACAACCAGGCCACAGGCAAGGCCCATTTCCTTTCACTGTTGTGATATTGTTCCACTGACCCCCACTCAAAGGGTTTTAGCAAAGGCTAAACCAAACCGCAGTTCTCCTCTCAACTTTACGATGACCTTATGAATGACCTCATTCAGGGCAACCCAGGGCTGAAGGTCCGATGTAATGTCTCTTCTACAAGAATAGCCAGAGTGCATCCTGCTGCTTCCGTAAGTCACAAGATAGAAGGGACAGAAAGGGAACCCAACCCAGCATTTTATTAGTTGCCTACCCTTTCTTGATGGTCTTTTAGACCGCCTTTAGGTCACATCAAGGAAGTTTAGTTCAGTCTTTAGGTCACATAAATGGAGTTTTAAAGTTCAAACACCACAGTATAGCACCAGAGTTTCCTCTGTTCTAGTACTGAGTTGTGTTTCTTGGATGGGTCCTAATCTAGGAGCAAGTCCATCCTTTTTCTCTATGCTCAGATGAATTTATTCTGAGATCTACTTTTCTAAGGATTCTTTGTGGCAACACTAAGACTAATAGTAAGACTAAGATCCCACTTCCGCATCCTGAGAGTATGGGTTTCCTGCATCAGCACCACCCAGTGTATCCCCCTGACGCACACCAGAGTCAAATCTGTAAATGCATTGAGGTTTCAATTCATGAATCTCTGAGAAGCAAAACAAATAGAAATTAATGTTACTCTTCTCCTTTTCTCATTGTGTAAGTGTACCGGAGATGGGAGGAGGCTGAGTGATAAAAGAAAGAATTTATCTTAATCTGTTTTTAAAGATTTATTTATGGCCTGAGGATCAAATGATACTAGAGATATGTTAACGCTTGTGTTAAAAAGTCAAATATTTCAGCTGATTAGATGCTATCAAGGATTTCTCCATTGACATTTTGCTCAAGTACTCCTGGTTTGAGACTGCAGGATATATTAAGCTCCTGGTGCTATAAAATGAATAGGTTCATGGGCCTTGTGGCCTGGCTGTGTAATAAATCTATTAGAAAGTATGGTTGGAGTCACACCCCCTCCCTTTGGGGTATATAATGTAACATTAATGTGGGATGGTAGCTGTTAGCAGAAATATGATGAAGAAGCCATAAAGAGTGATTTATGCCTTATTACTAAGCAGCTAATAATTATGGGGTTGAATGGGGAGACTGAGAGGGATGATGGTAAGGGCAGAGTGAAAATAAGATGAATGTGAAGCACACATATATATTCATGAAATATAGGGGCTGTGGAACATTGAAACTGAAAGTGGGCATCCATTCCTAAAGAGGTAATTGGTGGTGATAGTTGTGGGCAATCGGAGTTTCCTAAACAGCATGTTGACTAAAGGGAAAACATCAAGAGGGCATTAAAAAGTCCAAATGAGAGTCTATGTACCTCCTGCCCTTACTACCCAGCAGAAACTGTGCTGTCGAGGATAGTAGAGATGCGTCTGCCATGAGGGAAATTTTAAAGGTCCATTGTAATCCTTCTGAGCAAGGGGAACAATGCCAGAGCTGCCTCCAGTAGATAGGCGGATTACTGTAGATTCTATTGCTCATTGCATAGAAAATCTGCAGGAATGGTATACCAGTTGCACTGTTCATCCAGGCTTCATTTTTTCTTATGTTGGATGGTGATAGAGCGCACTAAGTCTATCCCCTGTTCACACGTACGCACGCACGCACACACATGTTATTCTTCTCTTACCTGTGTGCTTTAAACAATTTCCTTCTCTAGTTTCTCCTTCTCATTGCCATCATGGTAGACACCGGATGTGATGACAAAGCTGGAAGACATCACCTTGGGAAATGAGAAGGAAATCGTAACTTCAGTAAGTTAGATACACAGACATCAACGTCATATCCAGGAGTCCATGAAGTTGTACGTATTTTCAAAGTAACAACAAAGTGTTATTTGTAGAGTAAGTGATGGGTCAGGCTGTTGGCAACTTGGCATGAGTTAAAGGCAGTAAAAGCAGACTGGACTAGCACCTTTTACCATACACAGTAAAATATATATATATATATAAAAAAAAATTCAAAAGAGTCTGGGAAGGGTGGATGGGAGAGGGGCTTGAGGCACATTGGATAATGGGTATCAAAACATAGAAGGAATCATCATTTCTACTGTTCTACAGCATAGTGGGGTGACTGTAGTTGACAGCAGCCTACTATAAATTTTATTAATGAATAGAAGAGAGGAGCTTGAAGTCTCCAAACATAATGCATTTTAATGAGTCGGAAATGCTAATTACCCTGATTGGATCAGGGTAATTTGTATATTTATTAAAAGATCATACTGTACTTCATAAATATGTATAATTATTAAGGGTCAATCAAAAATGTTTTTTAATGTTTAAGCAGACAGAGATGCTAACTAACCTAATGTGATCATTGCACAAATGTATCAAATTATCACACTGTACCCCTAAATATGTACAATAAAACAATAACAAAAATGCAAGTCCTTGATGAGGCAATCAAGTGATTAATTTTATTACATCTTAACACACACTTTTTTTTTGTTTGTTTGTTTGTTTGTTTGTTTTTTACAGACAGAGTGGACAGTGAGAGAGAGACAGACAGACAGACAGAAAGGTCTTCCTTTTCGGTTGGTTCACCCACCAATGGCTGCTGCGGCCGGCGCATCATGCTGATCTGAAGTCAGGAGTCAGATGCCTCTCCTGGTCTCCCATGCGGGTGCAGGGCCCAAGGACTTGGGCCATCCTCCACTGCACTCCCTGGCCACAGCAGAGAGCTGGCCTGGAAGAGGGGCAACCGGGACAGAATCCAGGGCCCCGACCGGGACTAGAACCCGGTATGCCAGTGCCACAGGCGGAGGATTAGCCTATTGAGCCGCGGCGCAGGCCACATGCATGTTTTAATATCATGTGTGATCGTATTTTACACTCTGTGTTTCTGTGTGGGTGCAAACTGATGAAATCTTTACTTTTTTTTTTTTTGACAGGCAGAGTGGACAGTGAGAGAGAGAGACAGAGAGAAAGGTCTTCCTTTGCCGTTGGTTCACCCTCCAATGGCCGCTGTGGCCAGCACGCTGCAGCCGGCGCACCATGCTGATCCGAAGGCAGGAGCCAGGTGCTTCTCCTGGTCTCCCATGGGGTGCAGGGCCCAAGCACTTGGGCCATCCTTCACTGCACTCCCTGGCCACAGCAGAGAGCTGGCCTGGAAGAGGGGCAACCGGGACAGAATCCAGGGCCCCGACCGGGACTAGAACCCGGTGTGCCGGCGCCGCAAGGTGGAGTATTAGCTTAGTGAGCCACGGCGCCAGCAAAATCTCTACTTAATATATACTGAATCGATCTTCCGTATATAAAGATAATTGAAAGTGAATCTTGATGTGAATGGAATGGGAGAGGGAGCGGGAGATGGGAGGGGTGCGAGTGGGAGGGAAGTTATGGGGGGATAGCCCTTGTAATCCATAAATTGTACTTTAGAAATTTATATTTACTAAATAAAAGTAAAAAAATTTTTAAAAAAATATCATGTGTGATAAAGTAGAAAGTATGCATAAAACCTTTTGCCACTCACTAAAGAACAATGGATGGTGTCTCAAGGACAGTGCCTGGATGACTGGGGAATAACCAAGAGGCATTTTAACCACGGTGCCAACTGCTCTCCTTGGACCAGAGATTTTTAAAGTTCTATTCTTTTAAAGATCTACGATATTTCTTAATCATAAGATACAACTTTATCAATTGCATTAGGTTCTGCCAGAACGTTTTCCATAATGGCTATAAAATGTGGACTGTTAGCAAGTAGAGCACAAGGGTTGACATTTTTCCCATTTTTAATGACATTTGTTATTGTACTACTTTCTAATTTTTTGCTATTATAGCTGTTTTTATCTAATGACTGTTTTAATTTGCATCCTGCTGATTATTACAGAGACTGAGCATGCCATCATCCAGATGCCAGCCATTTGGATTTCTCTTTTGCACTGGCTGTTTAAATAGTATCCATTGCTCCATGGAATCTTCTCTTTCTCTTACTGATTTTTACTTTTCAGAAGGTCTTCAAAAGTTCCACAAAAAGCATACATTATGAGAAACTCTGCGTGGGTTTTAAACAATTTTTGCACAATAGTAAAAACCCTTTAATTATATATACTATGAAGTTTTTGAAGTCCCCCTCATTGTAATATTAATCTTGTATTTGTGTTAATCATTTTTCTTTATCCACTTATTACCTTTGTCTAAAATGTCTTCCTTGAAGAATAATCCTTACTTTAAATATAAGGAAATTCATCCATTTTTCTCTTTTTGGATCTGGGTTACAAATTTGCATCTTAAGTCATGAAGATAATCTTCGGCATTTTCTTCTACTACATTCTGTATTTCACCTTTCACGTTTAGCTTTTAATGTGCCCAGATTTAACTGTATTACTGTTTTAGCCAGGACCATCGGAGTACATGATAAGGAAGTGTTGAGACCAGCCATTACAGTTTCACTTATTACCTACATTGAATATATAATGCTTACTAATTAAAATTAAGGGGAAGGCACCGTGGTACAGCGAGTTAAGCCACCTCTTGGGATTCCTGTGTCCCATATGAGAGTGCCTAGGATGGGGTTCTGTCTCTACTTCCAACCCAATTTCAGTGCATCCTAGGAGGCAGCGGATGATGGCTCTAGTGCTTGGACCCTTGCCACCCAGATGGGAAATGCAGATGGAGTTCCAGGCTCCTGACTTCTCCATGGTCCAGCCCTGGATATTTTAAGCATTTGGGAAGTGAAGCACTGGTTGACAGACTCTCTCTCTCTCCCTCTCTGTTGTTCTGTCTTTCAAGTAAATAAAAATAAATACATGAACAGTTTTAGAAACCAAGAACTATCAGTTAAAATTAATATTTCTTGTAGCTTTTTCAAATGAATACATTAAATGAAGTTAGGAAAATGTTCTAGTCCTTTCTTGAGAATTTCATTATATTTTATCATAGTCATTGAAGCTTTTTTTTAATATTTATTTTATTTATTTGAAAGACAGAGTTACAAGGAGAGGTAGAGACAGAGAGAGAGGTCTTTTATTAGCTGGTTCACTCCCCAGATGGTTGCAATGGCTGCAGCTGAGCCAACCTGAAACCAGGAGCCAGGAGCTTCTTCTGGGTTTCCCACATAGGTGCAGGGGCCCAAGGACTTGGGTCATCCTCTGCTGCTTTCCCAGGTGCATTAGCAGGAAGCTGGATCAGAAGAGGAGCAGCCAGGACTCAAAACTGGTGCCCATATGGGATGCCCAACACTGCAGGCCTGGGCTATAACCTGCTGCACCACAGCACTGGCTCCATAGTCATTGAAGTGTAATTTTTTTTTCTATAATTATTGAAATAATGTTGTTTAGTTTCATTGGCCCATTTTTCCACCTTGGATGTGAATTGAATTGATAAATTTTATGATATTAAACTATACTCAAATTATTGGGATAAGCCTTTCTCCCTTTTTAAATTAATAAACTCCATTTATTAGGGCAGTTTTAGATTCACAGCAGAACTGAACAGAAAGTACAGGGAGTCCTGTATCTTCAGGTCTCAACACACACACAACTTGTAGATTCCCTGCACAGTGGTGCGTTTGCTATAATTAATGAACCTACACTTACACACCATTATCACCATCATCATAGTTTGCACTAGGGTTCACTTTTGGTGTTATACAATCAATAGATTTGGCAAAACATAGAATAATATGTATCCACCATTGTTTTATCACACAGAAATTTTTCCAGTGGGGAGTGTTTCATGTGGGCAACCTATAAAATTGCAATGTAGCTCATCCTCTCCCTGCTTCCTTTAGCCATAAACAAGTTCACTTTACGTTCAGCTGTGAAAATCATCCTTTCTCTGTTGCATGTAGCTACTCAACAGTAAAAGAAAAGGAAAACTGACTTTATGGTTCTCCACTTGGCCCAACAGCTATTTTGCACCCTTTAGAGGTAGAATGTCCACTTTCTGGGTCCACTTCTGCTTCTGTTTGCTATTTCTTTACCCTGCTATATTTGTCTCCCCATGAATTTGTCAAAATTTTAAAGATCTGAGAGCAATCAATTTCTGTTCTGTTTTTGTTTCTTCTCCAGAGTTGGTTTTGGCTTCAGAACCCAGCATCTTATATCAGCTCTCTTCTTGTCAGCCAAAGTAGATATTTAAACCTTGGTTTGCTTGACTCCAAAACCCATGCTCTATGATGTAATAAATAGAAAGAGGACTCGGTGCTTAGACCAACTAGAATTCCAGATGCTATCTTGAAATAAGAAGTAAGTAGGCAACTGACTTTCCTTGAGAAATTCAAGGACACTTTTTTTTTTTTGTTTGGCCCAAATGTACTAAGATTTTGCTGCAGAAAGTTTTGAAATAAGTTATCGCAAACTATCAATAACCACTATTTAATTATGGTATATTTCCTTCCAGTTTATTTGTATAAAAATTTTAAGACATAAGGAAAAGCAATTTACATTTTTTCTCTTAAGAAAACAACACAAGAAAAAAAAATCCTAGAATAGTTCAAAAGGAATCTAACTTCAACCTCAAATACAGAGCCATATCCTGCCGAGATCTTGGCAAGGAAAAAATCCAGCTCTTCGGAAGAGTCCTATCTCATGCCAGTGATTGAAAAAGTCATTCAAGATCCATGTCCTATGTCAGTTCAAAAGTAATTTTAAAGAACCTCAACAGTTTGGCTACTTTCAGAAGTATCTCCATTTTGGTCCCAGAGTTCTTGGACTGTGGCAATTTCATATCCATAGTCCACTGCTGTATATTTAGGAAATGATTTCCTCCAACAGGACTGAATTTATTAGTACAATTGTGCCTCTCAGCATTTTGGTTGGTAATTTAATGGATGAACTACCTTAAAAATCTAAACAATGCTTAAGAAACTTTTCTTTATTTTAAGAGAAATATAATTCAATATTTAATTAAAATATAAAAGCAGCCACCATGCCTTGCTGGCTATAACTTATTTTACAGCCACTATCTAAACAAACCCTCAAAGGAAAACTCCAGCTTTCATTGTAGGCTACAAGATCCACTGACAACATAAGGCTGCTAAACATCTTTTGAAAGTTTAACGTGGATTACTGGTTTATTGTACCTTGTACATATTTTTATACTTTTTAAAGTAATGTAACTCCACAATCATCTCCACTGGCCATGGTAGAAAATAAGCAGAGGGTGAGGGAAAGACACAGAAGAAATAAAGGGCATGGATCAATGATTTTATATGAGGCTAACCTGTGTTTTTCGGTAGCTAAAATGACATATAATAGTGACTGACATGAAATTTGATGAGCATTATTCTCATTTTTCCATGGGAAAATGAGTTTCCAGGGATTCCAGGGCAAAGGAAACCCTTTGTACTCCCTTTTTCATAGACCTCAACTAATGGGCTTATGGTTGATTAATGAATCATGCAGAGGGACTCCCATTTCTTTTTCTTTTTTAATATTACAGCTTTATTGAGATATAACTCATGTCCCATACAATTTACCCGTTCAAAGTGTTCAGTTCAGTGATTTTTAGGAAATTCACAGAGTTGTGCAAAACATCACCTTAGTCAATCCTGGAATTTTTTTTTTTTTTTTTTTTTGACAGGCAGAGTGGACAGTGAGAGAGAGAGACAGAGAGAGAAAGGTCTTCCTTTGCTGTTGGTTCACCCTCCAATGGCCGCCGCTGCAGCCGGCGCACCGCGCTGATCCGATGGCAGGAGCCAGGATCCAGGTGCTTTTCCTGGTCTCCCATGGGGTGCAGGGCCCAAGCACCTGGGCCATCCTCCACTGCACTCCCTGGCCATAGCAGAGAGCTGGCCTGGAAGAGGGGCAACCAGGACAGAATCCGGCGCCCCGACCGGGACTAGAACCCTGTGTGCCGGCGCCGCAAGGTGGAGGATTAGCCTATTGAGCCACGGCGCCGGCCAATCCTGGAATATTTTCATCATCTCTAAAAAGAATCTTTGCACTTACTATCATTCTTCCCTCTCCAAGCCCAGGAAACTCCTCATTTACTTTCTCTCTTGACAGAGTTGACTTTTCTAGACTCTTAATATAAAAGAAACTGTATAGTATGTGTCCTTTCATGTCTGATTTCTTTCACTTAACATAGTATTTTCAAAATTCATCCATTTTGCAGAATTTATCATTATTTCACTTCTTTTATTGCCAAATAATACTCCATTATATGGAAATACTATAAGTTTATGTATCCACTCATGCATTGTTTTCCTGTTTGTGCTGTTGTTATGAATAAATCTATGAAAATTGGGCACAAGATTCTGTGTGAGTGGGTACTTATATTTCCTTTGGGTACATATCTAGGAGCAGAATTGTTGGATCATATGGCAACACTTTAAACTAAAAAGGAATCACCAGAGCTTTTATTTGTTGATCTAGTTCATTCTTCAAAAGACACTCTCGAAGATATACCTACATTCACCTCTTCCCCCCCAATCTGCCCTCTCCTAGCACTCTGTGCTTCATAAGAGTTGGTATTTGTGATGCCATAGTTACTTGATTGTGGGCTTCATGAAGGCAGGAACTATACCTGTGTCGTTCGCCACTGGTTACCAGTGTCTGATACCCAGTAGGCACTCAAGAAATACTTATTGAATGAATAGGTGAATGCGTAAAGGAATGAATGGAAGAGAGTCACTATTTTCTCAAAGCTTAAGGAGCTGCTATTCCAAGACTTTCATATAGTAATCACATATATAAATTTATTTTTTAAGACTGAAATGTCCTAGCAATGACATTTTCTAATTAAACTTAATAATTTTGAGGCACATTATCCAGGAATCATCAAATACACTGCCCAGTAAAATCAAAATGTGTGAGGAGGGTGTCACAGAATGGAAGAGTGTGACTCTCAGAAGATGAAAGGCTCAGTCCTGGCACACAGCTGCACGCACAACCACTGACCCTGTCATACCCATGGCTCCTTCTGGGATGCTAGAGAATATGAAATGTCCCGTGTCTTTAAGACCCAAAGTGGTAAGCCAAAACAGCTAGACATCATTACCTTACATGTTGCCATTGGACGTGTTGAAACTCATTAAATATTATTTGGTCTAACTTCAATTTATGTATAAAGCTAAAGCTCTCACTTTCAAACAAATAAAGTTCCCGTGTTATTACTTTTATAATTTGGTACAATGTTCCTAGAAGATAATTTGACAAAATATTTATATTTTAAGTGTGCATATCTCATGATCTAAGGAATCTGCTTCTAGAATTTGATATTGGGGCGATAAAGCAAGATGTGATGGAGGGCAAATGTAAAAGCTTGCAAATTTAAATTTCTAGAAGTCACAGAGCATTATACTAAGAAAAGTGCAGTCATTGTGGTTGTTTGCTCCTTAATCTTCAAAAAAAATTTTTTGGGGTGAGTTGGTGTTGTGGCACAGTGGGTTAAATTCACAGCCTGCAGTGCTAGCATCCCTCATGGGTGCAAATTAAAGTCCTGGCTGTTCCACTTCCAATCCAGCTCTCTGTTAATGCACCTGAGAAAGCAATGGAGGATAGTCCAAGTCCTGGGGCCCCTGCATCCATGTGGAAGACCCAGAAAAAGCTCCTGGCTCCTGGCTTTGGCAGGACTCACCTCTGGCAGTTGCAGCCACTAGGGAAGTGAACCAGCCGATGGAAGATTTCTCTCTCTCTCTCTCTCTGTAACTCTGACTTTCAAATAAATAAATACATCTTAAAATTTTTTGGCACATAGCAATTGTACATGTTTATGGGTACAGAATAATTCAGTACTTGCATACAGTATATAATGATCAGATCAAAATAATTGGCATTCCCATATCCTCAAACACTTATCAGTTCTACAAATTTCCTGCTTCTAGTTCTTTATGAAGTAAATAATAAATTACTAAATAATAACTACGTAGTCTGGACTGTAGAACACTAGAACACCGTCCTCTTATACAATTGTATGTTGGCACCCATTGTCCACCTCCTTGGATCTCCCCTCCCTCCTACTCTTCCTAATCTTTGATGAACACTATTCTACTCTCTACTTCTATTGCAGAATTCTTTGACTAATATGACTTTAGGAATTTCATGGTTTTATTAGCGGAAGAAACCATGTGAAAAATAAGCATGAATTTTGAACTATAACTGCATGCTGTTTCATAGACAAACTATTTGGTCCTTAAAGCATTTCTCTCTGCTGATTATATCAGCAAATTTTTGGAAACATCTAGAGATAATTAGAAAATTCATCTCATATTCTTTTGGTTTTTCCCTTGAAAACAGTTATTTCTGAATATTGAAATACAAGAATCAAGACAGGTGTTACTGTTAAGAGTGGAATAAGAAATTGTTGTACTTTGATGATTCTAAATTCTCTGAATCGTGAGGGGAAAGAATCCAAATATGTCTTAATCACTTAGTTGCAACTCTCTGGCTGGCGGAATAACTGCGAGTTATGGCACTGGAATAAGAATCAAAGACTTCACAAGGGTTCCAATTATTTGTTATCCCCAAATTTAATTGTGTCCACTGTGAGGTGAAGTGGGGTGATGTGATGACTCTGGTTGCCTAGAAGGGACTGATGGAAATCTCACTCTCTGACTTTCAGGCTTATGGTCAGTTTGTAGAAAGCAGAGGGAACATACGCTATCAAATCCTTCATCCTGAAAGCAGAAACATCGGTTTGAAATAAAGCAATGCACCTTAATATTGTCTAAGTGAATAGAAACAAAGCAGAATATTTGCACAATTAGGCCCAGTCTAAGCTCGCAGGTATACCTGGAATGCAGCGGAGCCATCTGAATGCCTCTGAAGTCAATTTGGTTGGAAAACGCAAACATACACCTCAGCTATTGCAAAGAGTACTTGGGGACTCACAGATTTGAGATTAAGTTGCCATTTAAATGGACCCTTTACCCCCTAAGCTATCAGAAAAATGCAGCCAACAAATTTGTCTGTGAGGGGGAAGCAGAGGAAATGTATTGGGTCATTTGAAATAAAATCCGTTGCAGCTGACCCATGAGAGGTGCTGATGGCTTCCAGATGGAGCTTTGTCCAGTTCCCATTGGCCAGATGTTTGGGCCCGTCCAGCAGGATTGTTTTGTATGTAGAATGGGGAACCATGGAAATAGCATTAGGATTGACCAAGGGCTTACCCCTGAAGTACGAAAGTTCCAGGCAGAGGTGTGGTCTATAGCTTGACACTTATTCAGTGCACTAACTAGTTTCAAGCTCCTGCTCTACTCTGTTTAGAGCTCTGTACCTTTGGGCAGATTATATAAGTAGAATGAGAGTTATCTCATCTGTAGGATGGGAACAATAAGAGCACAGCCGTATGGTATTGCTGAGAGGAATATCAGAGATGACCCATGCTGTGCAATACATGTGTCAGGAACCCACATTCTTGGGCCATTACCTGCCCTCCGAGGGTATACACTGGTAAGAGGGTGGAATCATAAGTGGACCCAGGACTCACATCCAGGCATTCCAATATAGGATGTTGGTGTCCAAGCAGCATGCTAACCCCTACGTCAACTGCCTACTCCAGACAGGTATCCTTAAAAGTAGGCAATTATGAAGTAACTATGTGTCCAGACAACTACAGTTCTAGTAGGTCTAGAAAACAGGCTCTAGGATGCAGATAAAGGTGTGTGAAGGCCTGGAAAGAATGAGTCATGAGGTAGGGAAGTCAGTGACAACCAGACCACAAAAGTAGCTTGGCAGTAATCAGAAAGTTTGAGTTTATTTCCTACGATGTGTGCGTTCCTTCTAGGCATCGTCCTGACCCGGTTTGAGCCCCGGGGTGGGTACTCAGCAAAGCCCATTCTCCAGGAGATTGGAAGGATGGCCTGAAGTTCCTGAAAATTATGCAGCCTTGACGACTTCTACCACCTGCGATTGCCCAGAGGCAAGGAAAAGTGCCACAGTCTATGGCTTTGAATGCAGTTCTTCCACAATGTAACCAGTTCTGCAGTTTTTTTTGTTTGTTTGTTTTTGTTTTTGTTTTTGACAGGCAGAGTGGACAGTGAGAGAGAGAGAGAGAGAGAGAGAGAGAGACAGAGAGAAAGGTCTTCCTTTTGCCGTTGGTTCACCCTCCAATGGCCACCGTGGTTGGTGCGCTGCGGCCGGCGCACCACACTGATCCGATGGCAGGAGTCAGGTACTTCTCCTGGTCTCCCATGGGGCGCAGGGCCCAAGCACTTGGGCCATCCTCCACTGCACTCCCTGGCCACAGCAGAGAGCTGGCCTGGAAGAGGGGCAACCAGGACAGAATCCAGGGCCCCGATCGGGACTAGAACCTAGTGTGCCGGCGCCGCAAGGCGGAGGATTAGCCTAGTGAGCCACGGCGCCGGCAGTTCTGCAGTTATTAAGCACCTACTCTGTGGCATCCAGGACTTTAAATATCAAGCATGTGAGGGGGACTTCAAAAAGCTTGTGGGAAAAAATGGGGTTAAAAGATAAGTTCCTTGTGGTGGAAACATTTTTTTGACAACCATGCATAGTTTTTCAAATACACATTTTCAAGGATTTTTCAGATTTTTTGTATGAATTGATTTTAAAGAAACATTTTGGGGGTTTTACCTCTCTTGGAGCCCCCCTCCATGCCACTCTGGCTAGAGATCTTTGACTAATAAATCTTACGTTTAAATCTCTGCGTGGGGGCTGGCACTGTGGCGTGAGATCCCATTTGAGCACCAGTTTGAGTCCCACCTTCTCCACTTCCAATCCAGCTCTCTGCTATGGCCTGGGGAAGCAGTGGAAGATGGCCCAAGAACTAGGACCCCTGCACCCGCATGGGAGACCCAGAAGAAGCTCCTGGCTCATGGCTCCAGGCTTCGAATCAGAGCAGCTCTGTCCGTTGCTGCCAAGTGGGGACTGAACCAGCAGGTGGAAGACCTCTCTCTGTCTCTCTCTCTCTTTCTGCCTCTCCTTTTCTCTTTGGGTAACTCTGACTTTCAAATAAATAAATAAACTTTTAAAAAGAAAAAAAATAAATCTCTCTGCTTGTCCACTTGGAAATTCTTCTTCCATGTGAGACAAAGAACTGAGGTAATAATATTTTCTCCACTGCTATTTCACCAGTAACACTTGGGTGTTACTGCAATCCGTGACTCGGATTGCAACTCCAATGTGACCTGCTCAGAGTTTGACTCCAGCAAGTGTCAGATCATCCAGCCAGACTGGTGTGGAACAGCTCTATAAATGCCCAGATCAGCTTGGGTGTGGCTGTTGTTGCTGTCTTGTGTTTGTTTCTTCCATGTGGGAAAACTAACGTGGAAGACCTAGGTTAGACCCTGGAGGCCTGATCCCAGGCAGCAATGAAGACCACCGGGCAGGCCTACGGTGAAAAGCTGCCTACCTGACACCAGACATGGGGCACAGGCTGGAGAGAGCACCAGTCAAGGACTGAAGCCTCCACATTGCTATTCCCCTTTAAAATCTCAGATTTTAAACAAAGAAAAAAAATATTTTGCACCTTTTAAAGTTGTTTTTAGTTTAATTATCTGTGAAGTTGTTGAAGTATCCCCATCTATGTGTGAATAAAACAAATCTCTGTCTTCATGGAGGTCACAGATTGGTCAAGAGACAAATCCTCAATGACATAATAAGTAAATCACATCAGGAAGTGCTAAGTGTCGCAGAAAAATAAGGCGGAGTAATGGTGGGTGCACAGGATAGATGGTGGCAGCAGCTGCATTTTTAAGTGTGTAGTCAAGAGGGACTGTAGTAGAAGGAGATATTGCAGGAAAATTTGAAGGACGTGAGGGAAAGAGCTAATCTGTGAAAATTTAATTTCAGGGCAAAGAATAACTTTCAAAATGGTTGAGGCAAACCTGCCCAATGCCCTTGAGGACCAGATGGGAAGAGACATGTCTAGGACAGAGAATCTCAGCATCAGAGCGGTGTCTCAGAAGCCAAGGGAGAAGCCATGGACAGGATCTGAGCAAGGCTTGAACAAGTTCCATCCGGTCTCAATGGTGATAACGAACCTCAATCAAAATTGAAAAAGCATAGCTATAAGCCTCCAAGTTACCAACTGAATGGCAAACTTGATGGGTCTCCATTTTTTTATCATAATTCATGGAAAGAAACACATTCTATGCAATGGCTGGGACACATGCACACATATATATCATCAAAACAAACTTACACACTTCTGCTAGTTACTCATGCCACATAGGATGGACTCTGATATATTGTTTTACTGGTTTAGGTTATTCTATTTCACTTCAGACATATTTCTATATCTGGTTGTCAAGCACTAAAATGATTGTATGAGAGCATCGGTTACAATCTACTTTTTTTTTGGACAGGCAGAGTGGACAGTGAGAGACAGAGAGAAAGGTCTTCCTTTTGCCGTTGGTTCACCCTCCAATGGCCACCGCGGCCGGCGCACTGTGGCCAGCGCACCGCGCTCATCTGATGGCAGGAGCCAGGTACTTCTCCTGGTCTCCCATGGGGTGCAGGGCCCAAGCACTTGGGCCATCCTCCACTGCACTCCCTGGCCACAGCAGAGAGCTAGCCTGGAAGAGGGGCAACGGGGACAGAATCCGGTGTCCTGACCGGGACTAGAACCCGGTGTGCCGGCACCGCAAGGCGGAGGATTAGCCTAGTGAGTCATGGCGCCGGCCACAATCTACTTTTTAAAACACTTGAAAGGGGCTGGCACTGTGGCACAGTGGGTTAAAGCCCAGGCCTGAAGCACCGGCATCCCACATGGGCACCGGTTCTAGTCCCAGGTGCTCCTCTTCTGATCCAGCTCTCTGCTATGGCCTGGGATAGCAGTAGAAGATGGCCCAAGTCCTTGGGCCCCTGTACCCAAGTGAGAGACCTGGAAAAAACTCCTGCTCCTGGCTTCAGATCAGCACAGCTCTGGCCGTTGCAGCCAATTGGGGAGTGAACCAGCGGATGGAAGATCTCTGTCTCTCTCTCTGTCTCTTCCTCTCACTGGCTGTAACTCTACCTCTCAAATAAAATCTTAAAAATAAAATAAAAAAAAACTACTAATAAGTTCTACCTTTTAACTCCTTCTTACAGTGCCATTTTGGGGATGAAGCCTCCAACACATGAACCATTGGGGGATGCTCTCAAACCATAACAGAGTCCCAAACTCTGGATTAAGCTATCAAATGTGACATACTGATGCTGAATAGTAATTGAGAAATAACATATAATACTTGGGAGCAGGAATCTTTTTTTTAAGATTTATTTATTTATTTATTTTAAAGAGTTAACAGAGAGAGAAGGAGAGACAGAGAGAGAGGTCTTCTATCTGTTGGTTCATTCCCCAGTTGGCCGCAATGGCCGGAGCTGCTCTGATCTGAAGCCAGGAGCCAGGAGCTTCCTCCAGGTCTTCCCATGCAGGTGCAGGGACCCAAGGACTTGGGCTATCTCTACTGCTTTCCCAGGCCATAGCAGAGAGCTGGATTGGAAGAGGAGCAGCCAGAACTCAAACCGATGCCCATATGGGATGCCAGCTCTGCACGCGGCAGCTTTACCTGCTATACCACAGCGCTGGCCCAGGACATTTGTTACAGTGGTTAAGAAGCTGCTTGGGACACCAGCATCCCATATCACAGCACCTGATTTTCGAGTCCAGAGTCTTCCGCTTCCAGTCCAGTTTCTTGCTGATGCACCTTTGGGAAGTACTTGATTTCTGCTACCCACATGGGAGACCTGGATTGAGCTCCTGGATTCAGTCTCACCCAGACTCAAGTGTTGCAGGCATTTCAGTATAAACCACTGAACTTAAGACCTCTCTCTCTCTCTTTCTCTTTCTCTCTCTCTCCATCCCTCTCTCTCTGCATTCCAAATAATAAAGTAAAATAAAATAAAGTACTTGTGCATATTAGAAATCATGTGTGAATAAATTAAGTTAAAAGTTGAAGAATGAAATTTTGGCTTTTCCAATGGCCATGCCCAGCCAGTACATTATTATAACCAACCAATCTTTGGGTGCTGGTTTTCTTTTACTTTTGCTATAGGAGTACATTATTCCATTACAGATTGTATGTGGCCTTAAAGCATGGGTATTAAACTGGACACTGCACCCAAGGCTGTCCTACTAGAGTCATCCAGGCTATAGAAAAAGCACTGCTCACATAGCTGGACTTACGATCGTTCCCTTTCTAATTTATTCTAGGAGAGCATTATTTATATAAGGTTGAGTGACCCTTTTCCAGGCTCTTAGCCACCCTTTGAACCTTTGCCTGTGTATATTATCAACCTTCAGATGATATGCTGAAATATTTGGAGGCAGAGTTTATAGCAGTGACTAGAGCAGGGGGTGTCAAAACACGACAAGAAAGGCTTTTTCTTGTTTGACTTCTGGCAGGAATCAGAGTGAACGTGATGGAAGGCTTGGGAGGAAGCCCAATCCTGTCAGTTATTCCAGCCAACTTGGCAGACTCCACAGGTTTGGAGAGTTCAGATGAGCTTTGTGTCCATAAACCTTTGAATTCTTGTAGGGGAACTAATCTTACTGTCTGAAATTTTCTGAGGTTCAACATATCTAATTGCTCTGGAGCCAAATTTCCAGTTATGACCAGGTCCTCTCTCCTCCCCCAAACAACAAAACAGGCATTGAGTTCAAATCATGTGGGCTAATCGAAACTCACAGAAAATGGCAAGAAAGTTGATGAGATGGGAGGGGTGCTGCACCATCCCTGGATTATTATGGTTGTTCCTTGCTCTGCTTTATACCATACACACCTAAAAACCAGCCAAGGGAGTTTACTTGTCTGCTTTTCTTTTGTATGTTTACAGCTAATAGAAGTCTACAAATGAAAAAATGGATTCTATAATGAAACCTTTTATATGCAAACATTTCTGCCTTCTCCATGCATACTTTAGGTTGATCTTTAGGATTATTTACAAGTGACAAGATAATTTACTGACTTGTATTTTATAAGTGAAAAGTGTATGTGTAAAATAATTTATGATCTACATATAGTCTAAAGCTACTTTTTTAGTTAAAAAAATTCCATGATTTAAATCATTTTTATAACTGTATTATCATTTGCCCTAGATAAACTTTCAAAAAAAATAAAAATACAAAATTTCCCATTGAACTTATGCTATTTAAGAGCAAATGATAGTAAGTAGAGGAAGAGATGGACTAAGAAGGAATATGATCTTTTTTACTAGATTCATTGTTTTTGTGTTATACAGATCTCAGCAATCCATCCCAGGGCTTTGTGGAGGTCTGTGCAAGACGCCACATAGATCTAAATTATCTCCAAAACACACATTTCCTTGAGAACATTCTTATTGAAACCACATTTCCAACCTTTAAGTCACTGGTGTTACTGTGCCTATGGTGTTGGCTCAAGACCAGGAATATGTCTCACATATTACTGCCACATTTCCTGAGTGAATTCAGGGTTCCAGTTGTAGCTGGATTTTCTCTGAACTGTAGATACATTCAAGAAAGGCTATGTCTTATAATCAGAGACTAATAACTAATGTCCTCTGATTCCAGCAGGAGTACTTCCAAGAAGCATACTCTGTATACCCAACAGTACCGTAGAGTCCCCTGGGTTTGTATATCTTCCAGCTTGGTAAGCAGAGCAGTCAATACTCATTCTATCCCACAACCCAAATGTAGAAGCAGATTACCCGAAGTCACTCCTCATGGATACAAGCACAGCACAATAGCCAAATAGAGAAAAGAGAGGAGAACAGACAACTTAGTAGGTTTCTTCAGCTCCTATATCCAGGGACCATCACTCAATGTCTCACATTAATCTTCCCATTGCAGATTTTGATACTGTAAAAAAATTTTAGTAGAACACTCAGTGGCACTATAGTATGCTTCAACAACTGAACAAATCAAAGCAAAGGATAAAAAAGAAATAGTAGTGCTGTGTTTCTGCAAACCTAGTTTTTGATTATTGTATCATCGGTTCAATGAAAGAGAGCTAAATTTTACTGCAACCATTCAGTATTCGCTTTTGTTTTCTTTATGTTACTGCTTTGTCTGTGATAGCTTTCTAATGTGTTTATCAATTCTGACAACAATTGAGACTCTATATGAGTTCATATATTTTAATTTAAATTTGTAATGAAATTTACTGTATGAAACTGAATTGCAAAAACTACTTTTTCGAATCAGAATGACTTTTGTAATTGTTAAGGGACTTCAGTGCACCCTACATGTAGATAATTATTAGAAGGCATTTAAGTGCTTTGCTTACACCTCCAGAGTTGCAGAGTCACAGAGTATCACACAAGTATCCATTTTATGACCACTGTACAAACTAAGAAAAGAAAGAAATCAATCATTTGCCTTATACTATCCTTAACTTGATAATGATAAATTCAGAATCTTTACTAGAAACAAAAGCCTTCACTTTAATTCAGGACATTCACATTTCATCTCCATCGATCTTTGCTTTCATTAAACTGACAATCAATCTAAAGGATACTGACATACCTACATTTTGTTGTGGAGAGGAGTTAACACGGAGGGTTTGAAAACTAAGAAGCTTCCAAACCCAAAGGAATAAAGCTCCAATGGTGCCATTTCTGAAACTGGGGCAGGCAGTTGGGCGGAGACGCTGGCAGCTGGCACATCTGCCCACTGGAAAGGTCAGCCATGTCTGTTCCCTGGCACAGAAGACTGCGGCTTTTTCTCCTCCCCCATCCCCGCGCCGTGGAGCCAGAGCCAGTTCCTAGGAGCAGACCAAGCACTTAATGAACAACTCCATTATTCTTTCAGGAGGGCACTAGCCACAAATCTAAGGAGTTTGGCGAAGAATTTTCCTTGGATCTATTTTAGTATTTTTCCTCTCTGACTTAAATGTGTATCGACAAGATGGTCCCTCATTCACACAGAGTCATGCAGGTGAAGCCACAGCGGTGCAATAGCACTGTCATCCTGTGCCTGCAGGGGAGTGCAGATCGAGGAAGAAGAGCCACACAGGCAAAGGCAGTTCTGCCCAGCGACTAACTTTCCAGGCTAAACTCCTTAGGGTGACTGATTTTCCCACTACTGGGACTGACTCAGCAGCAGCATCAAATGTTGTGTCAAGGGGAAGAAAATGGCAATTCTAATTTCATTGATATCTCTTTGTATAATGAAGAAGAAACGGCTGTGCAGAAGGGAAATTATACTGGATCCTCTACAAGTAGGGAGGATGTATTATCTCTATTTGTAGAAACTGCTCCAATAGTGGAAGAAAACATCGTCCTAACCCAGGACTCAGCTCTCAGTGAGACTCTGCCAGGGATCCGGCTCAACAGCACCTGCACTCAGGTGTGCTGAGCAGTAACAATCTGTTGCACAGGGCGTAATATACTGATGGGACATTCCTGGAACCCTTGCACTTGAGAACCCAGCTTTCTGTTTGGAGACATTGATGACAAACTTCCATGATGTTTTATTTTTCATTTATTTTACTGTTGTAGATACTAACAGGGAGTAAAAGAGGTAGTGAAGGGAAACATAGACATGCAAATTACCTAATAATATCTTAGATTTATTTGGGGTTAGGTATCTCAACCACTCCTCATTTTGTTTTATCTTATAAGAATTTAGATTTTGATAAGATTAAGCATTACTAGGTAATAACCAGTAGAATTTTCGCATCAAACTCTGTATACCAATCACTGGGAAGGGAGAGAGGGAGAGTGGGAGAGTGAGAGAGAGGGAAAGAGAGAGAGAAGAGAAAGGGGCTAAAATTTTAGAATACTTATAACCAAAGAGAGAATGATTTCTTTAGTCAAAGTTCTCTTCCTGCAATGATGCCAGAACAAGTTGGAATGGACAGATAAGTAGACAATGCAGATCCTATTAGATACACTCTGTCAAGTCTCCGCACTCATTCAATTGATCTGGTGAGCTGACAGGGGCCCTCTCTATTTGAGGATGGAGGGCTGCGTGAGGACTACTTTTCCAGAGAGAGAACTATCTTACAAAATGGATCCAGGTGGCCAAAGACATGCAGTGGAAAGCAATAGGTTTAAGCTTCAATAAGACAGAAAAGGAAGATACCCTTAAGTAAATGCATAAGGAAGTCTTCACAGTCGAGGCAACAGAAAATGGGTTTTGCACGAGAAAATAAGATTGAAGTGCTGATAACGGACTATGGAGCAAGTGTTCTGATGATGTGAGTATCTACATAACAAAACATGAAGCTATTTCTCCCAAGGGTAAGACCGGGCTAACCTTAATAACAGAATTCCTATGATTAGGTCACTTTGACAAAAGTGACACACCAAACTTTTAAAACCAAAGCATTAAAAAAGAGGAGAGAAAAGAAAAAAAGAAAGACATGACAGGGGAACGAAAGGAAAAAGCAGGATATGAAATCATTTCCTGGGTCTCAAGCACATTTCCCCTGATCTTCATGGTAGATGAGTGATTTTTCAAACCCAAACAATGTGTCATGGAGTATTAAAATTCTGCCTCAGGGGACCGTGATGGAGGGAGAGCTTAGGTAAGGGATGAGTGGAATGAGTTTCTAGGTCCAGAGCTCCCTGCTTCTCAATGAGCAGTTTCTACTGTATATATAAAAATGGCTCCCATAAAATTATTTGGCTTCTAAGGCATTAAATAGTATGAAAACAACACTCTATATATTATGATACCGTATGGTGGCCTTTGAGCATCATTCTTTAGTTGATATGCATCATGGGGTCCCCTTGGCATTCTTTCAAGTGAAAAAAAAATCAGAAGGCTTAAAATTCATCTATCAATCTGTCTCTCTCATTCCCTATAATACCCATTTACAAGAGCTATTAACCTAGGCAACCGGCACAGTGTCAATTTCTTTGCTTATCTTGGAGAGGCATTACTGTCAGTGGAAATTATTTTAGTTATGTCAGCTTTGCAGAGAAAAGTACAAGCACCAGTGACGCTTAACCCCTTGAGCTCTACCTTTGTTTAAGTCTTCAACTTGCTTCAAGAGATGGTCTGTGAGTCTTTGTATATGCCTACTTCCTACAGGAATTCTCCTGCCACCACCAATTTTCTACCTTTGCAACCCCTTTGGAAGCTGCTTTGCCCAATGCCATAGAGCAGGCATTTGTTGTCTAAATTCTAAATACAAGCAAAAGTTGTAGGTGTCTTCTTTCACACAGTAATTTTAAAAATTTTGGACATTGTCACAGAGATTCAACCACCAAACTTAGATTAAACGAAAACATGTTCCGCTATAATGCAGACTTTAACAGTAAGATGTAGAGAAAATAAAAATGATAATGTTGACCAGAATTAATTTGAATGGACATGGAAGGAAAACTCCATATCTTCTTGTTTCTTGAACTAAACAGCTTGCTAGCCCCTTGTAGGATATCCTAGTACAATATATTTAAATGTGGTTGAGGTATCTCAAGTTCCTGTACTTCCACCATTTCTAATTCTTAATAGTTTTATAACGTTTCTGTACTATAATTAGAGCATTATACTTCTAAATCAAAGCCATTCATCAATTTTCATGTCCTTGTACCAGAACGTCTACATATAATAGAATTGCTAAGAAACCCCTAGATCTTTGTTAATCACATTACTGAATTCTTCCTTGGTATCCTATCTTATTATGGCAACAGCATGTGTTTCAAATTTTGGGCACTCACAAGTTATTTCTTACAGAAGAAGGAGTGCATTGCACATGTCTAAATGATGAGCATGTGTTCGCACACAGACACACACATGAACATATTTTGAGTCAAAGTCTGCTATTAGGACCATAACCCATCTGGCAAATGAAAGTTATAGTTGTGCATTTGAGAGCTGAATTTACTAATTCACACAATTAATAAATCTTGTTCAAATGGAAAGCTCATATTACTACATCTACTTATAGTGTCTTCATCTTAACTAATATAGCCATTTACTATTCCTAACTTGAAGCTGTGACTTTCAGTGCCTTGGAGGTTTTCAGTCTGAATCAATTGCAGTTTGTGGTCACTATGTTCTTTCATGCTGGAGGTATCATGGGCTGAGTTGAGATATTTCTTTGAAGTATTAAAGACATCGTACCAGAAAATAGCTTCAGTGAAGTTTTTTCATTCCTTTAGACACATGTTAAATCTGACAACGTGCTGTACTATAGTAAAATTTCAAGTATTTTCTACTCTTGAAAAAGTAGGAAATGTAAAAATATGACTATGTATGCTTAATCAGGACACATAATATGCTTTGGGCTTATAATTTTACAATAAGGAAAGAATATTTGTGTTTGACCGTGAGTAGTTTTTTTTTTAAAGATTTATTTATTTTATTTGAAAGTCAGAGTTACACAGAAAAAGAAGGAGAGGCAGAGGGAGAGAGAGAGGTCTTCCATCTGCTGGTTCACTCCCCAAATGGCCACAACAGCTGGAAGTGCACCGATCCGAAGCCAGGAGCCAGGAGCCAGGATCTCCTCCCGGGTCTCCCACTCGGGTGCCGGGGCCCAAGGACTTGGGCCATCCTCTATTGCTTTCCCAGGCCATAGCAGAGAGCTGGATAGGAAGTGGAGCAGCAGGGACTAGAACTGGCATCCATATGGGATACAAGCACTGCAGTTGGCAGCTTTACCCACTACGCCACAGCGCCGGCCCCCCATGGGTAGTTAAAATCTAGATGCTTAAAGAAAGGGCATACTAATGCCACATCTGCTCATTCTAGTACCCAATGAAGTCTTCTTCTTCCTGAAATTCACACTGGTAACGTCACTTTTTATAACTAATAGCACTTCTGGTAACAAAGACCTCTGCGTAGAGAACCAACCAGCAACCAAATGGAGTGACTTGAATGGTGGTTCCCCACAAAATATGTTCAGATCCTAGTCCTTGAAACTTGTAGATAAGGCTTTAGTAAAAGGATCAATAAAAATCTAATTAAATTAAAATCTTGAGGTGAGCTCTTCCTGGATTATTTGCTTAGCTTAAATCCAATAACAAATGCCCTTATAAGAGAATTACAGATGATTATTTGAGACAGAAGAGGAGAAAACACAGACAGAAAGTAGAAAGTCATGTAAAGAAGAAAGTAAAGATCAGGTTAACGTGCCATAATTCATGGCCAGGAGCACCAGTGCCACAAGAGACAAGTGTCTCCCCTAGAGATCCTGGTGGTGGCATGTCCTTGTGTCCTTGTTATCACCTTACTTTTGGACTTCTGGCTTCTAGAACTGTGAGAAAATACATTTGTGTTCCTTTAAGCCACCAAGTTTCTGTTAAATTGTTAGGACAGCTATAGGAAACCAATCTACCATAACTTGCTATCACTTCTAAGACAGCAGATAAAACTACAGAATCATAGCATCAATAAATGTTACCTTTCAGTCTAGGAAAGAGAAAGCAAGCTTGGAATATGTGAGCAGGGCTGGAAAGTGGAAATGCTTTGCTGAATCATATAGAATTGATGGTGTGGTAGCCTGTTCCATTTCATGCTAAGAGGGAATGACATAGATACCTGCAGAGGAAAACAACAGAAAGATAACTGACTTGGAAGGAAATGGAATGTAATAAATCAGATGTATTGAATCATCAGGTCAGAATATTTTAATACATTCAGTGAGCTGTAACTAAAAAGAGTGCATGGAGAAAATTTTTACCAAATCTCCAAAAATAAGACTGAATAAATAGTAGAGCTCCAAGAAAGTACGAGAAGGGGTTGAGGGACTCCCAGTGCATCTTGATGTCATACTGAAAGTTTTCTGAGACAGATACATAAGCTCACTGTAGCTTGAGCCTATGTCCATCTGCTAACAGACTGCTCTCTGGGCGGTCTTCCAATGTAGGCTCAGAACTCTAAATCTCACCATGTAAATGATTGTTTGTATTGCTTCTGGAAATTTTTTTTTAAATATTGACTTTAAATTGAAACAGTTGTGTATTCTCTTGAGTGGTGAAATAGGTCAGGTATGTTCCTGGGGGCACCCGTCTATGACGACTCACTGCCTGTGCTACGAAAGCACCAACTTGCACAGCAAGCCCAAGCCAAGGGCAGTTTCTCTGAGAATTAGCTGTGGTTCCATGCTGTTGTCATCTTCATTTGAGTAGACATCTGGCTTTGAGTAATTATTCTGGTCTTCTCGGGAGAGGGTCATGGCAGATCTCCTCTTGCGACCTGAGGCCTGCATTCTTTCAAGATGGTATTGCATTTTTCAGCATGGCCTTGTCCTAAGTTCCAGCACCACCCCTTGCCTCAATTTCCCACAGTGACAACAGAGATTGAGCTCCCATCTTTAGAGATTGTATTGGAATTTGGGGAATAACTGAAGGAAAGCCCCCAAAAACAACTTTGTGACTGTTACTAATTGTGCTCCTGGGGTTCCTGAACCAAGGAGGATGACTTCAGTGCCTCACTGCCAGATTACTGTGATCTGGAATGGGTTAGGTACCTTCCCTAAGTGAGAATTTCGCCTGAAGTTCAACCTCAAAACCCAGAAATAAAAACAGGACCACCCTCAGCAAGGCCTCTCAGTCCTCTCTATCCCAGATTCACTCCTCTTGAGCAAAATTTAAAAATGTGAAAAGGGAAACATAAAGTTTAATAATAAAAAAAAAAGTTAATCTCATTCTGTGACAACTTCTTGGTCTTTTCAGGTCAAACCTCAATACCCATGTCTGAATGTTCGTTTTTTCTCAGAGCCCACATCTGAGGCATCTGCAAATTGTGTTAACTCTATTTTCAATGTGCATCCCGAATCTGAACTCTTCTCAGACTTCCTCAGTTACCACTTCTCCAAACACCCATCGTCTGTTGCTGAACTAACGAAGGCGCCTCCTAATTTGCCACTTTGCTGATAGCATCCCTTTTTCCACCCTTAACATTGTATTATCTACATAATGGTTAAAGGGATTTTTTCCACTATTTAGGCCTGTTTATTTAAAGTTCTGTTCAGAACCCTCCAATCTTTCCTTAGTACCAGCCTTGGTGCCCACGCCCTGGCCCACACATTTTCAAACCACAGTGTCTCTTCTGGTTGATAGTTGTCTTTTAGGGCCAAGAGAATGGATCATACAGAGCTCGTCTCTCCTCCCTCACCACCTCCTGCTGTAATCTGACTGCTCAGAACAGGAATTCCCTGACCACAGAACCCCACAGCATTTCTCCCTCTGTGGGAGACTTCCCTATATCTATTCTCTTTAGGATAAGTGGTGTAAAAGCAGTAAAAGTCCTTTGAAAGTGTTCCTGTAAAAACAGGCTATCATGAGTAAAGTGCATGAATTTCAAAATGTTCTACAACAAAATTAATTTATCTTTTACTTCCTTTTTCTGTAACCTTTTCGTAATGCCCTCATAGTCTCTTCAGCTCAAAAGATGGCCAAAGAGCAGGGCAAGAGTGTTAAGTGTAGATCTCTATTTTTCTTCTTGCTGGGCCACAGATCTGTCAGAGCCTGGTCTGTGCTTCCCATGTTACCCAGAGGACAACCAGTCTTATAGGTCTTCCAAGGTGACGTACTCTCTTCTCTCCTCTTTCATGTCTCCAATCTCATCTACTGCAAAACCTTGAGACTCCTTGCTGTTCCTGGGACACTCGGACAGGCTTGCATCCTTGGGCCTCTGCACTAGCAATTCTTTCTGCCTGGAATTTATCCTTCCACCTCTTCCCCTGCATTAATTTTCTCCCAAGTATCTATTATCTTATAATATTCCAAGTTATATATTAATATAGCATTTTATTCAAACATACATACAATATAACCCTAATATATTATTTTCCAAAATAAAATAAAATGAAAACAAGTCAAGATTCTATTTAGTTCATTAGCTAATGAACCAGTAACTTGTTAAAACTTACACACTGAGATTGATATTCTTTACCTGACAAAATTAATTTGCATTGCCATGCCCAGAAAGCATTTGCTCTGCTCTGAATAGAAAGTTTTTTATCCTAATAGGTTTCTGCTGCTGAAATTCCATCCCTACAGAATTGTAAGACAAATTGGTCAATCAAAAAGTATCCAGGGTGAACATCTTACAGATTAGGACAATCCCTTGAGGATGTTCTACACAAGCCACTCCACCGAGGGAGATCCAGTGATTTCTTTTTACACAAATTGAAGTCTTGGACACATTATGTTCTGAAAATAACTATATGTTCATATTAATGTACTAAATAAGATATATAGTATGTTAATATAAGACTATCTTCTATACTTAGAATGTACGTTAATTAAGAGTAAATAGTTTTATATATTATTTTACAGCTTTATCTCTGTGTCCGGAATACTGGCTGGCATATAGCAAGCATTTAGTCAATTTTAGCTGAATGGATGAATTCACAACCTCACCAACGCTTGCAATAACAACACAGGCATATAGAAATCTTAATCAAAATAGAGAAACATATTGATTATCTCATAAGTAGAATGCATCTTTTGATATATTCTTCATGAGAAATTTTCCATCACTTGATATTATTAAGAGTAAGAGGTGTGCTTAACTGCAGTCTTCAGGCTTCTTTCAAGGTTCCTTCAGATAATAAGTAAGCTCTTACTTTTTAAAAAATTGCCAAAGATAAGTTGGAGTTTCCCCACATTGGAAACACAAAGTCCTGGCTTTTTCCCTCCTATTCTTTCAAAAATATTGGAATCTGAAAGGCTAGGATATAGAATCACATTTATAACCTTTGAGGGACACAAAGTTTTTTATTTGTATTTTTTAATTTATTTTTTAAATTATTTGTTTACAGAGCAGCCAGGTGATGGCCCAAGTATATGTGGAAGAGAGAGAGGGAGATACAGAAAGAGAGAGAGAAAGAGAGAGAGAGAGAGAGAGAGAGAGAGATCTTCCATCCACTGGCTCACCCTCCAAATTGTCGCAATGACCAAGGTTGAGCCAGGCTGAAGCCAGGGGCCAGGAACTCCATCTGAATTGTCCATATGTACTCCTGCTTTCCCAGGTGCATTAGCAGGGAGTTGAGCTGGAAGTAGAACAGCCGGGACTTGAATCTGTACTTCAATATGGGATGCTGGCCTCTCATAAGAGGCACTTAACTTACCCACTATGCCACAATGCCAGCATCAAGTTTTCTTTTTTTTTTCTTTTTTTTTTTTTTTTTTTTTAGTTTTCAGCTGATTCTTGCTTACAAAATTGTTAGCTATTCATAAGATAGGACCATTTCTCCCTTCTCCAAGATAATATGACAACAGAACCAGTCTAGTTTTTGAGACATTGTATTTTTAGCAGAAGGCCGTCTCAGTTTAGTAGCTTAGATGCCAGGTCAGACTCTTAGTGGATCTGTTTTTCTTGGGTTGCCTCTAGGGTATACCAGCTGTCTTTACAAATCTCATTAGTAGCTATTTTTTAAAGGAAAGCAACAGGAAAACAAACAAATAAAATCCTCTCTCCAAAAGCTCATCAGTGCTCTAGCAACATCAGAAAGTTTAGAAAACGTTCTTCTAAGAAAAGGCCATGGCTAATTTTTCACTCAACTGAACGGTGTATACTTTCATTACATGCAACACTTAGAAGTCTAGCTAGCTACAATGAAGAAGTCCAAAGTTTCTAAGGTCCTACCCAGACTGGAATTTGGCATATTGATTTCAGCCTCAAAAAAAAATATGTACTGAAGACAGTATGTGGGAGGAATGAAAACAAACAAACAAATGTTTGTTGAGTGTTTATTATGCTCCTGAAAGTGCTAGCCATTTTCAAACACTTGTTTCATTTTTGCAAATTCCTATGAGGTGGTTATCATCATCCTCCCCCTCAATGTCATCACTGTCTTTATATATGAGGAAATGGAGGCTCAAGAGATCAAATAGCTTGGCCAAGGTCACCGAGCTGGGGATTAACTCAGGCACAGTTCAGGCCCAGGTGTCTCGGGCTCCTAGTCCTTCTTTTCACCACTGCAGGCAAGCTGCAGCCCATGTTATTTAACTCTCTCTGTTTCAGTCTGCACATCTGTAAGCTAGTAACAAGGCTTAAAGTACTGCAGGAGGGAGAATTATAAAAGGAAGACTTTTAAAATATTTACTTTCAAGACACTGTAATTGTTCACTGTGTATGTGTAGAAATGGTGTACAGTGAACTTCAGATTAAGACTACAAAAGCTTTGAGGGGTGCTTCAATTAAAGGTTTCTTGTCTGGAAATTTCTTTTAAAAAGAGTTTATTCCCCAAATGTCTACAACAAGCAGGACTGGGCCAGGCCAAGGCCAAGAACAAGGAACTCCTTCCTGGCCTCCCACAAGGGCGATCAGGTACTTGGGCCATCAAGTACATGGGTGACACAAGTACTTGGGCCATCATCGGCTGCTCTGTCAGGTGTATTAGCAGGGAGCTGGATGGGAAGCAGAGCATATGGGACTCCAACCATCACTGATATAGGATGCTGGCATCAAGCAGCAGCTTAACCCAATGTACCACAACCCCAGACCCTTGCCTGGAAATTTCTTAATTTTTCTTGTTCAGTTGAAAAGAGTTTTGCCAATGTAATTCATAACTCTACAGAATTTAACCATTATACATACAACATAAAAAAGTTTCTTGACTTGGTTCTAAATAAAATAGTCATTTGGCTTTGGGCAACCATTTTCTGTGTGTCCTACTTTTTTGCTTCAATAAAAGAGGGATGATTATAAATTTTTTAACCTGGCTTCACTGGACAGTTATAAAATACAAACAGGTAGAAGATGAGAAATACTAAAAAAAAAAAAAAAAAAGATGAGAAAATACTTTCAAAAATGTAATCAAAATTTATGAGGTAATATCTTAGTAAAATGCAGTAGGACATAAAAATCAGTTCTTTGGACTTGTCTTCCCTCTCAACAGTGAGATAAGAAATATTAGCTTTAAAAAGTTCATGGAACTTTCACACTATGAAAAAGCTATGCTTGGATCTAAGAATTTTTTGCACCAGAGTACGCTTACCTTTTCTATTTTTCTGTGAATTTTTTTGATATACCATCATATGTACCACTGTCAGGAAGTTTTCCACTTCTGAAGAGCTCATTAATTTTTCAACTAGTATCCAGGTAATGCCAATAACTCAATATTTTCTCCATTTTATAAGTAAGATAACAAAAGGCTAGAAATTCCAAATAACCAGTTCTAGTTCATCTAGGTAAGATTTAATCTTATACTACCTAGCTCTAAGTCATATGTTAATTTTCCCATGCCATATTCTCTAACTCTGCAGACTATGGTGGTTTATCCCATTCATCTATGCTTAGAACTCCTTACCTAAGTGTTAGGGTTCAGACAATAACACAGGTTGGGTGAGTGCCCACTGTGGCAGCCATGCCTTCAATGTAGAGATCCGGAGGAGCCCCAGGAAAGCAGTCCCTTTCCTTTGGCAGGTTTAGAACAATAAACCTCTACCAGGCTTTAGATTCGTTTGTATTATGAGCTGTTCCCAACTATCTCAAATGGAGAAAAGGAGACGTTTAGTTTACAATCAGCAACTTTAAAAATCCCAGAATTTGGAACAAGGCCTGAATTTCACCCAGATCTGTTAACTCAAGATCCTGGGTTCATTCCTGAAGCCTATGAGATTGACAGGTGAATTTATAGGAATATCAGTGGGAAAGGAAGATTTGCATTTCGACACTCAACCAGGAATTGCTTAGTCTAAACTTTAAGGAAAGACGAAAAATGTATTCTGGATTAAATGAATGTGCTTCCTTAGAGTCAGGGACTCTTTATTTTATTTTACCTATTTTAAGATTTACTTATTTGTTTGAAAGGCAGAGTTTCAGAGAGGCAGAGTGAGAGACAGAGAGAGAGAGAGAGAGAGATCTTCCATCCACTTGCTCACTCCCCAGATGTCCACAATGACCAGCTGGAGCTGCACTTATCTGAAGTCAGGAGCTTTTTCTGGGTCTCCCATGTGGGTGCAGGAGCCCAAGGACTTGGGCCATCTTCTACTGCTTTCCCAGGCCATAGCAGAGAGCTGGATTGGAAGTGGAGCAGCTGGGACTCGAACCGATGCCCATATGGAATGCGGGCACTGCAGGCAGAGGCTCCTGATTCCTTTATTTTAGCAAAAGAATCCCATGAGTCGACAAGGCAAGGACACGTCTGTCTAATCATTTTGGACATGATGAACTATGACAAGACACCTGAGAAGAGAACAATGAGTTTAGGGGCAAAACTTTTCCTTTCCTAAGAAAGGTAAAAGAAACAAAGGGGTATGAATGCAAAACCATTGTTGACATTGGAAAATTTGGTTTTGTCTACAAGGCGCGTGTGTATAGATCCATATTTTAAACTAAATATGAACATTCACTCAATCCTAAATTTAGGTACTCTATTATTTGTTCTGCCTGTCTTTATCACAATTTCAGCTTTGTTTTTAATCGTGTGGAAGGAGGATATGGCAGGCTCATGGTCTAAATACCTAAGTCTCATTTTATAAATACTCACTGTCACCTGGTGTGTTCATATCTTTGAAGCCATATGCATGGCTCACCCGAGCCTGTGCTTCCCTCCCCAGCCCGTGGATAACACCTATCCAGCACTCTTGCTTCTATCAGGATAGCTTTAATATAGTGATTTTTTTCTTATTTTACATTTCACATCACTCAGCTTGGCTTTGTTAACACTTTTTCCCCTTCTTCCCCTCGCATCCCATGTAGTGAAGTCCAGAAGTTATAAACTAAACTATGTGACCTGTGCTGCCAATAACTTGAAGCAGTGGTACCCACGGAGCTATCACTCATGACCTGCCGGATCTTAGGGAGACCAAAGCATTCGAGGGAGAGAAAAAAATCAAAACGAAGGAAAGAAGTTCAGAATAAAAGAGGTGAGCATGGAGGTTCTTGAACATCAAACTAAAACCCTTAGACACACTTTGGCTGGCAGCAATGAGCTAGTGGAATTTCTGAAACAGGTGAATCACATTAGGAAACCATCTCCGGGAGAATTCCTCCAACAATGTACACGAAAGATTGTCACAGACCGGAGTGGGAGATGCAATTAGGAGGCAATGCAATAATCCAGGTGAGCGAGGACACAGACCTGGACACGAATGCAGCTTTTCCAATATTTAGGCATTAGGTTATGACAGTAGAAATGGACAGGAAGAGGCCAATGAAAAAGTCAACACCACAGAATTGATGAATTTGGACATATTGGATTTAGGGTAAAGATGAGTAAAAAATATCCAATGTTGGGCTGTAGTACATAGGAAAATGAAGTCATATTCAACTTCAAATATGGAAGAGAAGAATGCTTAAACAAAGGTGATGGGAATTATTCCATTTTTGAATGTTTCGAATTGTAGATGTTACTGGAGTCTGAATATGGTGACATCTACAAAGCTAATAGGTGAGAAAGGCAGGCCTAGTTACTATTTGGCAGGCAAAACCATGGCAGGTGAGGGGAAGAAATGCACACGGGTTCAGCTCCCAGCTTGGATGGCCATATAGTGATAATAACCAGGTTAGAGGCCAACACTGCAGCTCAATAGGCTAGTCCTCCGCCTTGCGGCGCCGGCACACCGGGTTCTAGTCCCAGTCAGGGTGCCAGATTCTGTCCCAGTTGCTCCTCTTCCAGTCCAGCTCTCTGCTGTGGCCTGGGAGGGCAGTGGAGGATGGCCCAGGTCCTTGGGCCCTGCACCCTCGTGGGAGACCAGGAGAAGTACCTGGCTCCTGGCTTCAGATCAACGCGGTGCGCTGGCCACAGCGCACCGGCGGCAGTGGCCATTGGGGAGTGAACCAACAGAAAAAGGAAGACCTTTCTCTCTGTCTCTCTCTCTCACTGTCCACTCTGCCTGTCAAAATAATAATAATAATAATAATAATAATAATAACCAGGATAGAATGAAAGCAGAGGGAGGAGTGTTCAGGGAAAGGGGAGGGAGCTCATAAATTTGTATTGAATTTGTTCCCATAGGCTATCCAGATGAAAACACTCATAGAGGTGAACTTACTTGCCTAGAACTCAGCAGGCAGTTTGAAATAAATTTGGAAGCAGCAACAAATACTGTTCATGGGAGCAGAGTTCCACTTCTGGGAAGATGGTGTGCCTAGCCTTTCTCCTTTCCTTTCCAGGAAGTTGAACTCCAACCCATGGGTGTTATATATAAAACACACACACGGAGACTCTAAATGGTGGAAATAAGAAAGCAGACGTATCAGAACTTTAGGACAAGAGATCAATACGACGGTGATGTTCCTGGGTCTTCTTTTTTCTTGTATATCTTAGGTTTGGAGCTGAAGAAATTGGTAACCTGGAAACATTAACATACACAGACAACAAAGCTCAAAAAAAAAAAAAAAAAAAAAAAAAACCTACACTTTCCAATCAAAAAACCAGGAAAGAGACATCCTAGGATGAAGAAAACTTTGACAGTGATTGTTCTGTTCCACCCAGCAAAGCACCGCAGAACTAAACTATAGTCCTGTTCCAATCTGTTCTAGGTAAGGTCAAGTGGGAGAACCTAGGCTTTTCCTTCATGAGCTTTAACAAGGCATCTCAACATTTCTAAAGGATGAGGTCATAGTAGACCATGTAGGGATCCAGAACATTCATCCCCACCAGCCTATTGTGGTGCCCTTCTGGCCTGCAGGGTCAATAGGTACCACCTGGCAAGTCTGGACTCACAGCCCACTTGACGGTCATGAGGCACCCGTTCCCCTGGCAGCAAGAGGACTGTCCTCCTGTTCTCCTGAGTGCATCGCAATGGAAACAACCAAGGAAAAAGCTTTAAGTAAGATCCAGAGTTTCATTACACAATATAAAGTTGTCTCGGTTCAACTGAAAATCACTCATCAGAACAAGAATCAGGGAGATCTCAAAACTAAATTTTAAAAAGACAACCTGTAGATGACAATATCAAAATGAGACAATAGGGATGTTAGAATTGTCTGACAAAGAATTAAAAGCAGCCATGTCAGATAAACATCTGACAAAATTCAACACTCATTCATAATTTAGGAAAAAACTCTCCTAAAAAATAGGAGTAGAAGCGAATTTCCTTAGCTTGATAAAGAGCATGTTAAAAATCCATTCAAAACATTTTAATTAACGGTGAGAGACAGAACACTTCTCCCCTAAGATCAATAACAAGACAAGGATGTCTACCCTTATGCAACTCTAATTCAAATACAGCTTGAAGTTCTCCTCGGTGAAATAAAACAAAAAAAAGGATATATTCATAAAAGGAAGAAATAAAACTACCCCTTTTCTCAGACGACATGATTTTACATGTAAAAAATCCCAACAAGCCTACAAAAGTAGTCCTAATCAGCATCATCTACGAGGCCACAGGCTACCAAAAAGACTTTAAAATCATTTGTATTTCCATACAGTAGTGCACTATTCAGATTTTCATCACTATAACAAATACTTGAGACAAGCAAGGAGATTTATTTTCGATCACAGTTTTGAGGTTCACAGACCAACATCAGGCAGCCCTACTCGTCTTGCATGTGGTGAGGCTGGGTGGATGGTGGAACCCATGCAGAGGAAAAATCACACAGCGATACAGGAAGCAGAAGTAGCATGGTTGGGCTGGATTCAGCATTATATAACCAGGTCTCCTGTGAGAATAGTCTTCTCAGGGCACAACCTCAGTGACCTAAGGATCTCTCCCTTTGCCCCCTTCCTAAACAGCAAAATTTGATCAAATTCCCTTTTTGTTTCAATAGAGACCAAATAGAGACCAAACCTGTACCACATAGGCTTTTGCGGGACACCAAAACTAATATCTAAACCTTATCAGGTAGCAACGAATACATGGGCATGAAAATTTAAAATACATTGACAGTCACTGCCTCCCAAAAAGTGAACTATTTAGTTATACACCTGACAAAAACTTCACAGGGCTTCTATGAAGAAGCAAATAAAAGAAGATCTAAATGAAAGGAGAGACAATGTCTTTGAGAATTAGATCACTCAACACAATAAAAGTGCCAATTGTCTGCAAACTGATATGCATGTGTAATGCCATACTTATCAGTAAGGTTATTTTAAACATAACTAATATCATTCTTTTTTAAAAAAGATTTTATTTATTTATTTATTTGAGAGGTAGAGTTACAGACAGTGAGAGGGAGAGACAGAGAGAGAGGTCTTCCTTCCGTTGGTTCACTCCCCAGATGGCTGCAACGGCCAGAGCTGCATCAGTTCGAAGCCAGGAGCCAGGTGCTTTCTCCCAGTCTCCCATGTGGGTGCAAGGGCCCAAGTACTAGAGCCATCTTCTACTGCTTTCCCAGGCCATAGCAGAGAGCTGGAATGGAAGAGAAGCAGCCAGGACTAGAGCAAGAAGAGGATTAACCAACTACACCACGGTGCCAGCCCCACTAATATCATTCTAAAATTTATATTTAAAAAAAGGATATACCCTTTCTCTCTGTCTCTCTCACTGTTCACTCTGCCTGTCCAAAAAAAAAAAAAAAAGGCCGGCGCCGCGGCTCAATAGGCTAATCCTCCATCAATAGGCCAATCCTCCGCCTAGCGGCGCCGGCACACCGGGTTCTAGTCCCGGTCGGGGTGCTGGATTCTGTCCCGGTTGCCCCTCTTCCAGGCCAGCTCTCTGCTGTGGCCAGGGAGTGCAGTGGAGGACGGCCCAAGTGCTTGGGCCCTGTACCCCATGGGAGACCAGGAGAGGCACCTGGCTCCTGGCTTCGGATCAGCGTAGCACGCCGGCCACGGCGGCCATTGGAGAGTGAACCAACGGCAAAGGAAGACCTTTCTCTCTGTCTCTCTCACTGTTCACTCTGCCTGTCCAAAAAAATAAAAAATAAAAAATAAAAATAAATAAAAAAAAGGATATAGAATGGCCAAAACAGTTTTAAAAATAATAGAATGGGCCGGTATCACGGCACCCCAGGTTCTAGTCCCAGTCAGGGCACCGGATTCTGTCCCAGTTGCCCCTCTTCCGGTCCAGCTCTCTGCTGTGGCCTGGGAGGGCAGTGGAGGATGGCCCAAGTCCTTGGGTACTGCATCCACATGGGAGACCAGGAGAAACACCTGGCTCCTGGCTTCAGATCAGTGCACTGGCCGCAGCCGCCATTAGAGGGTGAGCCAACGGCAAAGGAAGACCTTTCTCTCTGTCTCTCTCTCTCTCTCTCTCACTGTCCACTCTGCCTGTCAATATAATAATAATAATAATAATAATAATAATAATAGAATGGAAGGAATTGGTCAACCCAAATGGGAGATTTATTTATAGCTGCTAGAAATTAGACTGTATGATATTGGCAGAGGGATGTATGTCAAAGAAACATAATACAGACCCCAAGATACACCCACAAAAATATGCTCAACTGATTTTTATGTGTAAAAGAAATTCAAAGGAATAAACCAGGTTTTCAATAAATGGTTCTGGAGCAAACTCATGGGCACTGCTCACCCTAAATCTCTCGCTTTGTAAAACAATTACAACAGACTGTGGACTTAAATGTACAACATAAAATTAGAAAAAGTCAGAAAAAAATGGTGAAACCAGTTTGGTGCCCCCTCCACGGGGTCTCCTCTTAGCACCCTGAAACTCAAAAGCCCCCTGGCGTGTTTTCCCATCCTTTCCTAAAATCCTCCTGGCCCTATTCTTTAACCATAAGTTCCAGCCATAAAAGTCAGGCTACTTAATCACTACTTCTTAAGCCATTTTTACATGCTTCACTGCCAAGCTGGCCTACACCAGTCTCAGCTAGATAGTGAGGGGACAGCTGAGCCGCACATGCACAGAAAGGAGGAGTGGCACCGAGAGCTGACACCCTCTTAGGTGGGAGCCACTGCCTTCCCTGCTGCACTCACTTCATCTCCACCTTCAAGTCAACACGAGCTCTTCTAGCTTCCCACCACACGCTCTCATCTGTTTTTCACTCAGTTTTAACAACTTTCCTAGTCATGATTTGCCTCGCTGCAAATCTGTCATCCTCCCAGACTCTGGGTTCAAATCTGCAGAGAGTTCCTGGTTGATCTTTCTCCAAGTGAAATACACCAAGGCCTTCTTCACATTGCTAATCAGAATCATTCATCTATGCCACGACATCTGGCTTTTCACTTCTTGCAACCATACCCTTGCCCCACCCTGTAACCTGACTTCTCTCTCTCTCTTTTTTAATATCTATTTTATTTTTTTAAAGATTTATTTATTTATTTGAAAGGCAGAGTCACAGAGAGGCAGAGGCAGAGAGAGAGAGAGAGAGAGAAGTAGAGACAGAGAGAGGTCTTCCATCTGCTTGCTGGTTCACTCCCCAAATGGCTGCAATGGCCGGAGCTGCACCAATCCGAAGCCAAGAGCCAGGAGCTTCCTCCAGGGCTTCCACATGGGTGCAGGGGCTCAAGGCCTTGAGTTGTCCTCCACTGCTTTCCCAGGCCATAGCAGAGAATGGGATGGGAAGTGGAGCAGCCAGGACTCAAACTGGCGCCCATATGGGATGCCGGCCCTGTAGGCTGTGGCTTTATCTGCTACACCACAACACCAGCCCCAAGATTTATTTTGTTATTTTGAAAGAGTTAGAGAGAGACAGACAGAGAGATGATAATAATAGAGATGATAGAGATAGATAGAGATAGAAATGTGTGTGTGTGTGTGTGTGTGTGTGTGTGTGAGAGAGAGAGAGAGAGAGAGAGAGAGAAATGGTTAGGTATCTTCTATCCACTGAATCACGGCCCAGATGACCACAACAGCCAGGGCTGGACCAGGTTGAAGCCAGGAGCCAGAAGCTTCTTTGGTATCTCTCACGTGAGTGGCAGGGATCCAAATACTTGGACCACCTTCTGCTGCTTTTCCCAAGCCCTTAGCAAGGAGCTGTATTGGAAGGGAAACATCCAGGGCATGAACCAGTGCCCATAGGGGATACCAGTATCACAGACAGAGGCTCTACCTGCTACGCCACAGTGCCAGCCCTCGCCTTTCTTATTCATGACTTTGTAGCACATTCTTTTGTCTATTGCTTTCCCTCTGAGTTTAGATAGATCGATGATTGATAGATAGATAGATAGATAGATAGATAGACAGACATTCTTTTCTTTCTCTTTTTCTCATATAAGCATGCAATTTATAGAGCTTGCCTCTTTGGCATGCTGCATTGTATTGCCATGTATGCCCTTGACCCGTTGGAAGTTCTTTGCTCACAGGGATCACTGAAGAAGAATTTCAGGGGTTCCTGAAATCCAAATAAATGTACAACAAAGTAGAGGAATTGTACCCAACTTTCCTATGGGGATCTTAGGCAGCAGTGCATAGTGGATAAGCTGTGGGTTTAGGATGTAGACATATTTCAGAATGCTATCTATCACACACAGCTGAATGACTTTAGTTATTAAACTTTATCAGTAATAGTAATGATATTGAGAACTATAAGTTTAGGTATGATTGCGAGTTACTCTTTATCAAATTTCATATATTTGCTTTTCTCAACTGCACAATAGCTCACGAGAAACACATTATTATCCAGGAATTACAATAAGACTCAGTTTGACAGGAAAACTGATAAATGTTCCTGCTTAATAATTTTACATTCAGAAGAGTAAGAAAGATTTATTCCTCATTAAGAAAATCAGAACAGTAAGCATGTAGTAAAAATATCAGTCCCCATTTGTAGTCCCATCCTCCACAATAACAGTCCTACTTTCCAAAGGCAAATACTTTGTAACATTTTTAATTTTTTGTATGAGTGGTTATGCTAAAATGGTAAACAATATACATCTGAATGATTTTTATCTATTAACTTTAGACACTTTCTAATGTGTAAATTCCTAATACATTGAATGTGAACTTAGTATTCTCACTCCTATATTCCAATAATACTCCCACACCTGCCACACATGCACACACACACATACTTCTTTCCAATATACCATACGAAACTGTTCTTAACTGATATATAGTTATCTGGCTAATAAAAGAAGTTAGCTAAAGAGGATAATGATACAAAATTATATATACACAAAATTTGATTTTAACAAAAAATAAGTCATTGTACTTTTGCTGGTCAAGCTTTTGATAGAGGGTCAAGGTCTAAGAGTAGATCTGCTAATTAGAGGCTGCCATCATACTACTTTTATGATTCATATTTATAATGTATTTCCTGTAATTTCTATTTTGATATTCTGTCAATTCAAAGAAATCAGATGCTACTTTAATTTATACATTAAGTTAATAGAATCTGTCACTTCAATAGGTAGACCAAGCTGAAATGGATAGTTATGGCGGAATTATTCAAGACAGCTGTTTGGTCAAAAACACCTCCCTGTGATGGGTATCAGTGAGAATGAAAAACACACACCTAAGACTTCTCACGGGTCTGCTGTCAGAACCAGAGTCCTGGAATGCAAGCACCCAAGGTGTGACTGAGGGGGATGCTTCTGGTAATCCCAGGGGTGGAGCCATAAGACATTATCAATGTTTCTAATAGGAATGAACTCACCACCTCGGATATTGAACTCTGTCGTTTAAATTTCTATTTGAAATTTCCCAGATAGCCCTGTACGATGCTACATTTGTCCCAAGTTTAAAGAAAGATATTTATTTAACTTAAATAATTTTCCCAATGCCACAGAATTGCTAAGTAATTAACATAAAGTTTGTGGTATCTAACCCAGAAGTTATTCTCTTTACCATTATGTTATACATTCTGTGTTATTTACTTATTCTTTAATTCTCTAGGTAAGAAAAGCAAGGAAAAAAAAAAAAAAAAACTTGGCAGCCGGACATTACAGGGCATACCTAGCTATAATAATTAGAAACATCTTCCAACACTTTCCACTACTGACAGTTAACTCAGCTTCACTTGTTCTAATAGCATGTCCTCTTAATGTGTCAAAGGGGCCCTTTTGCCTTTTCAAACAGAAGAGTTTTCTGTTTAAGGTCACTGGAAGAAAAATACACTCATTGCCAGCGACTTTCCATTAGAATGTCTTGTTTTGTTAAATGTATATCATAGAAATCTAAAGAAACTTTGAAATTGGGTCTATTTGAGAACTTTATGGGAAAATGGCTTTGAAAGTTTAAAAAAGTACTATCAGAAATACAATTTGACAGGTTGTGTTGCATGGTAACTAGCTTTCTTTAAAAATCCTATTCAGAAAGACTGATTCTTTGTCAAAAATTTATCTCTTGATGGTATATTGAGTGATTTGCATATAACATTAAATTATTAGATAAAAAAAGATTAGAAACACATTAATGACTTAGAAAATTTTATCAATTGAAGTAGTAGAAGGAGTACCCTCATCATTATTTTGATTCTTAAATCATGAAATCAGTTCGAATCATCCCAGCAGCACTCAGGAGACTAAGCAAACTGAGCGTTACTGGCTACAGAGCAATAAATCTGAAATTAAAGCAAGTAGTTCAAAGTCACGACACCAAGTTCAAGGACTTCCGGGAAAAACACATTTAGTACTCATCCCAATGCTTAACTCACCTTCAGTTCCTTTATGCATATTGATCTCCAGTGAGACTAAAGTTGAATATCAGCTACACAAGTGAAACCAATCTGACTTTTCTCAGAGGCAATATTGTATTATTGCTAAAGTTGCCTTCATATCAACACTAAAGAGAAAAAAGAAGGTAATATGTGACTAATACCTATACATATGGTTTAAAAATATACTCATCTCCAATTAGATCATGGTTAATAATTTTTCGATGATCATGTCTGCTTCTACAGTCATGATACTACCTGTTCGCAATCCTATCCATGAATGTGAGAATGACTTTCTGAATAGAGCAAATTCCCAGATGTGGGTGGGTATGACTTTTGACTAGTCTACAATAATACACCATCCTCTTGCCCCCAGAGAATAAGTCAGGGTCACTGATTCTGTATGGAGGGGGGCGACACTGGCGTAGCAGGTAAAGCCACTGCCTGCAGTGCCAGCATCTCATATGGTACCAGTTTGAGTCCTGGCCCCTCCACTTCTGATCCAGCTCTCTGCTATGGCTAGGGAAAGTAACAGAAGATGGCCCAAGTCCTTGGACCCCTGCACCCACGTGGGAGACCCAGAAGAAGCTCCTGGCTCCTGGCTTCAGTTCAGTGCAGCTCTGGCCATTGCGGCCATCTGGGTAGTGAACCAATGGGTGAAAGACCTCTCTCTTTCTTTCTCTCCCACCCCCCTCTAACTTTGCCTTTCAAATAAGTAATAATAAATAAATCTTTAAAAAATACTGTATGGAAGGTTCTAGTTTCCAAATTAGTCTTTTCCATCTTCTTGCAAAAATAGAACAAAACAAGACAAAAGCCTCATCTTTACAGAGCCCTTCCCCTGTAGTGACTTGTTGAACAATTTTAAAATTGAGAAGCACCAAGCCACTGTGCCAGAACTTTTACAAGCTATGTATTCTGTGGTCCTATTCCTGATCTATTATTTCAACATTTCTGAAGAGTGGAGAATGTTAATCTGCATTTTAAAATAAGGTGATCATGAACACCAAAGTCAGAGAATTTTTGGTCTAGGGCATGAAGCTCCATTTGAAACTTTCTCTGTATAAATATTTTACTCTTTTTTTTAAAAAAATGGTTTATTTATTTAAAGGACAGAGCAAGAAGGAGAGAGAGAGAAAGAGAGAAAGAGAGAGCGAAAGAGAGAGCGAAAGAGAGAGAGAGAGAGAAAGAAAGAAAGAAAGAAAGAAAGAAAGAAAGAAAGAAAGAAAGAAAGAAAAGAGAGAAGAGAGAGAACACTTCCATTCACTGGTTCACTCCCTAAATGCCTGCAACAGCCAGGACTGGGCCAGGCCAAAGCCAGGAGTCTAGAACACCATCTGATTCTCCCACTTGGGTGGCAGGGGCTCAAGCACTTGAAGTGTCATTTGCTGCTTCTCAGGATACATAAGCAGGAAACTGAATCCGAAGCAGAGTACCCAGGACTCAAACCGGCACTCTGATATGAGATACAGGCATCCCAGGCAGCAGCTTGACCCACCGCCACAATTTGCTCACCCCCATTTTACTCTTTATGGCCTGTCTTTCTGGCTTTCAGAAGAAGCCAGAACAAGAATATTCTACAGAAATACGAATAATGATAGTAAATAGGAAAAAAAAGAAGTGAAAATATGTACTCTCTTGTTAGAGAGTGAAAGGTAAGATAGGTAGAAAGTTGAAAAGTGAAACACAGATCCAGAAATATAGAAATGCATGCAAAAAATAGCCACATAGTCTAAAAACAAAAATGTATATATAGATATCTGTGTAATCACAACTAAAATGAGATACATTTTATGAATCCAAACCTTGTATGTTTACTTTTCTTCAGAAGCAACATGGGTAATTCTCCAGCAAGTCTTCTAGTCAACTTGGTTGAGTGTTTTAACAATTGTTTTTTTCATAACAAATAATTGAGTCAAATATGTCAGTGGCTTTGTTGTTGTTGTACTGAAAAAGCACTTATTTGAACATGAAAGATAGAATAAAAGTAAATTAAAAAGAGATCTGATGATTAAGTAGGTCCTCTTGGTAACATCTATTATGAAAAGAGGAGGTACAGGTACTTTGGCTAAAAGATCGATGTCTGATCCACATCTAAATACTTGGGATTTTGGCATCTGAAGGTTGCAATGCATTTGAGAGATTCTAACTCAGTCCCTTTTATGGAAATAAACACTAAAACGCAATAATGCAAATGTGACTTAATATGACAGAGTTATTTAGAGACTGAATCAGGGTAAAGCTTGGATTTCCTGACTTATGGTCCAGCATTCTTTCTTCTTCACCACCATAACTCCTCTTGCAGATTACCAGTTAGATAAGTGGTTGGTTGTATCAGCTAGAAATATGCAAACCATATGCAGAAATAGAAGAAAGCAGTTGAGTGGTATCAACAGGATTCTGGAAGAACAACAATCGAGCTCTTGGCAGAAAGCCAAAAGGTTTGAACCTCAACAATTTTACACACCGTGGAGAAGTTATTTAACTACTCTCTGCCTTGGTTTTCTTACCTGTAAAATGGTGGCAAAGCTCCATTTTTGAAAATGTAGGAGTAGGAACAGTGTCCAGCATATAATTCCATTGCAGTAGCTCGTTAAATAAAGATGTGGTATACCTGTACATACTGCAGGCAGTCTCTCAGCCATCCTTTTTATCAGAGGAACTCTTTCTCCAAGTCTGCCTCTTCCTTTTCCACGTCCTTCCTTCAAGTGATTCATAAACATAGTATTTCCTGGACCTCACTTCAATTTGTCAAAAATAAGTTGTTATTAAAAATCTCCATTAGTAAGCCAAATATTTTTGTCATTTGTTTGAATTTGAGTTCAACTAATATTTCTTGAGAACATATACCACTTTTCTGTGTCACTGCCTGTGATTTTAATGTAAATCCAGACCCATCCACCTTGGCAAATCTAGAAAAGCTAGCACAGTATACTTCACGAAATAGAGCAAATTTCACTAGCTTTTGCCTCGCCTCTCTTTTTTTTTTTTTTTTAAAGAAAAAAGATTTACTTATTTATTTGAAAATCAGAGTTACAGAGACAGAGGGAGAGACAAAGAGAGATCTTCCATTCTCTGCTTCATCGCCCCAGATGACTGCAATGGCCAGGGCTTAGCCAGGCTGAAGCCAGAAGCCAGGAGCTTCTTCCAGGTCTCCAGCATGGGTTGCAGGGGCCCAAGTTCCTGGGCCACCTTTGCTGCTTTTCCTAGGCCATTATCAAGGAGCTGGATCAGAAGTAGAGCAGCCTGGATAGGAACTGACACCCTTATGGGATGCAGGTGTCACAGGTAGCAGCCTAACTCACTACACCACAACACCGGCCCCCATGTATCACCTATTCAAGGGCAGACCTTATTCAACTCTATACTCCATCCCCAAGTTTTAGCCAGTGCTGTCTAGCAAAACTCAAGGTGTCTCATGTATGCCCCCATATTCATGCGGATGCATCACATGGCCACCATATCCAGAGGCCACTTTGTGAATGTCAACACTTGGTGAATGTTCCAATTCCCGTGGCTCCCAAAACTGTTGGTCCATTTTCCACATAGCATGCATGGTGCTGTTTTTGATGCAAATCAGAGAATAAGTTCTTCTCTCTGGCACCTACTCTCCTTTAAGTAAATAATGACAAGAAATCACAAGCACTTTAATTCCTTGAGGTCAGACCATGCTTGATCGTATTACTCCTTGACAAGTCTAAGTCAGAGTTGAGGCCAGAAAGAGAAGCACTTGGTCCTGTCCTCCCGGCCCTTGGATTTCATGTACTTCCCTCTCATTTTTGATGATCTGAGTAATGTTTAAAATAGTTATTACTGTCCATCAAATTTATTTCTAGTGCTTTATGTCTATATTGTCAACTCTGGGATTATTACTTTGAAAATCAACCTTCCAAGTGATGCATGGACCCAGTCAGCATCATAATTTATCAATGAAAAATGGACTAAGATGACAGTTCCTGTTACTTGAAATGTTTAAAGCCCAAAGAAAAATAAGTTCATCCACTAGTCTCCCTCACACCCCTGTGATGCCAGGGTACAGGAGTGAAATAGTCAGACGCTCGGATGAAAACTATCTATCTTAGGAAAGAAAGGATTGTGTGTCTTGTTTCTCTGTTTCTGTTGGCACTTGCTGGCTGGAGATACGGATGGGCCATCTAATATTTACTGTGCATTCCTCTTTAAAGGAATCACAGAGCTGTCCTAACCACCAGGCAGCATTAAGCTCAGAGACAACTCTTGACTCCTCTGCTCCTAAGGTTGTCATATAATGGCCTACATCCACTTTCCAAAGCCCAGAAGAAAAGGGCCCTATCCATTTAATCTGTTTTCAATCTGAGCCTGTTAGTAACTTCATGGCAATTACGGGCTAGTCCATAATTTGACAGAGACTGTTTTAAACTCACTACTTTGACAACATAGGAGTTAGTTGATGCCAGAACTGTGAGCACCGTACTATCTGGCATAATAATAATGTATGCTATTTCAATGACCCAAGCCACTGACACGTTGATGGTGTTTAGGATATGATTTCTCAGATGGAAAATTAATTTTATCTTTCTAAAAAATGTCCTGTTTAATGACAGTTTAGAGCCTTTGAAGGACAAATAAATTGCCCATGAAACACAAACATTTGTTGTTGAGATCAATGGAGAGAAGCCTCCCTGGTTCCATTTAGAAGGGTTTGATGACTCTCTTCAAAGTGGTTGGAAGCTCCAGCACAATAAACACTTTGAAGCACAAGGCTTTGTCACCCTCCTGCCTTAGGCCTCCCTGTTTCTGGCATAGATTAGCAATGTTTGTCTTTTTTTTCTTTTCTTTCTTTTTTTCTTTCTTTCTTTCACAATGGAAGAGTTTCCTCTTAATGACTGCCTTGGTCCCATGAGGGCATCAAGCCTTTCAAATAGCTCAGGCCGTGGTATTCAGCTGTGTAAAGAGGTCTTCATTAATGAAAGGCGAATTCCGTGGGGTATTTTGTTGCCACATTATAGTATTTGTGTTGGAACATTGCGTCCCCCACATCACAGTGATGCAGGCACGACCACCACATTGAGACAGTTAAGAATTACAACTGCAGATTCGTTCTGTCGCTGGGGGGCTCTTTCAGGGCTCCTCTCTGATAGTGATAGGGCCTTCTCTCCATCAACAACCTCTCTGATTGCTTCCTGGGCAGGGGGATGGAAATCAACTTTTAAAAAGTAAAAGAGGTCCTCATCATTTCTATTCAGTAAGTTGCCTAGGATTTCCAAAAACCACCTCCCGGTTTTAACTTCTGAAGCCATTATGGAACCCCTCGGCTCCTCCTGAAATTGGCCATCCTCAAGTGAGGCCATTGTCCATTTCTAAGAAGTCTTGAAACTCTCCTGTGGTTCTTTGCTTCTGGAGAAACAATTTGCCTTTCCTATTTTTCTTACTGTAGACTCTAATTACATGACAATTAAAGAAAGCCTGCAAGGGTGTAATGGAGAATTTCGGATGAGCCTGCCTTTACATGGGCCAAAGAGAGAACTCAAATTGGATCAGCGCAGAAACACCACCAGAATTGTTTTCAAGGTGTGTCACTTGTTGGATGCACAAAATCATCAAATCATTATACTGCTCTCCTCCTTTTTGTCAGTTTAGACATCTCCTCAGTTGTATTCTGGGAAAGGATTAAACCTCTGTATAAAATGGATTTAGATGTCAATGATGACACATTCTCTCTCATCCTCTCTTTATATGTCTGCGTATATGCGAGTACTTCAAAAAGTTCATGGAAAAATAAAATAAAAGATAAGTTTATTCTGATGCAAATGTTTTTGAAGTCCATGCACAGTTCGTGATACATGAACTTTTGAAGATCCCTCACATATACAAATAAACACACATTTATTGTATATATATTATTTATGCATAAACGTGTATATATACCTGTATGCACAGATATACTCACATATGCATACTCAATGTGCCTTCCTATACTTAACTTTAACATTGCTTCCTTTGTTATTTTTGCCCTGATTAAAATAATAGCCATACAATTTCATAACAATGTTATTCATTTATAATTCAGTGGGATTTTTTTTTACTTAATTCCCAATATGCATTCACTGTTTATCCTGGCAAAAAGGCAGGCTCATGCACACGCTAACATGTGCACACACGTATACATATGCAGAAATACCACCAAGTCTATAAAGTAAAGTACTTTGGAGCAACGTTTCCTTTAATAAAATAGAAAAATAGAAAAGTAAGAAAAATCAGTAAATGAAAAACAAAACTCTAGCAAATCTCCCCTTTCAATTTGAAAAAAGTCAGAACTTTCCTAACAACAACACCAAAAAGGATTTAGGAAGAATCTGCATGAATTGTCATTTTACTGTGTGGTGAGTATTAAACATGTGTTAGAAAATTGAGAGTCTTAAATAATCTATCTCATTGTTTTTTTCTCAGTACACTGGAAATTAACACACACGAAAAGGAATCATGGAAGAAGAAAATTAACTTCAGAATTGAATGTAGTAGACCTGGGCTGGAATCCTACTTCCAATTAATAATACTTAATTGTTCCTCTGATTCATCTTTAAAAGCAAAGATAACCAACAGTGCAAAGTGATTAAAATGATGAGATGTGAATATCAAATGAAGGGATGCACAGGGGCATTCTTGGCCCATATGGACATGTATAAAAGTTACTTTCTAAAAGGTAGAATGATCAATTAATTTCTTACTTTACTATTGTGATTCTAAATTGATTCTACTGGTCCCAGTAGACTAAGTATGGACTAAGTATGTTTTTCTCCCATGCATATAGTTATTAAGTTTAAACTGTTTTGTGTATTTTCAGTTTTCTAGCCAGAAAGGAAAAGAGGAAGAGCAAAGAGAAGAAAGAAAGAAGAAGGGATGGAGGGAAGGAAGGAAAGAATATCTCTTTATTTCTAGAAGTAGTTGCCACTATAGTTGCAGAAATGGGAAATTAACAAAATGAATAAAATGTAAATACTGCTGGCCCAAGCATCGGGAGCTCACTGGGAGCGTCTGCGGTGACAATATGTACTCTTTCTCTACATGAGCTCTCTCCCTCTAGCCTTTGTCCCCTCTCCCATATTCAGTCTGTTTCTCATACTCTTCCAGATAATTACAGTAGAGATAATCATCATCCAGCAAAGGATGTGGTGATGTGTGTGCAAAGTTGATCTTGGACAATCCCTAAGTAAGACATAAAATAAAAATAAAAATAAAAAAATACATCCCAAACAGGTCTTTTTATTTAACATAAGGCCAAAGAAGCTATCAGGCGTTGCTGAATACTGTCCACTAACTGTACAAAATATTGACTGCATGCCTCGCAAACACCAAAATATCCGCTGGAATGCCATAGAAATAAATAACTTCTGCTATAAACACATGAAAACATATCAAACTGTTATCTCTTTAAACATATTGTAAATAAAAAATTACCAGTACTTCTACACAATAAATATTAAGAAACCATTGACATAGTTGAAATGCACTCATATAAATTAACAACTTTAATTACATTAGCCAAACAGACATTGGTTAAAGAACTGCATGTAGTATGCAAAAAAAAAAAAAACCCACAAAATAAAAATAAAAACAAACAAACAACATCAACCACAGAACATAAAAAGTTTTAAAACAAAACAGGCTTCAGATTATCTTGGCTTTCATAATTATATTTTTCTTTTAAAGAAAAATATCAACCCATTGTCAATGCACTGTTTTTCAAAGCATTTAAATAGAGGGTAAAACCCACTGAAAATTAATACAAAAGAAATGATTCACTTTATGCATAAAAAATAAATAATATAGCTGAGACATGTGGTTTGCTTCTGCTCTTCAAGACGTGAACAGCTTCTAAGCATTCATTTTCTCTAACCCATACAATAGCTTCTCATTGATACAGGATTTAATTTAAACACATACAACGTCCACCCCCAAACCTTCTGCCCACATCTACAAGTTTCATTTATTATGTAGGTTTTCAGGGTGACTAAGTTTTTCTCTACATTGAAAAGGGAACTTGTCAAGAGGCCCCACAGGAAATCATTTTTTCAAGTGAACATGATCATTTGAATCTATGCTTCACACAACTGAAAAATATTTGTTCTCTGCATTTTTGAGAGTCACCTCTTGAAATTCAATCCCCAGGGTTAAAAAAAAATGTACTTGTTCTACTTTGAGGAGAATGCAGGGACTCTCCTTGAAAAATGGAGTGTGGAATCAATCTTAAACAAATATGAAGTTGGCTGATGTTCCTGGACAAGAAAATCTTGAGTCAATGTGCTAGAATTCACCTTACTTGGGGGGTAGGGGGCTGAAAATTTTAAATCAATCTATAAAGTACTTATTCAAAAAAAGATATTTGGGACAAATACTTTTCAAAACTTCTCAGACTGGTGTGGGCAGATATTTAGGAGCGTAGGTATTAGTCCTAGACAAAGAGTGGAGAAATATTAAGATCTGATGGAGCCATCCTCATCTCAGGAAAATGTACTATGAGGAACCCAACATGGTAGAATCCAAAAGCTTTTCCTTTTACCTTTCTGTTGTTACATGAAAAGACAGGATGTTCACTAGACTTTTCAAATTCTGAGATTATTAAAGATGACAGTCTCTGTCAACATTATTAGAGATGGTAGCAGTTTACAATTCTATTCCAAGGCCATGTAGATTTAATGAAACAAGGTGAGGGTTTCTTGGTGTGTGATAACTCGATTACTTAATATCCAGTTAAAATGCTGTCGTACAAAATTTCATTCTTCTAACTACCATAGTCTTTGATCAACCCTCACCTTACCCCTGATTTGTGTCAAACTTAAAGGGCTTAAAAAGATATCAGATGTACTTGAGATGAATGGGCATTCCACACAGCTATCACTGTCTTTGTAAGTTTCTGCTTTTACCATGGCCTTGATCATCTGTGTGATTGCACAGTGAATTGGGACGTATTCCTCCCACCATCTGCACAGATTCCAGTATCAATTCCAGTACCAAAGAAGAAGCCGCTCTAAAGGCCCTCAGCATCTTTCTGAAAATTTGTGGAGTTGAACATGGCCCTCTACTCCTGTCCTTGAACCTTTCCTCACCACACCCACTCTCCCACATGCAGAGTGTCTAAACTTGATGGACCCCAATTAGAATCCATTCTTGAGTTTCTCATGAAATTCCTGTTCTATTTCCTGCACAAGAAAGGGTGGGCCTCTAGAACATGGTCTTTTTGCCTGGCATGGAGATAAGTAATTTGCCTATATACAGCCTAGTGTTACGCTATACTGACTTAGTGTATTTATCAAGAAGAGTTAAACCGCCTTTTGTAATATTTGGTTTCTCACTAATTTTTCATTTCTTTATGATTATTTTTTAAACTTACAAATTGACAAGAGTTAAAGCTTCAATAAATATTTCACAAAATACTGATGAATGTTTTTTCCCAATTATTAGATATTTGTTCAACATTTAAAAATGTTGGCAAACTTCAAACAAGTCAGTAAACAGGGCTCTATATTTTAAAAAGCACATAAATGAATAACTTATCAGCTGTTCTAGGCAAGCGGAATACTGGAATAAATTAGATAGAAACTCAGCTTTAAGCATATACTTTGATATTTATAAAAAATTTTTTCCTTTTTACATCTGAATCAATACATACAAACTTACATATCAAGAGTTTTGGCTGTAAATTAAATATTAGGCTTTTATACTCTCCTCATCCCCACCTCTTCCTAACTCCTAGCTTTTCTCTTCCTTACTCCCATTCTCTTAACACCGTCCCCCAAATTATCAATCTTTCAAATAGTGACAACAGTATCATTTAACCCAGCTGGTGCAGGTAATATTTCTCAGAACCAGGCCTGAATCATAAACTCTCTTATTCTGGCCTAAGGATGAGATTTTTTTTTTTTCCCCCAAAACAACAACAACAAAATGCTTCTGATTTAAGATTGATTCCAATAGACAACAAATATAAGTTGGAAAAAAAAAAAAAAAACAGCCCAGAGTTTTGATTAACATTCTGTCTTCCCCACAGGGGATAACTTGTAGGGAGGAGAGGGGTTGGGGAGAAGAAAGAGGAGGGAATTTGATCCCTGTACATTGAAAGAGGGCCTTACTAAATATTCACTGGAAGTTCCAGCCTTTTTCCCATCCAAATTTTTGAAATGTGCCCACCGAGTTCAGAGTAAAAGCAAAAACTATAGCCTATCCTTCTTAAAAATACTGTGTTTTGCACACAAACATTCATTGCTTTAAGAACATTAAAAAATGACAGCCTGAAGTGCTTAAAATGTGTAAGGACATGGTACAAGACATGTATATATACACACAGATATGCATATGCACAAGCAATGTATATATACACATACAAGCATGTAGTCTCATGAATTTGAACTTGATATCCAACAGTGTACAACTACTGTACATCCAGTATGAAATGTCCTGTTTCATGGATGCAAAAGGAGTCAAAAACCAAACCTGTCAGGTCGTTGAAGCCCAAACACAATCCACCTTACTCAACCTTGAACCTCAACCCCTGACTCGTTAATGGTGAATGGTACCAACCACAGACAGACTGTTTAAAGGCTCACACAAATGTCTTTGGTGTATGTGTCTATTTTTTAAGGTACAAAATAATAATAATAATTATAATTATAATAATAAAAATAGCTATTTTGTGTGCTGTAGCAGTTCTTTTATAGCTCACATTAAGTGCAGCTCTTAAACCCCACCCCCACCCCCACCCAAAGAAAATACTTGTTAAATAAGGATTAGACAGGTCAAACACCATTGTAGTGCAAATAGTAAACGATAAAAAAAAAACAACATTTACAAAATATAGAAATGTTTGGATCCAACAGATGGACAAACATATTCCTTTCAAGTATCTCTCCTTGAAGAAAATAAAAATTAATCAGGTTACTTCCAATACAAAAAAGTCTCTCTTTTTGTTCTCTCTCAGGTAAACAGTTTCAAACCTATTAGGTTGCATAGTTCTAAGATCATAAGCACCTTAACGAAATGTAACTTGGTATTCTTTTTCCCTTGATCTTTCACTCTTCCCATTCCTGTTCTCAATTTTTTTAATATTGGTTTTGTTTTGTCTTGTTGTAAAAGTGGTGCAGAAAAAGAAAGTGTGACCACCTGCACACTATTGTCCTTTTACCAGTATGTAGTGTGTGTGTGTGTGTGTGTGTGTGCGTGCTGATAGACACAGAGATCGGGTCACACAGACATACCTTATGACCTGGGTAATTGGGTGGGAAAGTGCCTATGACTGGCTCTTTCAAACTCATGGCTTTCTAGATGCTATTTGGGTCATGTTAGTCCCCATTACTGCAGACTAGACAAGTCGACTTCGGGGCTCGCAAGAGAACTGCAAGGGGGGAGAGGACAATACCCCATTTACAACTGGCATCATCAGTTTCATTTCAGAACAAATGAAGGGTACACCATTCTCCCTTTCCCTCTCAATTCCTGTCTCCTTCACTGCTTCATCTCTGAGCCCTGGCTAAGGATTTTTTTTTCCACATCTTCCTTCATCTGTTTCATCAGATCAGGTTTTGCTTTTAGGTTAGTTTTTTTTTTTTTTTTAATTTCTATTTTTTTTCTGGTTGTTTAACTCAGAAACCTTTAAAAAAATGTCTTCATTTTGCCACTGTCTTTTCTGGACACCTCTCACTCCCTTCCCCCTCCCCCAGGGTGGGCAGCTCTATGAGCAGCCACACTCCTCCACGATCATGTTCTGAATGTCTTTTTTGATGATGTTCTGGCCATCGTCGTAGTATAGCATGGACATGGGTCTCAGCTTGGTGGGCACACAGCACGATTTGAGGTTGGCAAAGGGGCTGTGACCCCGCATGCGGTAGTGGTTGATGACTGTCGAGTGGAAGGAGAGCGAGGAGCCCGACGTGCCTGCTATGTGGCTCGGGCACTCGCCCTCGCAGTAGTTGGCGTGATAGCCAGAGGGAGCGATGATCCAGTCATTCCAGCCAATGTCCTTGAAGCTGACAAAGAACTGTTTCTTACAGCAGATGTTGACCTTGCCGTCACACTCCAAGCCTCGCCGGCGGCGGCGATGAGGGTGGTCTTCCGACTGCCGGGCCTGCAGCATGAGGAAAGGTCTGTGCGACTGCTCCTTCTCCTCCTCCGCCCCGCCTTCGCCTCCGTCCTTCTTCTTCCCTTCCCCCTCCTCTTCCTTCTTCTTCCTCTTGCCCAGGAGCACCAGGCTGGCACCACTCTCCTGGCACTGCTCGCAGGCAATCCGCACGTCCAGGGAGCTCTTGCCCTGGTCCAGCAGCCGCTGGATGCTGCTGGAGACGGGGAAGATGTGCCAGGTGCTCTTGCGAGCATCCACCACCTTTTCCGACAGCAAGAGTTCGCTTCTCTCCCCCTTCAAGCCCACCTCCTCGGCCTCATCTCCTGTGTCCAGGAGGCCCTGCGGGTGCTTCTGCTGTTGGAAGAGGCGGATGGTGACTTTGGTCCTGGTCCTGTTGGCCTTGGGGACCTTTAGGAAAAGCCAGACCTCCGCCCGCTCCACCACAGACAGGTCACTGCCCTCCTTGGAAATTTCAAAGTGCAGCGTCTTCCTGGCTGTGCCTGAAGACAAAACACAGCACAAGAGAACAGAGGGACACTGGTTAATTCATCAGTATTTGCGTCTCCTCGCTGACTGCAGGCGAGCAGCAGTCGTTCCTTAACGGACCATCTAGAACAGGGGTTAGCAAATTACAGCTAAGACTGGTTTTCACATTTTTTAAATGATTGAAGAAAAACAGTATTTGGTGACACGTGAAAATTGTCTGGAAACTAAATCAGTGCCCGTCAATAATGCTCTTTTGGAAGCGAGCGATGCTCATTTTTCACAGGCTGTCTACAGCCGCCTCTGCACCACAGCAAGGAGTTGGGTACCTGCTACAGACACCCTCTGCTGGCCCCCAAAGCTTGAAATATTTGCTCTCTGTCCCTTAATGAGAACACATTTTTGGAATCTTTGCTCTCGAATGCAGAAGGCCTGGGGTCTGCATCCTCCATCTCAGCTTCATCTTCTACACAATGGGAACACACCATCACGACATTCGACCCTTCGTCCCACAGTCTGGAAGGATCACATGGGGTAACACCAAAGGCCTGCCCCCACTAAGCAGTGTGGGTCCATGCATGCCCATGTGCAGGTGCACCCTGAGCTAGTCTCCCTTCCCCATCCCCATCTTTCCCTATGTCCCTATCCCCTCTTCCCCAGGTCGCCTTGCCTCTGCTTGCATTGAGTCAAGCTTCTCTCCAATTCACTCCTCTTCTGAGCAGCCGGAGGCACCATTCCCCAAAGGTGGAGCTGATCAGGCCACTCCCTCTTGAAGTCTTTAATGACTTCTTTGGGCTCCATGGCCAACGGGCACCGTTGCTGCCTTCAGCTCCAGCTCTCACTCAGCCTCCTGTTCCGTCTGATCCGGCTATGTGGCGTTTCCAAAGCTGTCTCTCACCTGCAGTCAGTGACACCTGTTGTTCCTGCTATCCAGAGCACACCTGCCCCATCCCAACACACCCCCCTCGGTGCCCTCCGTGAGGCCTCAGACACTTCTTCCAGAAGCCTCTTCTTACATCTCCTCCACTGTCACCCTCTTGCCCGTGTAGGTTGGGATGCCCAGTGTGTGAGTTCCTGACTCATTCATTGTCATAGTCTAGTGCTGAGCAGAAAGTAGACAATAGCTCGCCATTTATTGTCCAGTGGAGTCATCCTCAGCACTGAGCTGATGAAATTCAGGAAGTTGTCTACCTCTGAATACATATTTTAGCCCCCGTCCCTTTTGCATACAGCTGACTGAGCACCAACAGCATACTTCAGAGAGCGACTGCTGCTAATTTACAGGAAATCCCTGCACTGTCAGGGTAGCTGGATTCATCAATCATTCAGTTCTAGCCTAATGCTAAAATTAGAAATTCATCTATTTCCTTCTCTTCTCATAAGCACCTGAGCGTTTATTCATGCAAGAACGTTTACTATAAGAAGCAAGTAATCAGAACAGGGCTTTTTGACTCATCAAACATTTCCCCTCAATTCCATTTTTGCCACACGGCAGTGTATAAAAATACGACCCCCTGTACATGACCATGTACCTACTTAAAATTGTCTGCTGTGCATGCATTTCATGTATGAATCTGGGAACAATCTTCAAGTTCATCTGAGAACTCTCACTCCCTAGGAGGATCTCCCTGCCTGGATTTCTATAGCTAACGGAAATCCAGCCATACTTATCACTCCAGGCCCTGAGATGTTTACGGTACTATAAATTTTAGGCACAGTTTCAAGTTCTCTGCAGCAGACGGCCGCTTTTCTGTGCATTGCGCACTGTAGATTCTGTTCTTAATTTAACACACTCTGTACACTGTGATTATGATAGTGGTAAATTCACTGGGGCAGGGGCCAAGGAGGGCTGCAGATGGATATGAAAGGTTCCCAGGCATTTTGTATCAACTTGCCATGATGAGGATGGCAGTGGTAAGGGGAGTTCCTTTGCCTCTGACCTCATGTCTCTGGCAGGAGTTGAAATGAATAATGAAGCTGGCCCTGTGATTAGATAGGACTCCAGAGCAGGCAGCACTTAGAGGGGGAAGCTGGCTTATTTTAGGAAACAGGCTGACTTTTTTTTCCCCCAAGAAACGTGACTTCTATATTCCCCTTTGCTATGAATTGGTGGATTTTGTTTGTTTGTTTGTTTTTTAGGAAAGCAAAAGGGAAGATTCCAAGAAGCACAGCTTAATTATTTAAATCCAAAAAGGCAACCAGCAGCAGATTTTAAGGTGCTAGGGTCCTGGCAAAAGCAGAAGAAGAGGCTGGGGGGAACCTCCCAAGCCTGGGGCACCGGCCCCAAGGAGCTGCAGGCTCCCTCCCGGCCCCTGCGTGGGCACCCCGCCCTGCCCCGTGGAGCCTGTTAACAAGCTACCTGCTGTTTCCCCTTCTGTCTCTAGGCAGGCCAGCCTCTGAAACCCTAACCGGCACAGGGTGTCACTCTGAAGGCAGAGAGACAGTAGCTGCTAAATTAGAGAAGCCAGAGGGCATGAGGTTGTGTTTTGTTTTTCTAGGAAAGAGTGTGTGAAACCAAAGCATCTGACAGTGCCCCAGATGGGAAGACTCCCTGGGTGTCAGGTAACCCATCCTCACAGGGCTCCTTTGCGCTCATCCACGCTGGACACGAGGGGTTGAGGATGAAGGCAGATGGATGGCGGTGTTGACCCGCCTGCCTTGGACTGTCCATGAATCAAGTCCACAGACATCTACAGATGCCCCGGGGGTGGAGGGAAAGAGAGAGTTAATTGCCGGGACCAGAACAAGTGACAGCCGCATGCAAATTGCTTTTGTAGGGCCAGGGAGGCCGAGGCCACTGGCTTTCAGTCACACAGTCCACAGGACAGCCCCTCATTTCACAAGAGCAGGTTTCTAAGGCACCATAGAGCCCCACCCCTTCTTCACAGGCAGCTGTACTTGGAAGCAAATGATTTAGTGTTCCTGAGAGAGGATTGTACAAAGAGAGTGCTCATTAGAGGGGGCTCAATCTGTCAGGTGCTGTTATATTAGGATCAGAGAGTCATCATAAAATGACTTTCATGCTGGTCTTGGCTGATAATTAACTGGATGGCATCGCCTGCGTGTTGTGGGGAGGCACGAGCACTGATTTATGCATCAGTTTAATGATCTGAGCTGAAAGACGCCCTTGCCTGTATTTGCATCCACTGCCTGCGTGCTTTCTCTCTCCCCCATATTTCTGACATTTGGATTTTCCCCCTACTAATTGACATGCCTGTCGCCTCCTTCTCCTGGTGTCCATTTCTGGAACTGCTATTTGTACATTGCATGATATTTTATCAGGAAAAAAAATAAAACTGAGATCCAATTTCCTGAAAATGCGGTTGCCATAATGCTCAGGAACAGGGGGACGAGAGAGAATCAAGTCTTCCTCATGTCCACCTCACATGCAGGTACATTTTACAAGTTCTATTGTTTTCTGACTTAAAAAGCAGTGCATATTTTTTGTTCTATTACATTAGCTTTCATTGCAGAAGGGGGTGGGGCTAGCGAGTCGGCTGAAGCTGACACGGAATTCATGTTCATCAGGGCTGAAGGTTTCAGAAATATAAGCCCCAAATGTCTTAGGTATGAAAAAACAGAACAGCTAACCAGTCGAGTGATGCTGTTCTCTTTATCTCTATGTTACCTACAAGAGACTGCTTTACTGCAGTAGCACTTTCAGCATGCCATGCCCCAAGCTGCAAATCTCTCTGCATAACAAATTGAAAAAAAAAAAAAATGGGAAAAGGCTGCCTGAGGCTGAGACGTTTAGGATCGATTTCTAATGTTTCAGGTTTGCTTTACATAGTTTGTGCTGTAAAATCCTGAAATGGAAGCCTTCCCATAATGCTTCCTGAGCAGGTAAAGCATTAGTTTGTACAGGTGTGTTCTGGGTTCCTACACTACAGCCTAGCTAACCAGCTAGAGCTGGCTGATTTGCTAACCTTTCATTACCTACTCTCTCTCCTAATATTCCTTTCTTCCTCTGTGCTATTTTTTCCCCTCCCGAGGCTGGTGAGCAAAGCTTGTATCACACAGCCTGCTCTGCCTGACTAATTCACTAAGAAAGTCCCACGCAAGCCCATGTGGGTGATATTATTTCATCATTTAAGCCCCTCTGAGCTTGATGGACACATACTAAAGGGTGAGAAAAAAGGTGCAGAAAAACGGGTAGGGATAAATGTTCTACCTTGCAGGGGAATACCTCTGAAATGCTGCCTAATGGGAGGGAAGCCGCTGTAAGCTGGGAGCAGACACCTGAAAGGGTATTTCAGTGCATTTTCCTTTGCTTTCAAAATACTCCAAATGTTTCAAATAAATCAATCATGGAAGCGCACCAAGGGTTAAGCAGCCATGCGCCTTGTCCTTCCCCTCTCTTACATTAGGATGCAAAATACTACGCAGCCTGAAGTTCAGCATCTCGGATGTGTGGGCAGATGACAGCAACACACACATGCAGTGTTTCAGTATGGTTTGGTTTGGTTTGGTTTGGTTTGGTTTGGTTTGGTTTGGTTTGGTTTTCCTCACCAGGGTCCGGCTTCAAGTATGCTGCCCTTTTGCACATGGGTAATAATTATGTCTCTAACGATATTGTGGAAAGCCTTGTTGTTTACAGAGAGTATTTAAACCCCCCCGGGGGGGGGGGCAAAGCTTTGCAGTAAAAAGGCGGCTGTGACTTTAATTTTCCATTCTTCACCACGGTCTCAGTGTGTCTGGATATGGCATAGTCAGTGGTAGTGACATAGAGCTGCTATTGACAGCGTGTGTGTTCTCTGAAGCACCCAACTTTGCATCTGGACAGCTTCCAGGGGGTTCTGCAGAAGGCAGCAAGTGAGGTCTTGGAGGTTGTTCCTCCTTTGACCCACACTGGAGGACTTTGCCCCTGCAAGTAGGGATTCGATCATAAATTATGTTGATTACCTTTTTAGCCCTGACAGCTCTCCTTAAGATCCATTACTGAATTGTAAATGCTCAGTCACAAACATTCAGCACCCATGCGTCTTGCATTTAAATGGTGATGAAAAAGAAGGTTAAACAGTTAAGGAGAAAGGGGTTTTAGGTTCCTAGGAGAAGGGGGAAAGTTCTTAAGATTCAACTCACAGAATTTCAGGGACTTCTTCCAAAGTTCCTGAGAACTTTTACACTTTTGATTTTGGACCTAGGAACCAGCGAAGTACGAAGAATCTGAGCTACAGTTGAAAGATCATGCTCATGTATTTTTTAGCAGGAGAGAAGCCAAATCAAATACGTGTTTTCACTAAAAGTGCCGGAGATGGTATTACTCCAGTTCTCCAAATGCAAAATCTGAATCTCCACCCTGGCTTCTCCCCACTCCCCCACCCCCACCCCCACCCCAGTCCGCCTCCTTCACAGGCCGCAAACCACGATTAATCTCTTTCCACATCTTTTCCTCACCAGTTCTCTCCACACCCTCAGTTCAGAAAGAAAGGCATCCTCAGAAGCCGAACACCATGTTCCCACAAGGCGTTCAATAAATAGCCTTTTTTCCCCTCCCTGTTCGAAGTCCCTTGTCATTTGTTGCTGCTGAAAAGCATTGATAAGGCAGGCAAAGTAGGACACGAAATCAGGGGAGATGGAAGATGGCTTTTATAAACCCAGGCAACCGTATTAGGGAGAGATTCGTGAGCAAATCAGTATCGCTGATGATTCATGGTCACATTTCTCCATGCTCGGCTTTGTTTGCTTTTGAAATTTATCACTCCTCTGCCTTCCATGGAGCTCTGGAATGCTCACATGCATCACCAGAATTCCCACTTCCTCTGCTTCTGTCTCATTTAATGTATTACAGGTAGCTGTGTGTCTCCCATCCCATAAAGTCTTAACTTCAGCTGGAGGAGCAGGAGATAACTGATAATCACCAGGATTAAGGAGCTACAGAAAGGGGTTTCCAGTAGGCGCAATGGCCTTTGCCTAGATTGACAAGGAGCAAAAAGTCTTTGGAATGCGCCCTCTTGTGGTCGATCCTTTCTAGTTAGTCCGAGAAGAAAGTGTGCAACCCCTCAAGGTGCAGGGAGGGCCAGTGAGGGTAGTTCACAGGGAAGTTCCGGGCAGGGGGCGCTCAGAGTCAACTCCACTTTGAGATGGCTTCCTGGGGGAGGGGAAAGTTCCCATGCCAGCCTCCTTAGATCCCTGTCTGAGAGTGTACATTTCTAACTCCACAATCTGCTGGAAATGGAATTCTCCAGGCTATGTGAGCATTAACCAGTGCTTGGTGTTGTGTTTATCTTTCCCTATCCATCCTACAAGTGCTATCAATTTCAGAGTTAAATTACCACATAACCAGCATCTAGGTCTTGCAGAGGACAGAGACTTAACAGTGTGTATGGCTGGATGCTAGCTGACCAGCTACTGGCGAGAATCAAAGTACAATAAAATATACCAACTGCAAAGCCAATGACTTTTACCTCTAGGCTTTACCTTCCCCACAGTGTTTTTCTTGAAGAGAAGATACCTAGTTAAGGCCTTGAGGTAAACGCTAAGAACACACTAATTGTGTGGAGCAATTTGGGGTGACATACAGAGAAAGGAAGTCCCTTACATGTGCTGGAATACATTGCAAAATGTTTTAAAGTGATTTCCCATTGGTGCTACCAAAACAATTAACATCAGTCTGATAATAAAGATGGGCACTTTGTACCTAAACACAGCTAGAAAAGCTCAATGCAAGGCACCTTCATTTTTGTAGTCCCTCTACTGCTGTGACTGTGAACAATTGGAGGAAAGGCAAAAATTAAACACCTGTCCCCAAACTGAGAAATCTTGAGGTTGAAAGGTGCACCTAAGGGTGTGAATTTATGGGACGTTCATGGGTGACACTAATGACTTGATTCCATGCTGTACAAAAGTTTATAAGAAAAGAAAAAGGCATGCCCTTTTCTGTTCTCCCAGAGTCTTGACGTTCCACATAGTTGAGATGTTATGAAAGTTGAATTATTCCAAAAGCAACAAGACATCGATCTTTGCTATTCATTTTCCTATATTCGCCACAATTATGCAGATGATAAATAGCTTTCCTGTGAGCAAAATCAGCAGCGAAATGCTTGCATGGTACTCTACTTAGAGAGCTCATTGTCCATAAATGCAATCGTTAAATCTGTAAAATTATATTAAATCGATTCGAGGTTAATGGGTGAAACTTCTCAGAAGAGAAAAATGAGCTGTTATAACAAACCTCTTCTAAGAACTCAGAGTTGCAAACTCAACCAGGAGGCGTTTCCCATTACATACCTTAAACTTCAGTCAGTCTGTAAACCCAATGAAATGCCCTCCCCAAAAGTAGCTCTTTTCTTTCAAACTAAACACCTACCAGAGAAGTCAAAGATGACAAGAGCCCACATAACTGACGGAGATCAGCACTGAGATGAAGGCCATAAGAAAGGATGTCAATGGTCGAATTCTTTCCCTGCCAAATCGCTAAATTCCAAGAGAATGATTTGCTACGCAAGTACAGTAAGTCAGGAAAAAGGGACGTATTGCTAGCATCAGTGGTGGGGTTAGCGGTGGTCAGAGACACGGGTATATTCAGTTATAGGATGCGGTTCAAGTAAATAGAGTAAGAGGTGTGGTTGAGGCCATCAGGTGGGCAAGCTGACACACAGAAGCGCTGGCTCCTTCCGCACCAACTACACAGCAGCACTCCAGACAACTGGGATCCCTCTCCTACGTAGGACGCGATGGTGGGAGCATTTCTCTTCTACTTCTCCTCAATGAAAGGTTGAAGAAAAATTGGGTGGCAACTTGGAGACTCCAATCTGACTTATTTCCTCTATACGCTTCAGAAAAAAATAAAGCCCTAAGGATCTCACCTCTGGGGGCTGCACCAAGAAAGAACTTTCAAGAAAGAAAGTGGAACATTCCCTAAATGAGACAGACTTCTGGGGCTAGGAGCTCAGTTGCCCAAGAAGCCTGTGGAACACCCAGCGGCTTTTGCTTAAGGGGGAAGCCAGAAGCTGCTAGGCTCTCTGCTCCCCCAAAGGGGTGCCCAGGTCGCACATGGCTTTCTTGAAAACAGAACATGTGAGTCAACAGGTTTTCAGGATTGGAAATTCTGAGTGTTGCCTTAATTGTTTATACTGCTGCAGCAAACTTTTAAACAAAATGCTGGGAGTCCCTGCACATACTTTACTGGCCATATGCTCTACCAAACAAAACAATGGCATTCCTTTCAAATAGATTTGGCAAGGGATTCTTTAGCCTGGCATTACCATGAAAGTAACACAGTATTAACACATCTGTGTGCCCAGCATGTGTGCCTGGCAGGCGTGGGCTTGTAGGCATGCAGAGGGATGTGCATCCCACAACTGTAAAAAGAACCTGAGCCTGGCTCCAAGTTCATGGCCCATACTTCTCACAGGTATTTTCCATTCAGCAACAGGTTAGTGTGGTCCCGGGCCAATGATTAGAATCTAGTTACTGAAGTTCTTCCTCTTCAGGACTGAGTGAGAGTTCAATGTAGTAGCTAAGAGCACTTTTGTCAAGGTTGCATTCCTTGGCAAGAGAGCTCCTGGTAACTTCAGAGAGAACAAACTTTTACTTTTTTTTTTTTTTTTTTTTTGGTGTGTGTGTTGGGGGGTGGTGGTGGTGGTTCTTTTTATTTTATTTATTTTGGGAGTTCAGAGAGCAAAAGTCAGTACTCCAAAATTGACCGCCGGTTCAGAGTCCACTGCCCCCCAGAACTGGGTTTCTGCTGCCCGTGCGCTTACAGAGGGAGTTTCTAAACATAAAAAGTGACTGTCACTGACGAACACGCCCTGCCTCTCTGATGTGGACCCAGATGGGACTTTTAAAGGAGAAAGGGTTTGCTTAAGACAATGACTTCATCCGTGCCGGGGCACGCTCACCCCCTCCCCCATCACGAACTTCGGCTGGGGTCCGGAAGCCTCCTTGCTCCGCGAGCCCCCAAACCTGCCCCGGGCTCTCGTCTGGCCAGCGGGACCCGCGCCCCTCTCAGAGCGGCCTCCAGCGACAGACCGGCCCAAGAGCGTCCGCCCCGCGTGCCCGGCGGAGTTGCGCGAGCGCCAGCCGCGCAGCCCGGAGCCGCCCCTCTGAGAAGTCCTCCGGCCCGGGTCCCCAGCCTCCCCTCCGGCCGCTGCCGGCGCCTGAACACCGGGAGCCGCTCGCAGCCGGAGGGCGCCAAGTTCCTCCCGGGACGGTGGGAGCCGGAGCCCGCGCGCCCCGCGATGCCAGCACCCACCTGACTCGGCGAACGTGATGATCTCCGAGGTCTGCTCCATCAGCTCATTCAGTTCTGCCCTCCTCCCGATGTCGTCTTCGATCTCCACGAAGCCGTTCTCCCCCACCTTGCCGACGTGAAGCTTTCGGATGGCGTTCAGAAGCGCCGCCTTGGGCACTGGCTGCGTGACCTCGGGCCTCTTCTTCAAGTGCAGCATGTTTAGGATGTGCTTCTTGACCGCCTCCACCATCTCTGGCTGCGAGTTGGGTCCATCCTTGGGCAGGGCGGCCAGCGCGCAGGACGGGCAGTCGGGGGCCGCGCTGTGCCCCTCGGCTCCTGGCGTGGGGGAACTCCTCCCTATAATCCAGCAACTTGCCAACAGGAATCCTCGGAGCCAGAGCAAGGGCATCCTGGCAGCCAAAGTTGTTGTGATTGCCTTTTTTAAAGGCCCTGCGTTTCCTCCCCCCTCTCGCACAGGTTTTTTTTTTTTTTTTTTTTTTTTTTTTTTGGTAGTGGTGGTGGTGTGCTTTTTTTTTTTTTCCTTTTTTTTTTTTTCTCTTTCTCCTCTTCAGCAAATTTTCTGGAACAAGAACAAAAAGTTTTCTGTGAAGTTTTGTTTGCAGGTTCCCTCTCTGAATGCAGTCAGTGCCGTAGGTTTGTGGCTGTCAGGGAGGAGAGTTCTGAGTGTCTCCGAGTAAGAGAGAAGGAAAGAGGGAGGGAGGGAGGGAGGGAGAGAGAGAGGGAGGGAGACACGGGGTGGGGGGGGAGACAGAGACAGAGAGAGGATGGGAGGGAGAGAGAGACAGGGAGAGAGGAGAGAGGGGGTGAGAAGAGAGAGGGAGAGAAGGGGGAAGGGAGAGGGAGACAGAGAGAGTGAGGGAGGGAGAGAGGGAGGGAGGGAGGCAGAGAGAGGGAGAGTGAGAGAGAGGGAGAGAGAGAGAGAGAACGGATTGGCCCTAAGTGAGTGAGTGAATGGGAGAGGGAGGGAGCCCGTGAGTAGAGGCTGTGATTAGGGAGGGAGGGGCTGCCTTCCCTGGCAGGCTGCTTCGCTTCTGCTCCCAGCTCTCTCACACACCTCTCTGCAAACAGCACCCTCCTCGGGCTCCTACTTTCCCTTCTGAAACAAATCCCCCTAATTTTGTTCACTTTTGGTTTTTCTCTCTTTGTCTGCCCCAATGCCCTGGCCTCGCCTTCTTCCTTTTTTGGAGGGAGGAAGAAAAAAAAAAAAAAACGCACGGTGTCCATCCCCTGGGAGGGCTCCATTCAAGTAGCGCCCCCCCCACGCCCCCGGGCGCCCTCCCCCCACCCCGACCTCGCCGCAGCCCTGGGCGACCACACGCCCACCTGGCGGTCAGGTGGGGCTGAGGCAGCCGGGAGGTCCGGCTGACAGGTGGCGGAGGTCGCGGGGACAGGGGCCCGGGGCGAAGGAGCGCCCGCGGCCCTGGACGGCGGGGCCCCGGGCAGTGCGGGGGAGACCTTCCCCGCTCCCATTCATTCCTGCGGAAGTGCTCGGGGTCGGCCCCGCGGGCGGGCGACCCGAGGCTCTGCCCGCGGAACTTGCGTTTCGGGCCGGAGGAGCGGCCGTGCGTCGCCGGCGGCGCTGTGCGGGAGGGCTCCGCGCGGCGCGCCCGCCGGGGCCACCTGAGGGGCTCCCCCGCGCCCCGCTTCCGCCGCCCGCCGGTGCCCTGCACGCACTCGGGCGCGCGCCTGCAGCTACCGCTGCGTCCCGACTGCACCGGGAAAACGCGAGATGCCTTTGGCCTTTCCCACATTCTCTTACAAAGGGAGCGCACTCCTCTGACTTGACTAACTGGCCCGAGGGGAACAGAATCCCCGAAATATATTGGCAAATTGTTTTTCTCTGTCACGTGGTCGTTTGCTCAGCTTGCCCCCAGCCCGTCCCGACCAGCGCGTGCACGGACAGCCTCCTCCAGGGCTGCTCTTTCCCTCAGAGGAACAGCACAGATGAAATCATCGTGGATTTTAGTGTTCACAGCAAAGGAAAAATGTGACTTCTTAAACAATGCCTTTCCGAGGCTTTTTTAAAAAAGTCTCCTTCCCTCCTCCCCCTCCCCTTTTTCATTTTCCGTCTTATTGCTTTTATCTCGCAGAAGTATCTTTAAGGGGTCCATCTGTTAAAGCTTCCCTTCCCTTTCTGCTGCTTTGCCACACAGAAGCCCTCGTGGTTTCTGGGGGTACTGTCAGCTTTTATCTGACACCCCGTGTGTTCGCAGCATTCTAGTTAAGCCAGGCGGTTTGGAGCAGAAAGAGTTAATGAGCACCTTCACTACAAGTCTAAGATCTGAGTGTAAAGAGGGAGAAAAAGCTGTCACTGAGTTAAAATCACAGCTTGCAGAGGTAGCAACGCTCTTCTGAATTGTCCACACTGCCCCCTTTTCCAAAAGGAGTCTCTGTGGCAAGCCATTCAACACCTTTGGGGTTGGGGCTCCAGAAACATCCATTACTTTGCTCTTATTGTTAAAACTTTGTCCACATTGCCTGAAAAGCCACCTTTTCTTCCCAGTGGGGGGTGGTGAGAGGGGACAGGAGAGTAGGGGCAGTTGTTAAAATGGTTTCATAAATCTCGCTGTACTATAATACTTAACATCACCCACCTATGTGTAGTCACAGACACGGTACCCAAAGCATTTTGCAGTGCCATTAAGTTTTACAAGAGAGTCCGAAATAGAGCTAAAAGTTGAATGGCTCCAAACAACTCAAAAGACCTAAGAGTAGCATTTAGGTAAGTGCAACTTATCAATCTTTGGATTCTGTCTGCTTGAGTGTGTGTGTATGTGTGTGTTCCCTGAAGTTACTGTTTGCCAATGTAACTCTTCAAAATAACCTTCTCCCTGGCATATGTACTTGTATGTATGTGCTGAGTGGACTGTATAAACACATAATCTATTTGCATGCTCTAGGACCATTAAAAGCTGTATTAACCTGCCTGAACAATATAAAAAGATACAAATCACAATGCCATGGAAGTGCCAGTTGTAAAATTCCTTCTAGCCATTCTGACTTTGAGTGTGTAAAGCGCTTATAAGGAAGAGTTAAAAAGCATTACCTTTCCGGTCCCCTCTCTGTCCCCAGCCGGCTCTTGTATCATGTGGTGAGGGCCGCCTGAGCTCCTCTTCATGGTGTTGGCACTGTGAAGTTTTATACTGTACTACTTATTTGTACATTCGTACATTGGTACCACTCAAACAGAGGAGGGCTGGGGCTTTGTTTGGGATTGGTTAGAATCAGCATGACATCAGCGGATGACTGGTTTTTCCAGTGTGAGACATTTCATAATTCATTATCTAATGGAAATCCCTCTTGGCTTCTCAGCCACTACTGGGTGATGCACTGAGCCACTGAAACCTCTGGCTGTGACTAGTCTACCTTCTACAAAAACACTGGAATTAGACAGATGCTTCTCATGAGTGTTCAACTTCTTCTACTACTCGAACACACGACTCATTATAGTCAGGTTCAGTTTTATGTCTTCACATAAAACCTCTGTTACTTCGTCAAGTTGCCTCTATTTACACAGTATTCTATTGTTTCTTACAGGGAAGAAATTTCATAGTGTTCCTTATAGGGATTCTAATTTGGTGTTATTTTTAAATAAGCTATTTCACTGAAGAGGAAAAAAAAAAAAAACAAGAAAATGCATATACCCATATGATGATGGTCTCCCCTCCCTAACTTATACTATTATCTTAACATCTTGCAATTGAATGCCTTCTTCATAAATCATTTAGCACCCAGAACTTCAGAAACAGTTATTCTCTGCTGAACTTGGTTAGCAAACTTCCCAAGTCTTCCAAATCCCATGTAAACGAGCAAAACAAAAACACAGAACCTCACGCATCATTCTTGCTTAAGAAAACTTCAAGTCCTATGATTTCCAGATTGTCACAAATATTACTTGAGATTATTAATAATAATAATAATAAAGGAGTGAACTCGCCTTGAAATAGGGGTGAAGTCGGTCAGGTTAGTTTGGTTGGCTGATCGGTTAGTTGGTTTTGGGGAGGGGGGCGTGGCTGGCAGGTCTGGGAAATGAGACAGGCAGAAGGGACCCTCAGACAGGAGTGGCGGAGATGAGCTGTCTGAGGGAGACTCGCGAAGCATAAGCTAGGGTCTCGTGACAAGTTGGATAAAATGTGCAAAATTGGGAGCTAATGAAAGCCACATGACCAGATATGTTGTTTTGTACGCAGGATTTAACATGCATAAAATAAACTTTTCACTCTGCCCACAAGCAAAATATAGAGGCTCTGGCCTCCTGCTGTGTGGTCCAGCAGGTTCCTCCAGCACACCAGCAGTTTTCTATGTAAGAGAGGGTCTCTCCTGGCTTGGTACAGAGAAAAGTGTGGGTGCTGAACTGCGAGGGAAGAGGAGTATTCTAAGAACTGCATATGCAGAAGTGAAGTAGGAAATGAAATCAGGAGGTCGAGGAGGAAGAGAGGGAATCTGAGTGCAAAGACAGAAATAGGATCAGTGAGGGTGCACTCCACGCCTGCCCCCCGGTTTAGAATTGCACTGCTTCTAAGAAAGGCGCTCCCCCTGCCCTCCTGGAGGAGAACTGGCGAAGAGCAATGGCCTTCAGGACCTGTGAATGCGGGAGCCCTGGTGTCCTGCCCGCAGGATCATCGCCTTCCTTAAAGTGGTGTGGTGAGGGCACAAAGCAAACCCAGATCAGACCCTGGCTCCACTGTGTCACGTAAGCTCAGGCCTCACTATTCCCATCCACGAAATGGGATCGCTACTACTAACCTGCAGGGTCAAGAGCAGAAAATCCGAGAAGCCTGGAGGCTTTTTTGAAACCTCTGTGCCACAGGAATTTGTGCAGCACCCAGACTAGAGGGGCTCCCCACACATGTGACTCGGAGGCCCCGATGGCCATCTGCTGCCAGCCCAGTGCCCACCTGCCAGCTCCTACCTAAGCAGCTCTGAGCTCATGCTCTGCCTGCATCCCCAGGCTCTGAGCTGAACCACAGTGCAGATGCCTCCTCACTCAGGGGAAGTCAAGTGGGGGAGGTGGAGGGCGCAGGCAGGTGAAAATAGCTCCTGCGGAATATTCTGGACTGGGAATGAGCTCTTCCCAGCGAACTCCAGGGCCCAGGGCCGAGCTGGTCTGCCCAGCTCCTGACAACGATCTCTTTTTCCTTGCTCGGTTTGGTTTCTCTTTCACTTCCTGCCCCCTCCCCCCCGAGCGTCCCCACCCCCAGGCCCTTCGGGTCCCGGCTCCTCGGCCCTGCTACTGTACCTTGAGCAACACCTGCTGGCAGCTCCCAGAGATCACGCCGGAACGCGGCCGCGGCTCGAGCCCAGCTCGCGGGATGCCTGGAGTCAGGGCCAAGCCGTTCCAAGCGGTCGCCTCTATTTTTACCCTGAGCACCAGCAAGGGCAACTTCTTTTAAGAGCAGCTCTTGATTTTTCCCCCCTTTTGGCAGCTAAAGAATTCAGAGAGGGGAAAAAAAAAAATCAGTGTTCAGTGAGTGCCGCTGGGAATCTCTGATCCCAGCCCTCGGTGCCAGGGACTGAAACCACAGCAACTGTCAGGGACTGGGACCTGCAGTGGGGCCGGCGGGCTCCCCCGCGGACAGAGGCGAGCCGGGGAGCGCTCCCGCCCCGCACCCGCCAGCTGCCCCCTCTCGAATCGTGGAGTTGGGCCCCAGCAGCTACTGCACTGGCGGAGTGGCCCGCTGCCACCGCGGTATTCACCTAGCGGGGGCGGCCTGATTTACTGGCTACTTCACGCAGCTCCAACTCCAGGCTGGAGCCTTTGCAGGGCTCTGTGCGCCTGGAGGAGCAGCCACTAGCGAACCCGGTGGAGCAGCTTGCGGCGAGCAGGAGCCTGGAGGGGGGGCGGGGGGAGCCTGTGGTACCTTCTTTTACTGTAATTGCAAAAGGAACGATGTGCCAGAGATTTATATTTAGAAGTTGTATGTTTCTACTTTTATGTAAATGGAGCAATTAGGGCCTGTACTTGCTGCTGCTAACTCCAATGCTAGTGCATTGCTGGGGAGCTGGTGTTTTCAATCACAATTAGGGAGCTGGTCAAAAAACAAAGTTCGTTTGAGGATAAGAGCTCGATGGTGCGAAAGGGCCAGAGAGCAGGGCTGGTGCGCGGCCCCGTGGCTTGCGGTGGCACCCACGTTAGGGCACCGCTAGCCCTATACCGTAGTGGTGTTTACCCGCACAGCAGCTGGCCCCGTACAAAGTTGGCAGCGATCAGGAAGCAAGAATGTTCACTTTTCTTTTCAAGCAAACCGTATGTCCTTCGGCTTTCATCCAGGCTATTAACTGGTCTCTTTCCTCACTACTCCTGGAACAAGGAGGCAGGCTAGAAAAGGGGCCATTTTTCATGGCTCCGTTTTTTTTTTTTTTTTTTTTTTTTTTTAGCTGCTGCTCAGGGATTGCTGGGATTCTGTCAAAAACCCCAGCCAGGAAGTCTGCCCCCACTCTCACCCTCACCCCCAGCAGGTGACTGGGTCGCTGTCCTCTGATTCAGCTCACTGTGACACAAGGCTGGAGCTTCAGGACAAGGCTTCCTTCCTATGAAAAAAATTTTTTTTAAAAATTGTTTCCAAAAAAGCACGATTTCTGGTTCACCCCGACTGGGGAATGGAACATAAAACGTGACTATGGAGAGGAATCAAAAGGACTTGGGAGGTGTTCTGAGCAGTTCACGTGCTATTCTGGGCTCAGGCAGGAAAACCTGGCCCCATGGGGGAGTGGTGACTCCCTCAACAGGCGCTGGGGATCCAGAGAACGTGGGCAGGACCCAGAGTGATATTTGCTGCAGTGGGAGTGCTGAGACCCTGCCGGAAGTTCTCATCAAAAGGGGTGAACAGGGACGGCACTGGCTGGTCCTGCTGGCTCCTGGACAGGCATGGGCAGCCTGTTAGGTAGGAAGGTGTGGGACAGAGCAGGACCATGAAATCCATGGAGGACCAGTTCTGAACAGACAGGGAGAGGGAGACGTTAACACTCCTCCAACAATGCGTTGAGGACAACGGGGTCAGAAAGAGTTAACCCAGAACTCCAGCCCGAAGCTTCACATTGCTCTCAGAACCACCAGATTATCCCACAAGGCCTTGTACTATGTAAGGGCGCTCTGTTTTCAGAGTATTTGGAAATGCCATTGTCTGAACCGAGGAAACCCAGATGCTAGAACTAAAACAATTAGGGGAAGAAGAAAAAAAATAAAACCCAGTAAATAAACTGTTATTCTCCCTTCTAGAAAAGTGGTTCTGTACTAGGGTGACTTTTTTTCTCCGGGGACATTGGGCAAGGTTTGAAGACGTTTTCGGTTGTCACAGCTGGGAGGGAGGTACCACTGGTACCCAGTGGGTAGAGGGCAGGGATGCTACTAAACACCCTGCAGGGTATGGGCCCATCCCCCAGCAGAGCAATGATCTGGCCCCAGATGTTCATTGTTCTGCAATTGAGAAACCCTGATTTAGAGTTGCAATTTTAAAGTTTCACTCAAGTGCCTTTTTATCCATGCTTCAAGGGGACTTAGAAACTAGAAAAATATTAATTATTGAATAATTCTGCTTCCTTATGCAACTTGTTTGTCCTCATTACTGGAGATCCATGCCAGATTACCTGGCCCAGGAAGAGGTCCCCTGGGTGACATCTTTGTTGCAACCATCTACCCAGTATGGCCTCCATATGTTACCTGCTAGCTTTTTGTTCTACCTAAAAGTAGAATCTTGGTGACCAGCAAAAAAAAAGGGGGTGGGGGAGGAAGGGGTGAGCTGGCCAATGCCCAAGTTGTTAGGAGGCAAATACTCATGAAAAGAGAGTAAATGAATTAAGAATTGAGTTGTTCATTTTAGCAATTCAGTATCAGATAAATCCATGTAGCAGAGAATTCCCTGAAGTGAAATTCACAAAAGTGAGATGACTGTGGGTTCTCCCAACCAACGAATATGATGTGGCCTGATTTTATTTGTTTAATACCTTAGGGGAATGACACACAATCAATATCTGAAGAGATAAAACAGAGTGCTTTGCTAAATCCTAAAGCTGGTTCCAAGCAATGTTATCCTTTCTAAATTTCCTTTTAAAGAGGAAGTGGTATGGCTGTGAAAGGAAGGCCATGCCCCTACAGGTGTTTCTCTCTCGCGAAAACTGGGAAAACTATTGTGAAGGACTTTATATCACAGAAAATAATAGTCATAATCAACAAATGTTAGTGAAACTCGCAAAAGGGAAGCTGCTTGGCTCAAACTGGCTTAGCCGACGAACGCCACTGGCCAGATGGTGGAGGCCAACTTCCCAGGTTTATGACTTAGCCTCTTGGTGACGTGGGTCATCAGGAAGGAGAAGTTAGGTTAGAGAACCTCTGAAGACTGAGGCAGCTGGGAGGGAAATATCTCACCACCCCCATGCCATGTCATCTTCTAAATGACATGAATCACAGTATCCCCAGGTAAATGGTCATTTTAGAACCAAAGACCTCAATCAGTTTCCAAATAATTCAGATATGCCTGGATTTCTTCCCAATAAGGAACCAGTTAGTGCATGTAAAGACTCAATATTAACAGAAATAATCTTTTACAACCTCTACAGAAAAGCATACGAAGGTACTTAAAAGCTCTGTGGAAAAATGGAAAGATAAGTCTATTTTTGGCACAAAAAATTTAAATCCATGTGTAGTCCATGCATAATACGCTTTTTCCATGAACTTTTAAATGACCCCGTGTGTACTGCGAAATAATAAAAGAATGCTAACTCAAAATAAATAAATATGCCCTTAAAGTTCTTCCTGACCAATATATGTTTCTAAATCGTTCATCAAAACACAGTTTTTAACCCAATCAGGAAACATCTGCTACAGGAATTGATCTTTCTATTGCCCCAGGAGATTATGGGAAAGGACTCCCCAAAGAACATAGAACACATAGCATAACCATTTTTCTCACCTGGGTTCCCTTGGGTGATAAGTTCCATGGTGCTGATGTGAGGACAGAGGACAGCATACAGATTCCATTGGACTGATAAGACAGCAGAAATCTCGATTCTAATGCAGCTTTGCCTAGCACCAAAGATACTCCTACCACCTGTTCCCAAATTGTAGCCTCAGAGAGGAAATGCCACAATCAAGGCTGGGGGCAGTCTTATGTGTATTTTTTTTTTTATCAGTGAATTGCTGCCTCCCTCATGTCCTGATAGAAAGAGTCCAAAGGTTCTACCCCTCAGTAGGAGCAGCTCCAAAGCACAGCAGAGCTGGCATGACCCATGGGCCACTGTCCATGGGCACAGTGGCCTCCCCTGTCCATTGATAGTGCGCTCTGGCAGTGCCCAGTGTGCTTAGTAAATATTTCCAGGTGTCCCATTCTAATTTTAGGAAGGGGAACTTTGCAAGCAAGACTTCTGTCAATCTTTATCAGCTTGGAAAAACAAATGGTGGGGCCAGAGCTGTGGTGCATCAGGCTAAAGCCCTGGTCTGCAGCGCCAGCATCCCATATGGGTGCCGGTTTGAGATCTGGCTGCTCCACTTCAGATCCAGCTCTTTGTTATGGCCTAGGAAAGCAGTGGAAGATGGCCCAAGTCCTCAGGCCCCTGCCCCTGCATGGGAGACCTGGAAGAAGCTCCTGGCTCCTGGCTCCTGGCTCCTGGCTCCTGGCTCCTGGCTCCTGGCTCCTGGCTCCTGGCTTCAGCTCAGCTCAGCTCAGCTCTGGGCATTGCAGTCATTTGGGGAGTGAACCAGCAGATCTCTCTCTCTCTCTCTCTCTCTCTCTCTCTCTCTCTCTTTCTCTCTCTCTGGCTCTACCTCTCTCTGTAACTCTGTCTTTCAAATGTATGAAATAAATCTTTTTTTTAAAAAAAGCAAATGGTAAGTAAGCACAATATTCCTGTAGAGTGTAACTGGAGTCACTAAATTCTATAACTCACAAAAAATCAACTTATGGCCACAGTCCCTTTTTATAAGACTCACCAAACTCCTCTAGGAGGATGGGATAGAATGATGATTAAAGGAAAAGCAATTCTGGAAAGAGAGAGAGAGAGAGAGAGAGGGAAGGAAGGAAGGAAGGAAGGAAGGAAGGAAGGAAGGAAGGAAGAAAGGAAGGAAGGAAGGAAGGAAAAAAAAGAACAAATCTAGAAACCATCTTTCCCAAAGACCAGGGTTTCGTTTGTGATCCCTTTAACGAAACGGGGTTGGAAAGCCAACAGTGTTATTTTGGCCAACTCCAACATCATTTAGCTATGAAATGAGAATAATTAAAATGGTGCTCCCTGTAGAAAAGAGTTCACCCACTAAGTTCCCCAACTTTGAAGGAGCTTTTGTTTTATTAGATGCTGTTAGCTTCATGTTAGTCACAGGAAAAAAAAATGCCCACATACACACGCACGACTAAATGTAGTCAGTTTGCTCAGCTGCTGATGACGTCACTGCTGCCCACTAGGAATGAGTTACTGTAATAACCCCCTTTTATTAATCATAGGCTGGAGGAAGCACAAAGTGGGTGACATCATTAGGCAAAGGACTGGCTCACTCATGCTCCAATTTACTCAGCTTTATTATAGCATTTCCCAAGTGTCGTATGAAAGTGATTACCACTTCACACTTTCCCCCTCTGCGCAAGCATCCTAACCTTCATTTCAAACTCCCAGAGAAAAGCTGAGTATTGCAGGTGGAGGCACACCGAGGCCAGCTCTTGCTGTCCCAGGGAGCGTGTCTTCCTCTGAGCGGTTTCTTGCTGGCCTTGTGATGGAGGCACTTTCTAGGTTAATAGCATCCCAGATAAGTGGCGCTCGGTTCACGGTGGCATGGGTGGAAAGCTATTGTGAAGAGGTCCCTGATGACACATGTGGGCACAGCCACACATAGCCTCATAATGACTGAGGGCACAGGATCTGTACTCCAGGGCCTTGAAATGTGAAATCCTCACATGAACACGTGGTGAGGTGTAATGCTGAAATGTATGGTGTTGTAGTTACACTGCCTGGGTTCAAGTTCAGAATTCACAACTTTCTTTTTTTAAAGAATTTATTTATTTATTTATGTTGATTTGAAAGGCAGAGCAAGAGAGAGAGAGAGAGACACAGAGAGACAGACAGACAGACACACACACACACACACACAGAGAGAGAGAGAATAAGAGATTTACCATCCACTGGTTCACTTCCCAAATGCCCGTAAGAGCCAGGACTGGGCCAGGCTGAGGTCGCTAGCCTGGAACTCAATCCAGGTGTCCCATGTAGGTGACAGGGACCCAGGTACTTGAATCATCTGCTGCAACAAACTGGAGTCAAGAGTGGAGTCGGGATTGGAGCCAAGAACTGGGATATGGGATGCAAGCATCCAAGGCAGTGTCTTAACTGCTGCGCCAGACACTCACTCCAGATTCACCACTACTTTCAGGCTGGGGGATGGAACCCTACCTCGCTCATTTCTCCTGATGAGCAAACGCTGTTAACGGTAGAGCCTGCTTCACAGATACAATTGTTGTGAGCGGCACATGAATGAATTCACACAAGGCACATAGGAAGTAAACACTGTGCACTGGGATTATCTTCCTCTCCTTGAAAAGTTTTCTAGTTGAATGGAATGTTCTGCGTCCTGCTCTGCGGAGTGCTGTGAAGACGAGCAAGTGTTCTGTGGCCGTCACCGTGACCCAGCTACATTGATCCGAGCATTACAAGTTGGTCTGCCTCCCCGTGGTCCAGTTTCCTCATCTACCACCCTTGATCCAGCAAGAAGTTTCTGAAAATGAAAAAGGGCAAATAATTAAAACCAAGAGAAGACACTAGCCCAAAAATTCTTCTCAACAGCTCACCATCGCGTTACTGTTGTTTCCTTTTGAATAAATGGTCAGGCTCTCCAGTGGCCACCCATGCAAGTAAGCTTCCAAAAGTTCCTGGGAAAATGGAACTAAAAGACAAGTTTATTTTATATATATGCACACACACACACACACACACACACACACCTGTGTGTGAAAAGGGAGTATCCCTATAATGCCGTATGCATCAAGAAAAACAAATGTTTTCACCACAGGCTGAGCTCTACTTCATCCTCTTAAATCAGCATGTTGGGGCCCTTGGCAAAGCCATTTTATAAGATGTTTGCACTCACCCCTTCATTGCAGTTCCATCCAGAGGGTATTTTAAGGAGTCCAATAAAGCTTTCTTAGGCGTGTGTGAGAGACAGAGTGATAGACCAAAAGAGAAGGCTGGGCTTTATAATATTTGGATAATGATGCACAGCGCAGTAATTATATAGGATATTTTATTACAGGGGTTCACCTTTCTCGGTACTGAATTGTAAGCACCCTTCTAGGTGACAGGCTTGTCTTCCCAACTGATGAGCTGATGCAGGAAAGAGCTGCCAGACCATGTCACCTGGTAAATAAATTCACAATGCATAGCAACTTCAGGATCTCCAGCTGGGAAGCTTCCCTTACACGCTACAGTATGCCAGGATGACTGCCGCCCCCAACCGGCATCAGGCGGAACAACACATACTTCTAGTGTTCAGGTGCAGCGGGTGCTGAGTCAGCTCCCGAGGATGCAGTGTGAATTTGGCCGCTTGCTTGGAGCTGTTCGTTGACGATAAGGCAAAGCCATCGGAAGTTTCATGCTTTGCTTCGATCCTTCCCTCACAAGAAGGCAATCCTGGTTTCCAACAAGTGTCTGTGTGGACCAGGGCAAAGGGCTGAGTACGCACAAATTGACAGACTGTAAACAGTGTGGCTACAGGAGACTCTCACAGGAAGTATCCAAGCCACCTATTCTTCTTTTGGAAATTTCTGAGACCCAGAAAGCAATAGGAGCACCAGGGAAAGTGAACCCTACTAACCTGTGGAGTGTCCCAGCCTTACCAAGTGCCGCACTACTTTGCCGTTGGGAAGAGGCTGAGGCGCCCTCTTCTGGTGAATCTGTATAGAAAGAAATCCTCTGAAGACAGCAATAAAGGGCACGTTTCTGATCCACCCACTCCAATACCAAAACCCTTGCTTTTTAAATGACATCCCTCCTGGTTTTAAAGCAGTACAGAGTCCTCATATAAAATGTGGAAGATGTAGGTAACCATAAAAACAAATTTTATCTGATCATCAATGAAATAATCGTTATTAAAATATTAGTATATGTGTAACACAAAAAGTACAATCATTTTATGATTTCATTTATTGATATTTTTCACTTGATCAGTATATGTTATTTTCATAGCCAAGTTGTTCCCTGAAAACATTAATGAAGTGGAAATAATCTATCAAATAGGTGTGCCTTTATTTTTAAGGCAGTCTACTACCATTGTACAATGAAGTCATTTCCAAAATTTTGCTTGCTGAAGATATCTACTTATATTTTTAGTGAATATCTTATCACTTCCTTAAGGTAAATTCCTATAAATCGAGTTACTGGATCTAAGAATGTGGACCTGTTTATGTTACCATATTGTTATATATGCTACCATACTGCCCTCCTGAAAGTTTTCACCTACTTATGTTCCAGCAAATAATATGAAGGCCCATGTTATGTCATGGATGTTACATAGTCTTCCTCATTCCCCAAGCAAATGTGCTTTGTCTTAATTTAGATTTTAAATTATTAGCTACATTTTATTGTCAATTTGCATAACTTTTGTGTGCATGTTCATGTCCTTTGCCCATTTATTTCTTTTAAAATAGCTATTTTTTAAAGATTTATTTTATTTATTTGAAAGACAGAGTTACAGAGAGAGGTAGAGACAGAGAGAGAGGTCTTCCATCTGCTGGTTCACTCTACAACAGCGGAGCTGCGCCAAACGGAGCCAGGAGCCAGGAACTCCCTCCGGGTCTCCCAAGCACTTAAATAGGCCATCTTTCACTGCTTTCCCAGGCCATAGCAGAGAGCTGGATCGGAAGAGGAGCAGCCGGGACTGGAACCGGCATCCATATGGGATGCTGGCACTTCAGGCCAGGCTTTAACATGCTGCTCCACAGCGCCAGCCCCATAAAATAGCTATTTTTAAAAGATTTATTTATTACTTATTTGAAAGTCAAAGTTACATAGAAGGAGAGGCAGTGAGAGAGAAAGAGAGAGAGAGAAAGAGGTCTTCCATCCGCTGGTTCACTCCCCAATTGACAGCAATGGTCAGAGCTGCACCGATCCAAAGCCAGGAGCCAGAAGCTTCTTCCAGGTCTCCCACATGGGTACAGGAGCCCTAAGACTTGGGCCATCATCTACTGCTTTCCCAGGCCATAGCAAAGAGCTGGATCAGAAGTGGAGCAGTTGGACTTGAATTGGTGCCCATATGGGATGCCGGCACTGTAGGGTGTGGCTTTACCTGCTATGCCACAGCACTGGCCCCTGAAAGAGCTATTTCATATACTTTTATGTTTTACACAATATTTAATTGCATACAAATCTATATATACAAAGATATTTCAAAAGTACATGGAAAATTAGATCTTTATTTTTGTGCAGAAAATTTGAAATCCATTCATAGATTATCCCAAATATGCACTTTTCATAAACCTTTTGAAGATCTTTTGCATATTAAAATAAATTATTAATGAGAATGATTTTATCTTAAGGAACTTAATCCATTGCCAGCTATATATATCATTGTATTTTCCCTCATTTTATTATGCCCTTTAATTTTGTATATAGTGTTTCCAGTTTACATTTTTATAAGGATTATTATGGGAATCTTTTTCTTTATGTCTGACTGCTCCATCAGGAAACCAATTCGATATTCATGCATATTTTCCTCTAGATATTTTTTGGAATTTTATTCTTTAATCCAAAATATTTGGAGTCTATTTTTTATATGCAACAAGGAACGGCTGTAACATTTCACAATTTTTGCTAAATATTAAAAAGGGCATACTTTATGGACTTTCCCTTCTGGAATGCCATCTTTTTAAAAAATATTTTATTTATTTATTTGAGAGGTAGAGTTACGGACAGAGAGAGGGAGAGACAGAGAGAAAACTCTTCCATTCGCTAGTTCACTCCCCAAATGACCTCAAAGATGGGAACCGGGCTGATCCAAAGCCAGGAGCCAGGAGCTTCTTCTGAGTCTCCCACGTGGGTGCAGAGGCCCAAGTACTCAGGCCATCTTCTACTGCTTTCCCAGAGAGCCGAATTGGAAGAGGAACAGCCGGGACTAGAACCGGAGCCTGTGTGGGTAGCTGGCACCCCAGGAGGAGGCTTGGCCCGCTACAGCACAGGGCAGGCCCCTGGAACATCATTTTTATCACTTATTGTATGTGCGCATATAGAAGAGTAGCTCACAAAGTTCATGGACTGTACATATTGTGAGAAAACTATACATGGTTTCATGATCTTTACACTAGAAATGAAATTACTTTTTTATTTATTTTCCCTGAACTTTTGATGTTCCCTCATAGAAACATTCCATTTCATTCTGTGCAGCTTTTCATTCTACTGCATTTGTATTTTCTTCCAGTTTCAATATTGTTTTAACTGTTGCTCCATCTCGTCCCTGGTCTTATTGTGTATTTGACTCAAAACCATACCCAACAGTTACCTTGATTAAAATAAACTCTAGAGCTAGGACTTTAAAACAATCACAGATAATCCACCTTTCTCTACCTGTAGTTACTAGGTTTGTCATTTAATGACAGAATATCATCAAGCTACTTTAAAATAACTTTTTTTCTAATTTTAAAAATAATAGATGTTTATCTGAAATCTACAAACACCACGGTGGAAAATAAAGGAAAAAAGAAAAAGAGAGGGGCTGGCATTGTGGCACAGTAGGTTAATCCTCTGCCTGACGAACCAGCATCCCATATGGGCACCGGTTCTAGTCCTGGCTGCTCCTCTTCCGATCCAGCTCTCTGCTGTGGCCCGAGAGGGCAGTAGAAGATGGCTCAAGTCCTTGGGCCCTGCACCCACGTGGGAGCCTGGGAAGAGGCACCTGGCTCACGCCTTCGGATCAGCACAACTCCGGCCGTTGCAGTTATCTGGGGAGTGAACCAACAGAAGGAAGACCTCTCTCTCTGGCTCTCCCTCTCACTGTCTGTAACTCTGCCTCTCAAATATATAAATAAAATCTTTAATAAAAAGAAGAAGAAAAAAAAGAGATAGGAGGGAAGAAAGGAAGGTGAGACAGAGGCGAGGGAAAGGAAGGGAAGATGTCTAAAGTTTAACTATCCAAAGAAAACCAGAAACAAAATTATAGTTTGTGTCCCACCAGAAATGGAAATCTTTCCTCATGTCAGGAACATTTTCTACTACTGCATTTTTGACAAGTGCTTTTGTTTGTTTCTAAAATTTTCCTGAATGTATAAGTTAAATGTTGATTAAAAAACTCTTTATTTTCTGAGTATGCATTTAAACTTTCTTTGCAATTTTGCTTATATGTTCTTGTTAGCTGCAGAATTTATGCATACTTCTCACGCTCTTTTATTCTATTTTTTATGGATAACTTCTTTTTTTTAAAAAAAAGTTATTTATTTATTTATTGGAAAGGCAGAGCTACAGAGAGAGGCAGAGAGAAAGTCTTCCTCCACTGGTTCACTCCCAGGATGGCCATGATGATGGAGCTGGGCCCATTTGAAGCCAGGAGCCAGGAGCTTCCTACAGGTCTCCCACATGGGATCAGGGGCCCAAGGACTTGCACCACCTTCTACTGCTTTTCCAGGCTATAGCAGAGAGCTGAATCAGAAGTGGAGCAGTCGAGACTCGAACCAGTGCCTATATGAGACGCCAGCTCTGCATATGGTGACTTCACCCACTATGCCACAGGGCCAGCCCAACCCCATATTGTTTTATTCTTTTCTAACTCATTGTTGAACAGGATAAGATGCAAGTCTATTATTTGTCTCAAAATAGTATAGATGCATTCTCATCTACACTCATTTCTGCTTCCTTGAACACCATTTCAACTCTATCTCAGCTCTTCAGTTGGAGGACTGGGTGCCAATGGCCTTTGTTTAGGCACAGAGTTGAGGTTCTAGGCAGAAGCTCCAAGTGTCCTGTGGTCTGGGCCTCTTCTGCTACATAGGGGACATATCTCTTCTTGTTGCCGGAGGGCCTTGTTAGTCTCAGCTTGGTCCCTGGATTTGGAATAACTGGGTTAGAGAAATGATGCCATTGGCAGCCCTTTTCTTTGTACTTCTTTGTGTATTTTATTCTTCATCATCTCCCAAAGTTACTGCCCTCTTTCCTCAAGTTTTTTTTCTCACCTTCTACAAACCCTCCATCCCCATCCCTCGAGGTGAACCTAAGCAATCCCTCAATAGCACTCTTGTCTGTGACTGCCATGGTGTGGGTCAGAGCCTGCCTCTCTTGGTGGCTCCTTGTCCTATAGTAGCCCGGATGTAGTCCAAGCCTGCTGTTGGCTACTTGCTCCCTCACCAGCCCTCCTTCATATAAGTCTGCCACGTACGGGTTCTCTGCTGGTGTCTCTTCTTCTTGGCTGTCCTCTGGGAAGACATGAAATAGTCCCAGGTCTGTCCTTCCTCCCAAAGAGACCATATTGGGTCTAAGGAATACTTCCACATTCTGGCCCATTATTGGTGGGAATTTCATTCCTTTTTCTTCTCTATCTTTCTATAGGCCAATTTATACTTTTTGGGTCATGAGTCAGGCATTCATCTGTGGGGTCCCCAACTATAGGAGTCACTGTGCAAGCATCTGATCTCTCACCTGAGTTGAGGGTTAACCTTGGCAGGGCAGGGGCATGAGAGGTTGGGCTCACACAGGAGGTGTGCTTTTTCTGAAAGCACTCACTCAATGCCTTCCTTTCTTTCTACTACCCATCTGAACTCCTATTCTTTCAACACATGTCAGGAGTTTTAAGAATCATGAACCTGTTCTCAGAGATCTACTTTAAAGACTCGTCCGCCAAGATCTGTATCACATTCTCTCTGGTACCTGGATTTCAATTTTAAAACACCACAGGGATGAGCATTTAGCTTGGCAGATAAGATACCCCCATCCCATATCAGAGCCCTGGGGTTCAATGCCTGGCTCCAGCCCCTGACTCCAGCTTTCTGGTATTGCAGACCCTGAAAAGTCTCAGAGGTGGCTTAAGTCACTGAGTTTCTGTCACCTATGTGGGAAAACAGGACTGAGTTCTTGGCTCCTTCCTGCCCAGTCCCAGTCATTGGTGGTATTTGAGGAGTGAATCACCAGATGTGAGTTCTGTCTCTGTTTCTCAAACAAATAAATAAACATAAATAAAATCACCATAGGTTAGGAACACTTATTTCCTATTATTTTTTGAGTGAAAAATAGATGTCTATTGATTTTGAGATCTATATCCTACAGCATCCATTACCTCCCAGAGAGAGCAGGACAGAAGCTTAAAGACAGTCTTGTGAACACTCACATCTAAGAAGCCTGTGAAGAACCCTGAGAAGGGCCAGACGTGGAGGGGACTACTGTGGAGGGAAAAGGAGATGAGAGGACTGTGGAGGCTCAGCTACTCTGGGTCACTCACAGACGTGATGAAGAAAGGCACTGAGTGTTGAGGAAGAGTGCTTATTGTTTATAGGTTAGAAAGATGTGAGCGTGTTCCTCTTCTAAAGGAGCGGGCAAATAAACAAAGGTAATTAAAGATCTGAGAGGAGAGAAGCAGATTTCCTGCACCAGGGAGCGACGGTGCCTTGTTTCAGCGTGTAGAACAGACACCGTACAGACCACTTCTCACCATTCCATCACTGCCGAGCCCCTACCCCAAGTGCCCTACATTCACTACCAGTTTTTTTTTTTTTTTTTTTAATTACTACAACCGCCTCCTAGCAAGTCCCCTCCCTCCCTCCTTGCCTTTTTAGGCAATTCAGAACCCAGAACTGAAATGGCCCTGTCAGAATTATAGGTCAGATGAGATCTTCCCTCTGCCCATACACTCCCATGCTTTCTCCAGTCACTCAGCCTCCTCACTGTGGTAAACAAACAAACAAACAAACCCGGGACCTGATAATGCCCTGACTACAGCTTCCTCTCTGCTACTCCTTGTACTTCATGTCCCTCCCCCAGGGGTTTCTTTGCCATCCCTCCAACATACAGAGCCTATGTGCACCCCAGAGAGTTTGCATGGGCCATTCCTTCTGCCAAGAATTTCATCATTTTCCAGAAAGATCCACAACTCATGCCCTTTCTTGTCTGTTGTCTCTTGATCAATGGGGCTGCCTTTGACCACTCAGTATGAAAGAGCAACTGACTCTATGCGATCCCCCAGCCTGTGTCACTGTTCTCTATTACATGTCTCATTATCTGAGACATTAATTGTTTGCTACCTACCTGGCAACAGTAGAAGGAAGGTAGATATATTGTTTTGCTAACAGCTAAATATCAACACCTAAAACTGTTCTGGCATTAGCAACTCAGTAAATGTCTGTTGGCTGATGCATGGATCCTGAACATAGAGAGAAAGAGGAAGAAAAAGTACAGGGCCGGAGAGATACAATTGCAACAAAGAAGGGGATTATGAGAATTTGTCCCTGCTTTGATTTTTTTGCAGTGAGACATAAGTTCATCTGCTGAGACAGATGACAAAGGTGGTAGAGATGGTAAGGTTGGAAGTCCGAGGAGACAGCTGAAATTTTGTAATGTGTGACAAAGCCGATTCAGGACAGCTGCAGGAATTCTTACGGCGTGCTGAGATTAAATGCACTGAAATTTCAAGTGGCCCAAAACTGCTAGTTGCTCTGTTTTGTCCAGTGGTGTTCCCCCTCCAAGTAGCGAAGGGAGAAAGTCAGGTGTTTACACAAAGCACTGCTGTCCAGCAAGACTTTGTCATCACGGAACAAAGCCCTGAGATCCCTGCTGTGCAGAAGGCAGCCACTGTCCCATGTGCTTATGGAACGGATGAAATGTGGCTACTGGGACTGGTTCCACATTGGACCATGTGTGTAGTGATCCAGAGTCAAATTCTGGCAGAGCAGGAGCCCCCATCACAAGAAAGAACCGGAGTAGGAGAAAAGGTCGGGAATGAAACCGATAGGGACCTCCAGGAATCTGTACGTGGTAACAAAAGAGGTGAAGCCAGAAGCAAGTGATAGCTTGTGAGAAACAGACTTATCTAGGAATCGGAGGCACTCCTGGTGTGAAGTGTAGGTATGCTTGGAGCGAGCTAAAAAAGTTGACAGGGCGTGGTTGTTAAAGAGTGGAATACTGAAAATTCAGTTTTCAAAAAGCAAACCATTGTGAACAGTGCAACAGTCCCGGGAGCTGGTCACGGGGACGGATTCTTATGTGCAGTGGACGTGAAGATCCTTACTGTCTTTTTTTTTTTTTAATTTTATTTATTTATTTGAGAGGTAGAGTTACAGACAGTGAGAGGGAGTAACAGAGGGGAAGGTCTTCCTTCCATTGGTTCACTCCTCAGATGGCCACAACGGCGGAGCTGGGACCATCCGAAGCCAGGAGCCATGTGGGTGCAGGAGCCCAAGCACTTGGGCCATCTTCCACTGCTTTCCCAGGCCACAGCAGAGAGCTGGATTGGAAGAGGAGCGGCTAGGACTCGAATCGGCACCCATATGGGATGCCAATGCCGCAGGCGGAGGATTAACCTACTGCGTCACAGTGCTGGCCCCAATCCTTACTGTTAATAAATTCACAGGCCTGGAAGAGAGTGTTGGAAGAGTAAAAATTCTGGAGTAGGTGTAAGGCACAATTAATGGGATAGCTAAAGCCTTCAGGCTGTTTTTATAAGGGTGGAAGTGCAATCAAGTTGATGTTATTGTGAGTTATCAATGATCAAGCACTCATCTCTACTAGGCATTATACAAAGTGCTTGATATATGTGTAATCTCCTTCAACACTGTGCAATCTTTTGAAGTAGGTTTTCTTCTTATTGCCATCTATAGATAAAGCCATGGATGTTTTAAAAAGCCCAAATAACTTGTCCAAGGATATATACTGAATGTGTGATGGAGCTAAGATTTCAATCCAGACAATTTGACACTAAAGCTCATGCAATTTCACACTAAGTTGTAGAGTTGAGGTCTGGCAGAGCCTCCTCATTTGGAGTAGCAGAGGGTGGAAAAAGAGCTCTTAATGGCTTTTGCTCACCTCCATCCTCACCCAAGTCCTCCAGATCTGAGAATTGCAGGAAAATCTGCACACCTGCTTGGAGAAGGAATGTCTAGAGAGGGCTGAATATCAGAAAGAGCAGATATGGGGCCAATCTTTGGGGGTAGAAACCAAGAGTGAATGCAGCTCATTATAGTGAAGAAGTTGGGTATTAGAAGAGGTGCACTAAGAGGAAAAAGGGTGGGGGATCCTGAACGGAATCCTGGAAGTGGCAGATTCTCAGAAGTCCTTGATTTGCTAAAGGCTGCCAAGTAGACATCTGTCAGCCTGGCACCTGCACATTGGAAATTCAATATATGTACATGTACAAATTTTCACACCATGGGAAAACTTTCAAATGTAATTCTTACGTGCACTAATAGGAGAGCACTAAAGATGGAGGGTTTTAATGTTTAAGTGTGCCTGATTAGTAGAACAGTATTTAACTGGCTCTTGCTATACCTGCACCCTTGATGATATTATTCAGGATAAGAACTTCCACAAACATTGAACCAATCTATATAAGCAGGTGTCCAGGATAGGTAACTGACTTGATTTTTCTGTGATTGCATTAAATTTCTATCACAACACTTCAAGTTTTTATATGTTAGTAAACAAACCTTACTTCTGATGTCTCCAAATTGCCCCTAAACTCTGGAATGCACGGCAGTGGTGAGAGATGCGAGTGCTCATCTGGTTTCTGCAGTCTTGATGGACGGAGTAGGGAGTAGGGAGCTCCATCTTTCTCACCTGTGTCCACTAAGGAATCTCTCTTCCTGCTTGGTCGGAGAAGCTCCAGCAATGTTGTTACTCATTCTTTTAAAAAAATGTATTTGTTTATTTTATTTGAAAAGCAAAGAAATAGACAGTGATCTCACTAGTTACTCCCCAAATATCCTCAACCAGACTGGGCCAGGCCAAAGTCAGGACCGGGAATGCAATCCAGGTCTCCCATGTGGGTGGCAGGGACTCAGTTTCTTGAGCGATTACACCCATTCCTGTGGGCTCAGGCACAAACACATGACACATTAGAATCTGCATCCCAGTGCCTGAGAAGAACGATGTCATTGCAAAGTCAGCTAGTTCTTGGCAGATCCTTTAGTTACTAGCAGGGAGAGTAGCCGTAGTGCAACCACAGAGTTAGGCAGTGCCTGCCTCTTGTCACTCCTCACAATTCTCCACTTTGCCAGTCCTCCACCTCAGCAGAGTTTTAACATTTAAAATTAATAACTAAGCATATATTTTTTTGTAAAAAATGAGTGGATGCAAACCAAATTCAGTTTGTACATAACATCCAGAAAGATATTCTTGGATGTGGTGACCTGAAAACAAGAAATTGAAGCAGGGCCCTCCCAGCACGACTTCCTAACCACCAACCCGGCTGAGGGTGGTATACATGAGCAGGCCACGACTGGAAAGGAAAAGGGAAACATTCAAGGGAGACAGTAGGAAAATCTTTTTTGACTGTGCAGTCAATCAGGCAATGGAATAAATTACTTAGAGAAACATTTGTGGCTCCCTAAATAGAGGTGTTCAGGAGAAAAGCGAGATGGAACACATATTCTCATTGTCATTATTGAGCTACATTTATAGCGTGTGGACGGGGTACAAGGTAGCTTTCCAAAGGCTGAGGCACCTCAGCCCCAGTTCCTGTGGAAAAGTGTGGGGAAGAGCTGCCCTTTGGCGGCTCTGTGCTGTGTCGGAACTCATGACTCATGAAGACTCTGCTGGCAGTCAGAATCCGCGACTGTGGCGAGCTGACACACTCAGAGATGCCTCCCGCTCAGAAAACCTTGTCTCTGGCTGGCTATGAGCATGAACGTGTTATGTGATCATTAATGGTAACTCCAGCGATCAGTGCATTGAGAATTCTATGTTATTGTGTTTTAAAACATTACTCATTAGACACACGCTTTCTCCTGGGTACCTGATGGAGAACACTGTGATTGGGAAATGCAGCTCAGTCGTGCCGAGTCCGCCCTCTTTGAGTAGGGCTGGGTGGTTAACAGAATAGTGTGAATGAAGAAGTCACTGCGAACGTGTACATGAGCCAGACAGAAAGGCAAGGAAAGTCAAGAGGGGCTTCTGTTCTTGTCTGGAGTCTTATTGTACATTAGAAGGGGGAAACTGGTTGAAAGAAGACTACAAAAGTCTTGCATAGACACTTGTTCCTCCTTAGACCTGCATCACAGATGGAAAATGGAATATATTGAGTTACCTCCAATACGGATGGACAATTCAACCAAGAATTAGGGACACCATTTTATCAGATATTTTCTGATATCCTGAGGCTTAGTTAGTAAAACTAAGCATTGACTCATAAAGTAAAACAGCACTTTTCACCAGAAAGAACAAAGGAAAACACTTTACCCCTCCCCAATTTTTGATCCCAGGCTAAACTAAACATACACTCTCTCATTTACTGCATACGAGAGACTTTCCAAAGGGGCTAGAACACTGCCCTTTTTTCTTCTCTCCCCTATGTTCTACTCATTCCACAGGTCCCCATGAATCTTGGGAGCGTCATTTCCAGAAAACAAGAGGACAGATACTGACACAGTGAACCCTGGAAATACTAATCATCCCCTTGGGAAAGGCCTCCTGCAGGGTTAAGAATGGAAGTTTCTCTATAAATATGGACCTTGGGAATTGTAGGTTTTCATGGACACCATTGGTACAAAAAAATCAAAGAATCAGTGGCAACCCTGAGATTGCCTGCCAGATTCTGGGAGTTACTCATTACCTTCCTCGCAGGGTATTTTACCAGATTACAGGAGTCAGAGAACAGAGCCAAAGAACCTGTGTTCTCTAATTGCCAGCATCAAGTATGAAAAACTCTCATTTCAGCCAAGAAAGATGAAAGGAAAGAAGCATAGGCCAACATAAGCTATGCAGTTGAAAGAGAAAAGTGCCTATGATATTTTATGTCATTTCTAAAATTATTTATTGGCAGCCAACTATCCCATGTCACATACCATATTGCAGTGCCTGAGTTTTACCCCTAACTCAGGCTCTTGGCTGCAGTTTCCTGGTGATATGGACCCTGAGAGGTAGCAGTGATGGTCAAGTAAATGGGATCATGCCACCCATGTGACAGACCTAGCTGGAGTGCGGCCTTGGCTTAGGCCCTGCCTTTGCAGGCATTTGTTGGAGAAGTGGGGTGAATGAGCAGACAGGAGCATACTCTCTCTCTTTCCTTCTGCCTCCCAGGTTCCAAAATAAAGTTTCTAAAAATTAAATTATGTATTAATAGAACCATTTATAAGGTTATTATCTTGAAATAGTCTAAGAAAAAGTGGTCTGGGCCAGCGCTGTGGCATAGCAGGTTAAAGCCCTGGTCTGAAGCGCTGGCATCCCATATTGGCGCTGGTTCTAGTCCTGGCTGCTCCTCTTCAAATCCAGCTCTCTGCCATGACCTGGGATGGCAGTAGAAGATAGCCCAAGTCCTTGGGCCTTTGCACCCACATGGGAGACCCGGAAGAAGCTCCTGGCTTCGGATCTGCACAGCTCTGGCCATTGCAGCCTTCTGGGGAGTGAACCAATGGGTGGAAGACTTCTCTCTCTCTCTCTGTCTCTACCTCTCTCTGCAATTCTGTCTTTCAAATAAATAAAATAAATCTTTAAAAAACGTGGTCTGAAAAGCACTAGATTTATATAGAAAGAAATAATGGAAGAAAAAAGGGGCAAAGTGAGACAAAACTGGATTGAAAAGACAATAATATTGCAGTTGCAGAATTAAAAAATCTGCACTAGAGGTTTCACATGAGAAGATGGATACGGTATAAAATTTAATACTGAAGAAAGATACTGTGATGAATATTTGAAGAGGGAAGATATGGTGTTATTAAACAGAAAGCCAAAGTAGGAATTTGTAGAGGAAAGCACACTAATTGTAAGAAAATTTCCTGAGTTGAAAGAGCGTTCAGACTGCAAAGTGCTAAACATGTTTCAGGAAACAACAAAATGTACCTATATCATCCCACTATGCTGAGTTTTTGAATTATGAAGAACAAAGAACAAATAAAGAAAAGAAAAAAGAAAACAGAGCTTATAACATCCATGATGAAAATAAAAGGATGGCAACAAGCTAACTTTGAGATCAACAAAAAATCAGACAGACTTGAAACTACAGAAGCAAACAGAAGGCTGTGGAAAGACAACATGGATAGAGTCTTAAGATGAGAAGATTAGAATTTCAATTAATCGAGAAACACATTCTCCAACATGTCAAATTAACAAGATATATAGTTACACAGAGCTATTAAATATTATGTATAGACACATTCTATGGTACAATTATGGATTTAAGAGTGAAGGTTGGTGATGGGTATTTGTAAAACATGTTGTTTCTAAGGTGATTGAATAGCTTATAAGCTATTTACTTAAATTCCCATAGAAACCTGGGAAACAAGCAATGGATGAGATTTACGGCCTTTAAAGACACCAGGATGTAGTGAATTAAGAGATGTGTCCTAGGATTTCAGTTACATCATGGAGTCAGGGGCCACATCTTTTCTTTCTTGATGCAAAGAATATTTCAGATCAGTCTCTTTCTGTTCATTTTAGTAAGTTTCTATAAAAAAAAAAGATAAAAAAAAGAAAAATTAGCTTGAAAGCTTGACCAGTTTTCAAAGAAATTCTTCCTTTTTCCCCCTAGGACTAGGTTAGTGCTTTCTTTAGATTCTGCTACCAATCCTGTCAGCTGCAACACTGCAAGGTCGGTCTTCCACAGCAAGGAGATCTTGTTGGGGGTTCTTCTGGATGCGCCACACACTGTTGTTGGGACCAGAGTTATAGACAGAGAATTAAATGTAACAAAGCCACATGCACAGGTTTCTTACCATAAGCAGAAAATGGACAGAAAACAGCCCTACAAAGACTACAACCCGGAGCATCCATAGCAGCTCAGGTAATTAACAGGCCCGGTAGGATGATGGACATTCTCCATCCTGAATGTGGAAGGGCAACCTCAAGTCACCAAGGTGTGAAAGATGAATAAACAAACAAACAAACAAAAAAACCCTGGTGATCTGGAAAGCAGAAGTATGTCAGGGCACAGGAGAGCAACCGACTTTTACTTAAAAAGTGTCCTTAGAAATATTTTAGAAGAAAACTTAATGCAAAGACAGAAAGGAGACAGAGAACAATACAAATGCTTTTTTAAATTAAAAAGACAAGTTAAACAAAGAAAAAGAAAGGGTGGAAGGTCAAGTTGAAGATGTCTCTTAAAACAGAGGAAAAATATTGAAAACCTGGAAGAAAGAAGGAAACAATAGGCGCATTAACCCAATGATCCAACAGCTGATTAATTAACAGTTGTGTCTGTGGTACCACAATGTGTTGCTATTGTTGGTGATGGTCACTGTTATTGTGTATATATTCATCAAGACATAATAGCTAAAATTTGTTGAAGATTTTCATTGTGCTAGAACCTGGGCCAGAACTCACAATGTCATATTTTATTATCCTAGTGCTTTTTTTTTTTTAAAGGAACGAGATGCTAGACCAGAGAAATATTGAGAAAACAAATAGCTATTATGTGGTTACTGACTGCATTTGGTGTGGGAAAGAGAAAATAGTTCAGGGTTAATTCTTGGGGGATTGGATGACAAATAATGATATTAAAATTTTGAAGCAACAGCTACTTTGGTTGGGGGGAATGATTTTCATTTTAGCACATTGAGCAGGAGGTGCTTAAAGGACACCTGAAAAGGAAAAATCAGTCACTGGTGTCTGTATGAGTCCGAGGTTCAGAGGAAAGGTGGAGCCAGAGAGCAACGTAGAATCACTAACCCTCTCAGCTCAAACCAAAGAGCGATGCAATTGCTCAGAGGGAATCTGTGTCTATCAAGAAGAGCAGAGGGACAAGGGAAGGCCATCCAGAGGAGAGGCTGGGAGGGAGCACACAGTGAGTGACAGCAGCCACAGGGCAAGAGTGGACAATGATGGAAATGGTGCACCCCACTTTTCCATCTAGAGCATCACTGGTAATATCTGGCAGAACAATTACAATGGCATTCTGGAAATAAACAAGTTCACAGTTGAAGAAATGAATGAAGAATTAGTTCATCAAGTTCTTCCTCTGCCTCATATGTAAGATGGAGTAGCAATCTCTACATAAGCAGATGCTGTAGGATGAAAAGAGAGGACACCTGTAGAGTACTCAGCAAAGTGGCTGTCACATACACATGGTACGCACCCACAAAAGCACACTCAACCAGTGTATCAAGGTGGTTGACTGAATGATTCTGCCCCTGGATATACTTAGATCTAGCACTGCCACTGGACTGGGGTATAAACTTGGACTTTATATCTTTTCTTTCATCTGTAAAACAGTGAGTGAAGAAGTATCTACTGGCTAAAACTATTTATAGGTATTGTACATTTTTTCTGTTATGAAAGGGAGATTCAATTCTGAATAGCTGCTCTCTGTTATCAGGCAGAATGCTATCCTGTTAGTTGGTAAGTTGATATAGTTAGGGTTTCTCCTGGTGATAGTTTGGTGACTACAACTTGTTTTAATATTGGTTTGCATTTCTTCTCCCTCTCATTCTCTTTGTCCCATTTGAAGAGAAGAAAGTCAAGACTTTGTTCATCTTCATCTTGGAGACTTCCCGAGTTGGGAATGGCAATGGTGGCTCTCTGAGCAGCCGCAGAGGAGAGAGTGCCATGAGTTGGGCAGCCCATGGGAAGAGAAGAGGTGCGAGCTCCCAGGCGGGAGCCTGGACACCAACCAGAGAGTAGACCCCCAGACCTAGCAAACCTCGGAATGGGAGGAAAAAAATCACAGAGGCTCCACTTGCCACTGGTTTACATTGCTTAGTGAACTGAAGAAATACAAGGCATGGTGCCGTGACTCAATAGGCTAATCCTCCGCCTGTGGCGCCAGCACCCCGGGTTCTAGTCCCGGTCGGGGCGCCCGATTCTGTCCCGGTTGCCCCTCTTCCAGGCCAGCTCTCTGCTGTGACCCGGGAGTGCAGTGGAGGATGGCCCAAGTGCTTGGGCCCTGCACCCACGTGGGAGACCAGGAGAAACACCTGGCCATTGAGGGGTGAACCAACGGAAAAAGGAAGACTTTTCTCTCTGTTTCTCTCTCTCTCACTGTCCACTCTGCCTGTCAAAAAATAAAAAAAAAGAAATACAAGGCACCTTTTCCTATGAATTTATGCCCTGAAAATCAGATTTCCTGCATTATACTCACACAATACCAAGAAATAGACATAATCTTGTCTTCCTCTCACTGAGCCAAATTCAAAAACCACTGATTTACCTCACCCTCCCTCCCTTCCAAAAGTAACAACCCCAGTGGCAGCTAATACAGGTATCTGCTATGAAAATTCACTCCTGTAGGTTTGAAGAGTTGGCTAAATGACTCGTCAACATGAAAATAGTTCCAGCATTAAAATTCACTATACTCCTATTGATCTACACTAACTCTGGTGACCGTTGCTAGGAATCCTGCTCTGAGTACATGAGGCAACCTCCTTTTCACTTAAGGAGAAGGTAGACATTTACAGCAATTTTTTAAAACACTGTACTAAGTTCTTGTGGGATCAGTGGTCACTGACACAGGATGGCCAGTTTTTCCTTACAAAGTGCCCCAGGGCTGAAAACCAAAGAGTCAGGATTCTCTGTATTGCAACATCTTGAGGTCACAGTAACAGATAAAAAACATCATGCACTGAATGTGACTAAAACTCACGATTTTTCCAAAGCACTTACCAAAAAAAAAAAAAAAAATAGCATCTAGGATGCATTTGACACCAATCCCTCCTTCACATCATGATTACCATGTAACAAGTGGTGTCAAAATCATTGCGCCCACTTCACAAATGAGTAACCTAGGCTTCAGAAGCCTTCGGTGAATTACCCATGGGCATGCAACTACTAGGTAAAAGAATAAGAAATCATAAGCAAGCTTTCAAATCCCAAATCCAGAATATCTTAGTACAGCTTTCCAAGAAATTGGTTGGGGAGCAGAGGGAATAAGAGAGAATAACCTAACCTCAGATGTCCAATTCTTTTTTTTTTTTTTTAAGATTTATTTATTTATTTGAAAGGCAGAGTTACAGAAAGGCAGAGGTAGAGACAGAGAAAAAGGGGGGGGGGAGGGTCTTCCATATGCTGGTCACTCCCCCAATGGCAGCAAGGGCTGGAGCTGTGCCGATCCGAAGCCAGGAGCCAGGGGCTTCTTCCAGGTCTCCTATGTGGGTGCAGGAACTCAAGGAGTTGGGCTATCCTCTACTGCTTTCCCAGGACATAGCAGAGAGCTGGATCGGAAGTAGAGCAGCCAGGACTCGAACTAGAGCCCATATGAGATGTCGGCAGTGCAGGCGGCAGATTTACCTGCTACACCACAGCTCCAGTTCCAGATGTCCAATTCTGACAGTAGACTTCAGCTTTATATATAAATACAGTTCCTTTAAAGTGGTACAGTGGGAGGGATCTGGATGTCTGAGTGAGATCCAAGCTCAAACCCCGGTTCTGTCATTGAATAGCTCCAATCTTGGGCAAATAATTTAACTCAACTGCAATATGTGACTCCTTCCTTGCCAGTAGAAAGATTTAATGAGCTATGGGAAGGCAAGGGCAGCACTTGACACCTTATAAGTTCTCAATAAATATGTCTCTTATTTAACCCAAGAAAAGAAATAAATCAAAACTGTTTGTTTACTGCATAGTAATTATAAAACTCCCCTTAACAGGAGGAGCACTGAAGAAACACTCCTAGTGACCCACCAGTAGTAGAGAATACACAGTAAGACAGGGATTTAAATTGGGAGGGAAGCAGGAAGCCGTCCCTGGGTGGACTCCTCCTTCCCCACTGACTGTGATCAAGTACCCAGGAGGAGTTCATTTCCATGGCAACCAAAGGAATCTTGGGAGAGCTTCCTTTGGAAGAAACATGAAGCAAAAGATGAGAAAGGGAAGTTAGGCAAGCAAATGAAATAGATGGATTGAGGACCCTCTTTTGTGTTCTTCCTTCAAACAGTTGTTGTGTTTTGATCTTACATGCCCTATGAACTAGGTATTTAACCTGTCATGGTTTCCCTTTTTGACTTATAAAAAGATGAAAGACAAATTTGGGGCTCACCTGCAATACATGTTTATGTCAACATGGAGTGCATTCCTAGCCACACTCTACTTCCAATTTGTTTTTATCCCTACACTTCTTTTGCTCCAATTTTAACTCATACTACTTTGTAGTAATTTTGTGTCCGCATTTGTAAGTCTCCTGAAATCCTTTTATGAAAAAATAGGATAAGCAAAGAAAAACAAGAAGGCAAATAAGTAAATATATTAATTTTTAACTTGCTGCTTATAAGCCCTCAGATTATTCCTTAACATAGTCACTGAAGCTGCAGACTTCTACTGTTTTTCAGGGGCTGTTAGGAAATGCCAGGCAAAGTTTCATTTAAATAAGAAAACCCTATAAAAGTGCTCAAGTTAAAACAAACAAACAAGATCTTGCCTTTAGATTTTAATAGCTTCCCTGTGTTGGGCCTTTATTGTAGCAGAATGGGGAATTCATTGTTGGTTGATTTATTCCAAATTCATTCCCACTCCTATTCCTCCTGGTCCAGCCTCCTATAAAGGCAGAAAAAAATTAAATACACATTTTTCAGTTATTTTATTGTAGTAAACAATGATGATACGATTCCATTCTGGCCAATGAAGTTCATTACTTCCTTACTAAAGGGAAGATGGTGCCAGTAATTTTCTTTTCTCCTGCCTTGAACACAGATGAGGTGTTTGGAGCTGGAACAGCCATCTTTGGATATTGAAGCAATAGCTTTCATGCTGAGAATGGAAGATCAAAAAGATGAAAAAAAAAAAAAAGAGATTTTCTTGCACTGTGCCTGAAAATAGCATTAACTGGGAGATGTAAGCCTCTACTTGATTCAGTTACTACTAGTCAAGTTTTATATCTCGTGATGTCAAAAATTTCATAACTGAGATCAAGATAGAGACAGAGACAGAAACACAGACAGACATATATTTTGAAAACTGTCTGACTTTTCAATATTGGTACATACAAGAAAATTACAGCTTTAATTGCTCTACACAGTGTAACTCTATAAACTAAATTTTCATCAGAACCCAAATATATATACATAGTGTCCTCAGGCTATTTCTTTGAGATGAATCTATATTAATAACAGAGAAACAGGAGCCAGTGCTGTGGCACAGTAGGATAATGCTCCGCTTGAAGAGCCGGCATCCCATGAGGGCACCTGTTCTAGTCCTGGTTGCTCCTCTTTCAATCCAGCTCTCTGCTATGATCTGGGAAAGCAGTAGAAGATGGTCCAAGCGCTTGAACCCCTGCACCTGCATGGGACACCCAGAAGAAGCTTCTGGTTTCAGATTGGCTCATCTCCAGCCGTTGCAGCCATTTGGGGAGTGAACCAGCATCTCTTGTCTCTCCCTCTCACTGTTGGTAACTCTACCTCTCAAATAAATAAATAAAATCTTTAAAAATAATAACAGGGAAGCAGACACAACAAATTCCACCTCAGCTCATTTTTTTTCCTGAAGATACATTTAATTGCATGTGAATAATGACCCAAATCTAGAAAGAATTTTGAATAAAATGAGATTAATATATAACAATAAGAGAATTGACAGAACTTCAGATTACTCTGAGAATAAATAGCTTTAGATTTTTTTCTTTTTTTTTGACAGGCAGAGTTAGACAGTGAGAGAGAGAGAGACAGAGAGAAAGGTCTTCCTTTGCCGTTGGTTCACCCTCCAATGGCCGCCATGGCCAGCGCACCGCACTGATCCGATAGCAGGAGCCAGGTGCTTCTCCTGGTCTCCCATGGCGTGCAGGGCCCAAGGACTTGGGCCATCCTCCACTGCACTCCCTGGGCACAGCGGAGAGCTGGCCTGGAAGAGGGGCAACCGGGACAGAATCCGGCACCCCGACGGGGACTAGAACCCGGTGTGCCGGCGCCGCAAGGCGGAGGATTAGCCTAGTGAGCCAGGGCGCCAGCCTTTATAGCTTTGGATTTCAAAGCAACCACTTTCAATTTAAAAAAAATTAGAATTTTTTTCTTATTTTCATCACTGTCAACTTTAAAACCCCAATAATGTGATGATGCAAATAACTTGGAAGACTATTTTTATCCAAACTGCTCCTGGTTAAGCCAGACTAGCTGACCCACACGTCCATCAGTTGCACAGTTGCCCTTCTCTCTGTTTGTTCTCTTGCTTGTGGTGTGCTTTCTCTCGCTCACGCTGTCCTGGCTATGAATTTTTAGATACATTTCCCAACTGACATCCGCCTCTGCCCTGCTCCTCTGACAGTTGAGAACATCCTGATTCACCTTCTGGTATTTTGGGCCTCGGTGCTCTTCTAATATACAAACTCACTTGCTTTTCCATTGTGAAAAATCTCCCGTACTTCCAAATTTCCACCCCAGCTCAGCTGGACCATAATGAGGATGAACACCACCTCACTAGCACAGATTTTCATCTCCAGGAGGGATTTTAGACACTCGCAGTGAAGCCAGAAGTTAAAGAATGAAGAATAGGAGCCACAGGACTTCTCTCATAGTCATAAATTATTGCAGCTTCATCTATGCGACATCCACCTGAAGGGAAGGAAAGCAGAGAGCATCGTACGGACACGGGCTAGCCCATCTTGAATTGAAGACGCCCCCTGGGGTACAAAGATGGCGACAATACACAGTGAAGGGAAGTTTCTGGGTCTTTTCCGAAGACTATATCCAACCATAGGGGTAGAAAAATCTGACAATATGAAATTTACAATTTGATCATGATGAGTTTCAGAAGCAATGTTACACTCTTTCTGCCTGCCCACTATGGCTTATTAAGTGTCTGGCTCCAGCTATAATGATGGGGCAGCTTTCACCATAATCTATATTGTAGAATGTCGTTAGTTATGGGGATTATGATTCAATTAAATGAAAGTAAGTTTAGGAGACTCTGCTGGAGGAATTTAAGGTGTGCAGCCTTTGTCGTATACCTACGTGCTTTGAACCAATTGCAAGTATGTTCTAAAGTGGATACTTACCAGACTGGATATACAAATATAACAATTTTCAGTTGGATTAAATATATTTGCTATTTTGGGTATGAGTGGGTGAGTGTTGTGTACTTGTTTACACACAAATATGGATTGAGAGGGAAAGATAGACGCTGTTGGTCACCTACCTAACAGCTGCTAGCTCCCACCACCTCCTCACCCAACCCCAACTGTGTTCATACTCACCATATATTCCTGAGCAGTCTGGAACTCTCTCCTGTTGCGGTGGGCAAATGTTTATTGATCCAAGCTAACTATAATTCTAGTTGCGAGACTAATGATTCACCAAAGGATTGACACATTGTACAATTCTGGTCAGTGAGGTAAAGTCTAGAATTTCTGGAAAAGTTTTCCTTGCCTTTATGAAAATGGAAATAACAAAAATACCTATTATCCTGGCTCTGAACGTTCCTGGGTGAGGAAGCGATGTTGAGAATGGCCATCTGGTGACTTTGAAGAAGGAAAAGCCAGGACGATTGCAGGACATCCTACATAATTGGGCTGTGAGTGAACTTCCCTGGAATTACTCAGCACCCAGACTTCCTGTTAGGTAAGAGCACACACACCTTCATTTATGAAACACTGTCAACTGGGTCTTTTGGTGCTTGCTGAAGAATATTTCCCACGTATATAAACACTATCCCTACAGGCACAGAAGCTAGAGACGATTGGGTTGAGGTACAGAAGGAGTAACTCAAACGCACAGGGGGAAAAGTGGCATGCCCAAATTGTAGATGAGCAGACCACTTTGTGTTTGTCACTCTACATATTATCATATAAGGAATTTCTTGTTCATTTAAAGGTCATTTGCATTCACTTTCATTTGAATGATTTTCTTACGATTACTGATTGTATTTTAAATAAAATATTTAAGTTGCTTAATCAGGTAATGAGAAATTTTTAGCCAGAGGGTTAGAAACTAAGCTCAACCTTGTAATTTATTTTCTGCAACCATAAATCAAACCGATGTGGGAGAGCTGACAAAAAGAACTTTAAGCTACTGCCTTATCTTCCAACAATATATGGCACGGCTAGACCTGCTGAACAGTTACACCAGGCTGTGAATATAGATTCTATACTTAACCCACCGTCTTAAAGTTGTTTGATTTTCATTATTGATGTTTGGACACACTCAGGGTCTTAAATTCTAAACCCTTTATCTTGCACTGCCATGTTATTAGGTAAAAGGAAAAGTGCTTTTTAAACATTCCATTCTGCTTCTCAGACTTTGCATTCGAGCATGGGGAAGTTGGTGCCTCTGTGATTCGACTGGACAACCCCAGCACTAAGGCATTCCAAAGGTGACAGGACTGTTTATGAGTGCAAGGAGGACTGTGGGTCTCCTGGTCTCCTGGTATGGGAGGCAGATACGAGGAGTTGTTTAAACTGTAAAGTTTCCTAGTCTTGCAACAAGTGCTTTCAAAAAAATTCTGTTATAAATAAGTCATAACATATTCTCTGTAATGCCAGGGCCACCATCCTGCCAAAAAGACTTTTTTGGAGAGGTTCCTCTTCTTCCCTTTAGCAGCCTGAACTCTACCTAAGAAGCTGATTCATATGATAGATCACCGTCATTGAAGGCTGCTGGGCACCATTCCCATTCCTCTTCTCTCTCCGAAAATAATCGTTACTCCGACATAAGAAGTAAAGCCAAGCGAAAACATCTTCTGTATTTGGAAAAGCTGCTGTGTTTGGATCATGGCAGCCCTGACATGGCAAAGATGATAGCTGCAGAATCATTTGACCCCAGGGCCTACCTCCTCTAGGAGAAACTTTGATGAAAGGATGACAGCAGTGTTACCACTGTTCACGTCTGCTACTGAAATCCTGCCAAATTGGCAACCAAAGCCACATAAAGTTAATCTTGTGCTTGGAAAATAGTCTTCCCTCAAGTACTAACAATACTTGCCTTCTCACAGCTCTCCAACATGCAGGATCTTCTTGAATCTTTCCTTAGGACTTCCTGTGGGCTGTTCACAGCGGTGGCAGTCTTGGTGTTAGTGACCTCATCCATGTGCTGTACACTGGTTTTTCCAGTCTTAAAGTCATTTCTGCCCTGTTAGCTCTCTCACAGACTTTTTCTTTGCAGGGTGCTCGTTCAGTAGTGCGCAGGATTATTTCCAATTTATTGAAAACCTTTCTCAAAGAAGTCCAGCTGGGAATGAAAATGGAATCTGGGGATTAATTGCCTATTGTAGACTTGGTGTTTAGAAAGCTCACCTGGCTTCTTAGACAAGAGAATTTGCTGTCTACTTCCAGTGTGTACTGAGTAAAAATGAAAGAAGCGTGTCTGGGGAGGTATATCCTCATTTAGTCACTTGTAGGATCCCATCTCATTTAGTGAAATTTACATGCATGGCTAGCAATTAAATCTTATTAAATCTGAATTTCTCCTTTTTCATTTAAAAATGAGTTTTAATTATATAAAACAATTGTTGGCAAAAAAAATGATTCCATGCATTTATTTGAGCTTTGAGTGCCCTCTACTGGAATAAGAAAAAGGTAAAAAATCAATAGCCCAGAGAGCTTGCATAATTCTGTCCCAACTGCTAAAATGTTATTATAATGAGGAAAATAATAGTAATGGCAGGAACTCAAAACATCTCACTCACAGTGACCTGGGAGTAATAAGTTTTTTCCTGAGAATTATTTTAAAATGGACCTATTGTGCACATGGTGTGGATTTTGCACTTGTTAGAATCCTGAGTGATAGTGACCAGAAGTGTCTCTTCAGCTTCTTGGCCTGTTCCCGTATTTCCAGTGACTGCATGTCTCCATGCTATTAATGTTTGCTTTATAGTTATGGCTTCTGGAGTAAGTTTCGACTTGGATTCTTGGATTAGTTTTCATCTTTAAACCTTTTGCTTCCCAAACTGTGGGTGATTTCAACTTCCACTTGGACGAGGCATTCCAGCCCAGCTTTGGTCCCCTCCCGTCTTATCCTTCTCTCTGCTTTAACTTCCTGTGCAGCCTCCTCTCGGCCTCTCCACTCTAGCTCTGACCTCCCAGTCTTCATTTCCCTGAGTGGATCTCAAGTCACCTTCCCACCACAGTGCCTTCATGCTTGCTCTACCCTCCGTCTACATAACCAAGCTTGAATTCCCTGCCTCATCTCTGTGTACTCAGGCTCTTAGTCCCTCCTCATTTCAGCTGTTTCCTAACTTGTCTGTACTTCATGGTTTATTATTGCAACCCTACTGTCATCAACAAGCTCTATTGCACCAACCCTTTGATTTGCTGGATAAACCTTGCAAATTATCAATTTTGTAGCAGCCTAGTGATGTGTTCTGATGGACTCTAATTTCTATGCTGTGGAGAACTGCTGAAGAAAGTCCAACTGCTTTGTCCATTAGCTTTGGCTAATGCTAGATTCTTACGGCTGCCTCCAGGTGGGACCTCAGGAATGCTCAGCAATTCTCTTTCTTATTTGCTGTTCGTGTATTTGTCCAATCCCTCAAGGATATGTTGAACCTTGACCTCATCCTTAAGATTTGATTTGCTTCTCTTGTTTCATAAACAAACTGAGGCTACTGGATATTTAATTTCCTTATTATGAATTCTTAATTGGTCTTTATTTCCATTCATTTATCCTTTCTTCCATGGGAGATTACCCTTTTCCCCATTTCCTTTTGAATCTGCTCCTTCAAAATCCCTTCTTAGGTTCTGCTCCAACAATTTACTCGTTTTCTTTACCTCATTCTCCACAGGTCAGTCTCTCTTGGATTCATATCAGACACATTCCAGATTCTCCACTGTTCTCTCCCCGTTGCTACTCTCCTCGCCAGAAAAGGCATGACCCTCTTCCAATCTTGACTCTCCCACAGACCACTGCCCCAACCCTCCTGTGCTTCACTGGGAAGCTTCCTGAATGGGCAGCCTGCACTCTTTGCTTCTGTGTTTCATAAACCACAACACTTCCACACAATGCTTTGTGTGTGTACACGTTTAGTTTTATTGTATCAAAGCAACATGTACACTTTTAATGTTTAAGACTAAGCATCTTTCTTTTCGAGTGAAGCAAAAAGGAAATTCAAAAATAAACAGGAACAAAATTACAATAAAGAATGTCAATTTCAAATAAGGTTCTACAGCTTCTGTGGATTCTCCCATGGAGTGGCAGGGCTCAAGTCATCATTAGGAGAGAATTTTATTTTTAGAAGTGTCATCTTAAACTGCAAGGATGTCCGTTAAACATCACAATTAATCATGCCAAAGGAGAAGCCATGTTGTCAAAATGCCCACTTAACCCACCCAAACATCTCAAACCCACCCTTTGCTGACCTCTATAACCCCGTTTTTTTAAGTTTTTTTTTCTTTTTTTAAACAAGAGAAAGTAGACAGACACATGTTGGTAAATGCTAACTGTCCGTAATCACATAGAGACACAGTGTAATCTCTGAACCCAATATACAGAGAAAGGAGGAGAAAAGCTAGAATTCTCTGCACTACTACACAGGGGCCTGGCACCCTCCAGCTTCCAGCAGAGCTAAGGGAGCAGGAGGGCTTCTTTTTCCTGCAGAGCACGGTGGTGTTGATTCCATACAGTTTTTGTGGAGACAAGAAGGGATAAAAATGAATTTGGAGCAGAAAGGGGGTAGAGATTCTTTTCCCATTGTATTCTGCTTCAGATATTTTCCCCACAATAAGCTGAGAACGATGGTGTAGAGAAAAGAGACCTTAAAAACTGGGAGACTGAGCACAAGATGGAAAAAAATAAAAATAAGAAGACAACAGCTACTGGAGAAAATTTAAAAAAAGTTGGAATCCATCAGTGTTTTCTAGTTCTCCTTCATCCTCCTCTGCTTCCCCTTCATCACCATCTTCATCTTCTTACCTTTAATCCTCATCCCCTTCTTCATCAATGTCTTCAATCTTTCATCATCATCATCACCATCATCTTCTCCTCTTTCCCCTTATTCATTTTCCATATCAGGAACCAGGTAGTGCTGAAATGGATTCAGCCAGGTATCATCCTTGATGACCTCTCCTAACCCATCTGCACCTGCATCAGAATGGTCAGTAAGCCAGGGGAAGACACTCTCTGGCTCCTCATGCTGCCTCTTCCTGCTGGCTTCACTCTGCGTTTGACTTGAACGTGTCATCAGGTCCTTTTCAGATTTCAACTCGATCTCAATGGACTTGAAGATGGATCACCACTCTCGTTCAGATAAAATTCTTTGGAGAGAACTTTATTTTCGAGTAAGGATTTTCATCAAAATAAAATTCTATCCTGTAACCTGATTTAATATCTTCAAGTTCTGTCACTTCAACTCTGGTCAGATAAAGCAGCACCTCTTTATCCTCCCCCCCAGGCAGTGCAGACACTTGACAAATGCTGTTACCCCCAAATCTGGGATTTTTGCAAGAGTTCTGACCTCTTCTGAAAAAATGGTTGGAGGAGTTTGTTATATCTCTGTCCTACTTTCAAAATCTCCATCCTGGCTTATTCATTAAGTCTGTCTATTCATTTTGTGCTTCATCAACATGTTCAGTTGCTTCTAGTTCTTTTTCTCCCATCAACAAACCCTGAGAGGCCAATGTGTCCGCCAGCCTCGGGCCAGCAGCTGCTCTCAGCTTCTTCATTGGAGGAAGGACCCGAGACGGGCGTTTGGGGGCCATGCTTCCAGGAAACTCTGAGCCCCAACACCAGGCAGAAGGAACTCACACATGATGCTTGATTTCATGTTTCTGCCACTAATCAGGAGCTCCCTCACCAAAGTCACGCAAGGCCTCCGTCCCATCAGCTTGCCAGGATTCCCTGCCTGCTGTTCAGCCTTCCGCTGCTGATGTTCCAGAGGCTAAGCCAGATGCTTGCGCTCCAATCCCTGCTGAGCAGGTGGGAAGAAGACAGTGATGAAGAAATGTGCATCCCTGCTCTGGAAGGACACTTGCCAGGATTCGTGCACACCACCTCAACTTGCATTTCATTGACTTGAGTGTAGTCACATGTTTAATAACACCTATGGGGGAAAGTGGGAGATCAATGCCTATTCTGGTTGGCCACCTAAAATTTGGAGACTCCATTACTAAGATAAAGGACAAGGATGATAGTTCAGCATATTGAGTTCCCTGTACTGAATACTAAACAAAAGCACAAATAAATTAATGTGATTGAGACTTAAGACTCAATAGAATGCACTTTTATTTTTGTCTAACTTTATGGAATTTTGATCTAATAATTTGTGCAATATCTACTGCTTGAAAATTATTCAAGTTTTGTATCAAATACACTACACAGTGTTTTCTAAATATTTTATGGACATATATACATAAGACATATTCTTTTTTTGAGATAACGTGAATAAATACATACCAATTTATCCTATCCTTATGGGTAATGAATTTTAATTCCTAATTTTTCCTATATTTGCAAGCAATTTTTGTGTGACAGTTATTTTTTAATTCATAAAGATCCTTCACAATTATATCTACATTAGACTTTCTTTTCTTTTTTTTTTTTCAAGATTTTTTTTTATTTATTTATTTGACAGGTAGAGTTTCAGACAGTGAGAGAGAGAGAGAGAGAGAAAGGTCTTCCTTCTGTTGGTTCACTCTCCAAATGGCCACAACGGCCAGAGCTGCGCCGATCCGAAGCCAGGAGCCAGGTACTTCGACCTGGTCTCCCTTGTGGGTGTAGGGGCCCAAGCACTTGGGCCATCTTCCACTGCCCTCCCAGGCCACAGCATAGAGCTGGACAGGAAGAGGAGCAACCGGGACTAGAACCAGCGCCCATATGGGATGCTGGTGCCGCAGGCAGAGGATTAACGTAGTGTGCCACGGCGCTGGCCCAAGATTTTATTTTCTATCCTGTAGTTATTTTTAAGATATAAACTTGTTTTTCGACTCTGCTTTGTCTCAGAGTACTGAGCTACACATTAGAGCTATATATCTCTAATTCTCATTTTGAATCTGACATTCCTTGTAGTAAATAATTTTTAGTAAAAAATTCTACTTTCCACTTGTTCTGCTTCTTAATTGCTATTGACTCAAGACAGCAGGTTCATTTACTATTGCATGATCCTTAATAAAGTGCCTTTATTCTGTAAAGAAATATTTTTCTTGTGCATAGATTAGAAATACACATACGATAAGCTATCTCATTACATGAGATAAACAGGCCCTTTTATAGGAGTTCTCCACTCTTATGTTGTTTTTGCTTCTAATTCTCACGTCCATCAATTGAAAGCCAGCTTTATTTTCTTTTCTTTTGCTTTGTTTTGTTTTGTTACATAAAGGAACACAAGAGTTGCATTTTGAGACTTTTTTCATTGCCTCATACATGGTAGTAACCAATAGGGGTATAATATTCTTGTAACACATCCCAGATACATTATTTAGAAAAAGAATTAACTGAAATATTATTAGAACCAAAACAAATTTTGCAATATGGTTGGTTCTGATACTATTATGCATAAGTTGTGCTCCCTAAACCACAGAGACTGGTTTGTTAAGGAGTGTCAACTGAAGGAACTATAAAAAATAAAATAGTTATAGTTCTTTCTTGACTTTCCACCAAACTTAACCTTCAATCAATCATGTTATAGTATATTTTCCACATGTGCCATTTAACAGCACCTTGAACAAATTCCATAATATTTTATTTATCAAAACGTATCTAAATTAAAGATTCAGTCATAAACTTGATTAAATGACTTCTCTCTTCATCTCAACATAGGTTTGAGTCCAGGCGCTAAGGATCTGAGGTGTGAAGTAAGACCTGGTTAGCTGTTTTAATTACATTTTCCCCTCTTCTCTATGTATAGCTTTTCAGGATTGAAGCTAATTCTGCTGAAACTGCAGAGGTAGTTCCAGGCTTCAAGAACCAGCAAATAAAAACTTTCTGATGACATGAAGAATTTGGTTTGGTTCTAGAAACTATTAAAGGCCAAGGTGACTTGAGGTTAGTCAAAAAATGGCCTAAAAGCAGGAGATGTAGTTTAAGATTTAGGCAAGGGTCACATCAGAGAGGGTTTTGAAAGCCATAAAGAGACTTGTGATTTTCTTTTACCACAATGGGAAACTATTTGAAGCTTATGAACAAGGGAGGCACATGATATTATTTGTAACTTTAAAAGGCATCTCTGGGCATTGTGAAAAGAATGATCTGTGAGAGGCAAGATTAGAAGAAGGACAAGCAGTTAAGGAAGGATGGCAGAGGATCAAGCAAAAGAGATTAGTGGCTAGCACCAGTGTGGTATCAAGAGAAATGCTGAAAAGACTCCAGATTGCCCTTTTATTTTGAATTTCCAGACAGTGGGCCTTGCTGATGGATTAGACATGGTGTTGGAGAGGAAAAAGATGGTGAATGATGAATCTGTGTTTTTGAACTGAGCAGTTGAGCGGATGGTGGTACCATTGACAAAGATGGGATGGATATGTTAAAGAAGAGGAAATATGATGGAAATAGGAAATCAAGAGTTTGGTTTTAGACACATTGCCTACAATGTTTATTAAATCAAAGTGGAAATGTTAGGTAATTATGTATGTGGATCTGGACTATTTATATAAATGCAGAACCATCAGTGTATTTATAGTAAATACAGTCATGGGAATGGAAGTGATCACTGAGTGAGTGAGTGTTTGCATAGGAAATAACACACTCAAAGACCAAACCAAATAGGATCCCAATATTCAGAGGTTAGTAAGATAAGGAGGAAGGAGCCAAGGAGACTGACAAGGGATGCTTGGTCCAACAGGAAAACTAGTGTGATCCCCTGAAGATTTGCAAACACTTAAAACATTTTCAAGAACTGTGTCAATCTCTTTTTCAGCACCCTTAATATTTTGGCTTTATCTCAGGCAGTTTATTGAGAAAACCAGATAATTTTCTTCCTGGTTCAATGTCAAAGCACTTCCTGTTGAGAACTGCCTCTCCCTGTGTGGCAGTTTTTTTCAAGACTTCATATGTACAGGTCTCCTCTTCCCAATGACACTGTAGTCATATCATATGAAAATTTAACTCATGCGACCTGAGTGATTTCACCTATCACTCTGGTCAATGCGTGTGCCCAAGAATGGGTGAAAAAGATATAAATCTAGAGTTCTAGGGTTTTAGCCAGAAGCAAATACAATCTGTTTTTAAATTTACTTACTTACTTACTCACTTATTTATTTAATCTTATACGTAGAGAGACAGAGAGAGAAAGACAGACAGAGATAGCTCACCAAATGTCCACAACAGTCAGGGTTAGGCCAGGCCCAAGTCAGAAGTCAGGATCTCAGTTCAGGTCTCCCACAGGGTGGCAAGGACTCTACTACCTGAGGCATCATCTGCTGTCTTTCAGGGCATTAGTTAGCAGGAAGCTGGAATGGAGAAGGGAACTTGGACTCAAACCCAGGCATTCCAATATGGGATGCGGATGTCCCAAGTGGCAACTTAATCACTGTACCAAACACCCGCCCCATACAAAACAGTACATTCTAAACCTATGGGTAGGTTGTGAGAGGTTTTTTGGAAGATAATTTAATTATCTAAGAGGTTAATTTAACATTTTGTGGGAAAACGAGATTGAAGGATGCTTATTTTTGTGCAAAATAATGAAATCCATGCATAGTTTCTTTCAGAAAATGTATTTCCACAAAAGTTTTAAAGACCTCTCACATGCATGGAATTAAAAATTTTTCTACACCAAAATTTGTATTTTAATTCCATTTTCCACAAACTTTTGAAGTACCTTGGTATATGTTTGCCTTAGAATCTGACCTTCGGACATAGCCTTGTGTAAGATTCCACCTTACCTGAATGGGAGTGGCATTTGGGCTGCCCAGCTTTCTCTTTGTGCACAGAAAAGGTGCGTGGGGTGCTCTGGGCTCCAGTCCACTTACGTCCTGGTAGGTGGCCTTTGAGTCCCTCTCGCCATCCAGCAGTTAGGCATTATTTGGGCCTGGTATGGCTGAGGTGCAGTGTTTTTATTCAACATTGAACTTCCTGGTTATAATAGATACCACGGACTCGTTTTTGGCCCTTGACATAATCAAAACATCGATGATAGCTGCTTTTTCACACATGAAAAATCACTTCTATCAGAAATTTCCTCTGTCTTCATTCTCAACAGCAATTCTACTATTGAGATGACTACATAGCTCAAAACAGTACTGTTTGGTGGTGTAAATATTTTTATTTGCTTATTTATTTCATTCATTTCATTTCTTTTTTTTTTTAAAGGAAACTACATCAAGCCGTCTTAGTCATTCCCAGTTTTTGCAACATAGCAGACTCCTTTTTTGTTTAGGAAAAAACAGGTAGCCATGTTAAATATGTGATAAGAGACCAGCACACCATGGTCTTGTTGGCAAGGGAAACTGCTGCAGCACAGTTTCCATAGATGAACAACACTGGACAACGTTACCTCTGTCACATCAACTTGTATCAAGATTCATATTAAGGGTCATCTAGAAAGAAAAGAATCAAAGCTAAGTTATTAGAGGCTATCTGATAGTGTCCCTGAATTAATCCAACAGAATGAATGAGAAGCTTCCAGGAAAGTTGTATTCAGGATCATTGTCAGGGCCTATGCTGTGAATGGGTAGGTAGACTGGTTTATGGCAAAGCAGATTGTAGGGGCCCTCTTGAACCAATGTCTGAAAACCATGGTACATCCCGGAGGAAATGTCTGTGCATGAGCATAAATTCATAAAATTTTATCTTGGACTTTGAGCCTGGTTTATTTTGAAGCAACCTCCAATGAGAATAAGCCTGAGAGGAGAAGCAGTTCCCTCCATATCCTAGATTCGGAGGTAGGATCTGCAACCTTCAAGCCTTGGGGCTCTGGCTGTGCCCTGGAATGATCGACTTCCTGTCTCAGTGGCAATACCATGCAAAGGTAGCAGCATTAAAGAAGGAGTCTCCCTTAAGGGAAATGACCAAATTTCCCAGTTTCTTCCTCTGCAGAGTAATTATTTCTACTGATTACTTCCAATGAGAGTGCCTTTGGAAGGTACGTCCAGAGGGAGAGCCTTTTCCCGATCAGTGGGATGAAGACTTGGAGTCAAGATGACTTGGGCACCAGGAACAATGACACCTTATTTTGCATCCCAAGCAGAAGGCCATGTTGTCATCAGGGTTTTTATATAAAACTTGGAGGCTGCTTATCAATAAAGCTACCTTGTGAACCCAAAGGTAGTGATCTTTTCTTCAACAGCGAGGGTAGGATAGAGCTTACGGGAAGGAGAATGCAACTGAAACTCAGATCCAATATTCTGCTGCTCAGCTGATGTCTTATTAAAAATGTGTGCTTGTGGCCAAGGAAGTAGGAGGTGCGCTCTCAGCTGTCAGCAGAGAAGAGAGTGCCGTGCCCTGGATCCATCTTTAAAGGCCTGCACAGTGAGATCCCCGTCCACGAGGAGGGAGCCGTTTACATCCTCTTCCCACATGACAATCAAAATCACACCACAGACTTCACTTTTCTCACTTCTCCTACACAAGGGCTCATGGCTGGGCATAAGATAATGAGGACAGGCTCTGTCACCCACAGCGTAGCAAGATAAGATGTAGCATAGTCAGGAAAAAAAATTATTTTAGGGTCCCCTCCCCCAGAGTTTTCCCTGGTGACTCAATTCATCCTGTATGTGCTGAAGTGGGGGATATCAGATATGGGATCCTCAGATGCCCTAACATTTAATTCTGGCTGTACCACTAGCTTCATTTCTGTAATAGTTATGCTACTAAATATCTCCATGCCTCTGTCTTTTTGAAGGGAAAATTCAACTGTAACTTATCGAATTATAAGGAACACCACATAATGGTGAAGTCAATGAAGTTCATTTGAGATTTGGATCATTTTCCCACCTGTCCAGAACTAGCCCCTCTTATGTTCTGTAAATAGTCACTCCCATAAATTGAGATTTATGAAATACATAATTGCAGGAATGCTTTTTAAATCTCTCTTACTTTTTGTCATGTTTATTATTATGGCCACTACCATTATTATAGGCACTACCATAGTATGGCCCTAGTGAGCAGCAGGTTTCTTAGCCTGGCTAGTATAACCCATTCTATGCTTCACCCAGTTCTCAGTGTCTTTAACTCTGTCTCCAAGAAGATAATCATTAATTTCAAAGATATTAAATATATGTTTGCTCTGGAAACTGAAACATGCTTAGTGCCAATGAAGACAACAGAAAATCTAAGTCAAAAAACAGCAAACAGTGGGTTAATAGCATTGAACAACTAATAAATGAGGCGTAAGAGGAGTAAAACAAGAATAAAACAAGAACAAGAACACTAGAAACAAGAACAGGAAGAGGAAGAAAATGACCATGACACAAAAATAAAGCAGTTACTTGCCCTTTGCCCCAGTAACTCAAAGATCAAGTAAGATATTTTCTTTCCTCCTATGACTCAGCTTGTTCATCTGGTAAACAAAGATAACAGAGCAAACCAACACCACTTAGTAGGGATATATATCTTTGCACAATTTACAGATATGATCAGTGTTCAATAACCACAAAACTATACTTGACCATCAGGCACATGTGTAAAATGTCTCATAGAAAATAAAATATCTCATTGGTCCCTAAATGATTCAGTGTATAGATTAAATCTGAGGGTTGCATTTTGTTTGTTTGGGGTGAAGTTAGAAGTGTATATTGATTGTAGTATTATCGTATCTTTAAAATAACATTATCTTATTGTAGCATTTTGTGAGACTACTACCTTCATAAATCTCTAATAAATTTATGAGAAATTGGTTGCTAAACATTTAATACTTAAATATTAAAATTACATAAGTCATCAAATAATTCCAAAGAAATATAAATACCTGGGAAGTATACAACCTTAGTTTTTGGCCTTCATTTGAATACAAAAGAAAAAGTTGGTTTAAATATCCATTTAATTACATTCCCAGAGATTTTTTTGTACAAATCAAATGATAATAGATTATACATGGACTAGTCCAAATTGCTTCCCAAAACGAGTATTAATATAAGAACACAGTTCCTGAACCATAACCAGTGTGGGCCAGACTTCAGGATTTGTCATGTTTTTAGCAAGGTAATATGAGCATACACTGTGTATTTTTTAACACTCCACTGGGAGCTGGTAGAAGCACTCAAACACACTAAATTTTCTATAGTAAAACATGTAAATATTCACATTAAGTGGAATAAACACGATTAAATTGTCTCACATCCATTTAGATAATTTACAAACAAAACAAAACATGTTTGTTAAGTTGTTGTTTTCTGCCCCCCGAATTATGAAGCAGGGATTGTGAGTTCTGTAGTCAGTAAAGTACTGGGGATGCTCTGCAGTCACCTGTGGGAAAGTCTTTGAAAACTTAATAGACACCCCTGGGAGGCTATAAAATCAAATATAAATAATAGCAGTAGGCTCACATCTTCAGGAACTCACCGCATATGTAAGCCAGGGAAATTTCCTGCCTAGGTTCCCAGCATTGAAAGTAAACGAATCCCTAATACTCCTTCAAGAATATGTCAAGTAGGGAGAAAAGAAAGTTGAGGACAGAACTTTGAAACCAAGGATGAGAAGCCCACAAAGAAAGAGAAATGGGTCTGCCAGAGAGATGAGAGATGGCCACATGAGGATATGTCCCTTGGGAAAAATGACCTCTTTTTTTGTTTGTTTTTAAATCATGTATCCCATAACTGCCTTGTTTTTGCATGTGCTGAGAACTTAAAAAGTCTAACAGGCCACCTTTGGAGGCCTGGATGGCAGTAAGATAGCCTCAGGGGCTCAAACATGGGCCTTTGGATAGGACTCTATGCTAATAAGGGCCCACTTGTGCTTGCTTGAATGTCCTCAAGATCCATAATCAAAGTTGAACAGGCCCCCGCCTTTCTGTTTTGCACTAAGTTTTGTAAATTATGTAGCTGGTCCTGTCCACAGGCAATCCCATTCCTGGAATGGGGCAGAGGACAATCTCTGCTCGCTCCTTTTGCTAGAAGTGGAAAGACATGTTGGCACCTCAGTGTGGGAGGAACTGGCCGATGTAAGGCCAGAGGGAGCCTATACTGTTGGCTCTTCTCAGTCTCCTCCAGGCACAAGCACGTTTGCAGATAGGTAAGTGATGCACAGTGCCCTCCCTCTACTTATTATTGGTATGAACCATCCAGTAGGACACACAGCTCCCCATGACAGAAGGGTGACATGAGTCTTTCTCACAGGAAGGCTCTCTGGCTCATGAAGCAGTTGGTGGGTATTTTGAAGACAGAATCGTCCCCAAAGTGCCTGAACTGAAAGTAATGACGTTTTACGGTTGCTTTGCATTCAACAGTTTGCAAAACCCCTTCACAGCCAGGGTTAGGTTTGTATTTATTCATTTGCTCTCTAAATACGCAAGCACACATGTATACACCCCACATACATGCACACACCCAATATTCCATATATGCACACATTTTTTATTCTGCATGAAGTAAAAACTGGACCCTCTTCATCTTAATAAAGGAATCTTTTCTCCTTTCTTCTTACTAATCGTCATTATGTTTTCTTCTTTTTTATCATGGAAAATTCATGGACACTGTGGCCACCCTTGGCACTCTCCCTTAAGGACTCATGCACAGGCTGGCTTCTGTCCCTTATATCACAGACAAGGTGCTCACCATGGTATCCAGTGCTCCACTGCTCTCAGGAAACCTTGTCTCTCACTCCCTAAGGCCTTCATCACGCCACAGAGATGCCCAAACTTTTCAGAGTACTCCTTCCTGGAAATGTAAGCTGTCTGTGGCCCCGCTGGCCAGTGCCTTGTTGGGGCAGGCTCTTCTTCTGTTGCTTGAGTATAGTTCCCTTGCTGGCTTCCTCTTACTTCTCTGGTCTCACTCTTCAAGATACTTCATAATTCTTCTTATTTCCACAATGATTGAAAATACCTATGAGTTCCTCTATGCCTCTGCTTTATTTGTTCTACACATTCTTTCTGGGATGTCAGGTCAATAACTTTCTGTGATTTTGAGAGTCACTTATGCCAGTGTGAGTAAGTGCCCAGTTTCTGGAATTGTGGACACCTAGGACTGAATCCAGGCACTTCTACCAACTAGCCATATGACCTGGAACGATAAGATACATGTAAACCCCTCAAAACTCAGGATTCTTGCTTAGAAGATGGGAAGAATAATCCCTGTTCTGCTACAGTTACCACAAAGAGTCTTTCATTTATTCACTACATTTTCCTAAGTACGTCCCATGTCCTATGCAGTTATTAAATACAACGTATTAAAAATCTTTATCCCAGTGGCACTTCTATTACGGTTTGAGCTAGACAGTGAACAGATGTGCAAGTGAACCACTTAATACTCAACAGTGATGGCTGCTATGAAGAATAAAGCAGAGTTAAAAATGAATGACTCAATGAGTATGACCGAGTGAGCACAGCACCTCACACAGGGGGAGTGCTCATTATAATCTGACACTGTCATCCCCATCGTCTGCTTCACCTGTAGTAGCGGTCCTGTGTCTAGCCGGATGTCTCTATGCCCACAGAGACCTCAAATTTAGTATTCATAATGCCAAGTTATTCCTATTGCCCTGTCTTCTCTTGATTTACATAAAAAATCTCATTGGATAATCAAAGAGAGACTTCAATCAGCAAGTCAAAATGAGGATTTAAACTCAACACAGTCTGAATTGGCCCCTGTACAAGATTCTGTTAGACTACAGGTTTTATACTTTTCTTCCATGTATGGTGTGCATTGAGTGAGGTTTAAACCACACAGATTTATGTCATGGTTATCAAATAATTAAAATCAAAGAAGGATAGCTGGTAATAGGATAATTACTACTATACGCAGTAATAGACTCAGTTATTGATTAAGAGAGTACACTACATTCCCACAACATGGGAAGCAATGAATGAGGTTGTTACTCATTTTTCTGTAATAGTCCTAAGACATGAAACTCACTCCTTCTCAAGGTACAGTAGATGTTTTCTTCATCATGAAAAGTCAAGCTGAATCTATGGAACTGGATACAAGGCATCTTCACAGCACAGTGTCCCTGCTGACTTAGGTCTCTCAGTAACCATTGCACTCTTGAGCCCACACTCCCAACTTTACATATCTCTTCTTTATTTTTTTAAAGATTTATTTATTTATTTGAAAGGTAGAGTTTACAAAGAGAGAGGGAGAGACAGAGACAGAGACACAGACAGAGACAGAGAGAGAGAGAGAGAGAGAGATCTTCCAACTGCTGGTTCATTCCCCAGTCAAAACAGCCAGAGCTGGGCAGATATGAAGCCAGGACCCAGAAGCTTCTTCCAGGTCTCCCACATGGGTGCAGGGGCCCAAGGACTTGGGCCACTCTCTGCTGCTTTCCCAGGCACATTAGTATGGAGCTGGATCAGAAGTAGCACATCCAGGACTTGAACTGGTGCCCAAATGGGATGCCAGTGGAGGCTTAGCCTACTATGCCATGGTGCCAGCCCCTGCTTACCTCTTTATTCTACACCTTGGTTGATAGCACCAATGTCTCAACTGACCAGCAGTCTTTTCTGCTTTCCCTTCCAGCCCTGCAAGCCCTGACCTGTATCAGATCTTCAACATTTCTTGCCTATTTACTGTGAGAGCTTCCTAGGTTCGTTTTCACTAGGTTAATCTTCAATTAGTGCTTCACATAATGACTGGGATGGTGCATCAGTCCCTGTTTAAATCCTAAAATGACTTGCTATCATCTTCTGCGGGTACAGCTCAGGATTGTTAGCCCAACACACACGTACAGACTCCATCATATTGTTCCTACTCTGTCTCTTTCCCAACTTCCCCTTCCACACTGTAGACTCCAGGACATGGAATTGTGTAAGGTACTCATGGTCATGGGGCTGTCTTGTGCTACCCCTGAAATGCCTTCCACACACTCTTTAATCTCTATTAAAGCCTCAGGCCCTACATGACATTGTTTAAACATTTCCCTGGTCCCCACTTCCCTCAAACTTCTCCTAAATGTTATTGAGCTGGGTATCTTCTATAAGGCTCTTATGTGCCCTGCTAAAATCTTCATTTCTTTCCCTAAAATCACCAGATTCCTTTGCTTTTTATTTTTGTGCCTATTTCTGTCAGGTGCCTCCTGAAAAAAAAAAAAAAGAAGTGATCCTTAATTGTTTTCTCAGGGTTCTTTCAATAGATCCCTGCCCCCATTCCAAATGTGTACTCATTTGTCCTTCATAGCCTAAAACTGTCAATTGTGAACTTGCAAAGTCTGGATTTGTCCATCTTTTTTTAAAATCAATTTATTTGAAAGGCGGAGTTACACACACAGAGAAGGAAAGGCAGAGAGAGAGATAGAAAGAAAGTTTCCTCTATCCGCTGATTCACTCCCCAACTGTCTGCAACAGCCGGAGCTGAGCCAATCTGAAGCTAGGAGCCAGGAGCTTCTTCTGGGTCTCCCACATGGGTGCAGGGGCCTAAGGATTTGGGCCATCTTATACTGCTTTTCCAGGCCATAGCAGAGAGCTGGATTGGAAGTGGAGCAGCTGAGACTCGAACTGGCACCCATACGGGATGCCAGCACTGCAGGCAGCGGCTTTACCCACTACACCACAGCTCTGGCCCCTGGATTTGTCCATCTTAAAAAATATAATGTGGAAATGACAAAGGTCCAGTCTATATTTAAATGTGTGGAAAACTTTCCTATAACCCTTCAAGGCCATAGTTCAGCTATGAAGATACCCTATTTCCATGATTAAACAGACTACTTCACATCTCACATTTTAGCATCTGCTTTCTTTTTTATAATTACATTACATTGTTCTCCAAGCATCATGGAGTAATCCTTTCATTGATTCTATGTAATCAGAAGACAGCGTGCGAATTTTACAAATCAAGAAGAATCCCCTATAAAGGAAACTACTAGAACCCAAAATGGAAATGCAGTAATCTTTATTCACAGGGGATGTTGTGAGACTACCCTAGTGGATGGATGCCTGAAACCAAACCTAATACCAAACTATGTAGATATTCACCTATGATAAAGTTTAATTTATAAATTAGGTAAGACTGTCTCACTTGGATTCCATCTCCACCTCTGGCTTCTGATTCCATGTTCCTACTTACACAGACCCTAGGAGGCAGCAGGTTGATGGCTCAAGTAGATGGACTCCTGCCACTCTTGTGGGGAACTTAGATTGAATTTCTTGCTCCTAGCTCTGGTTTGGACCAAGCCTGGCCATTGTGAGGAGTGAACAGTGGATGAGAGCTCTCTGTCTCTCAACTAAATTTTTTTCTAATAAATATTTTTTAGAGGGCATTGTGAAAGATTAACAACAATAACAATAATAGAGTAGAACAGTTACAACAATATACTTTAAAAACAAGTATTTAAAACTTATAAATTAGGTATTTCTGGAGTTTTCCATTCAACATCTTTGGATCACAGTTGACTGCAGATAACTGAAACTGTGGAAAGTGAAGTCATGGGTAAGGGATGACTACTGCACATTTTCTAAATCACTGGCATTTCTTTCCATTGGGCCCTCTACAGCAGCCTGAAGCATAGAGCACCAGCTTAGCATTTACTTTCCCTTCCAGCACTGTCCTCTCTTGAGTTCAGTCTCTATTCTTATTATCATTAGAAACTTTAGATTCTGCCATGTTGAAAAGTGAACTAACCACCTCAATGAGCTCGGATGTCACCACCACCCACCCTTTTCCTTCTTCTGAATTCACATCTTGGTTACTGCATGGAAATTAATGCAGGTGTATTAAGTCAAAACCTTCTCAAAGATCTTAACTTTTTTCTGCCCTTCCCTCTACACATGTAATCAGTCCCAGACTCTGCCATTTTGCCTTCCCTAATTGTAGAGTTTGGGTCATTGATATTCCACAAGACTGTTGAATGTTGTTCTTATGTTCTCATTCTCATCTCCTTTTCCATGGCTTTCTAAACTCTCATCTACACTAATCATATAGTTTTCCTATCCTAGTAATCTCATTCCTTCGGGAACCTTTCAAATGGTTTCCAAACCTTAAGACAATTTGGACTTTAAAATTTTCTGTATGAAGTCATCAACAGCAAGATAAATGGAAATGCAGTAAATCACATATAAGGAGTTTTTGTCTCTGGCCCCCATATGCATTTACAAACTGCATGTCCCCTTCTCCTCCAAAGCACAGTCTCTATCATAGCCAATGATGACTTTCTCAAAAGGCCACACTTCTCCATGTTGCCTTATGTTCCCTCTTGCTGCTTTTTTCCTTCACGGTATACTCTTTTCTACCCGCGTTCCCTTCCTTTATCATAGGCAAATTTCTATATGGAAAGTTTGGTATTAGGTTTGGTTTCAGGAGTCTTTCTACCAGAGGTCTTACAACACCCCCTGTGAATAAAGATTACTGTATTTACATTCTGGGTTCTATTATCTCAAAACCTGGCTCAAACATCTCATGGGATAACTTGATGACTTATTCTTCCATCCTATGGTCCTTATCTCCAGTCTCTCAACAGAGGGCAAGTGTGGTGTTCCAAAAAGACTTCATACTAATTCTATTAATAAATCTCACTCTATTACTTTTGGTTATGTATTCATAGTACCTATTAACACTAGGAGCTCCTAACAGCCAGGGATAGTGTCTTCTCCATTTTATAGTCTGGCACAGAGTTAACATTCCATAATGTTTTCCAATAAATAAATGAAAAAGACAGTAAGAGTAGAAAAAGCAAAGCACTGATCCATCCATCTTGCACCTAATAATATTTGTTTCTTTTTATAAAGAGGAAAAGTATAGTTTAAGGGTAATATCCTTGTCATGATGATCATGAGCTTATAAAAATGGCCTTTAAAAAAATAGCCTTAAAGTTTATGCCTTGGGGCCGGTGCTGTGGCTTAGCTTAAAGCCACAGCCTGCAGTGCCGGCATCCCACATGGGTTCTGGTTCGAGTCCTGGATGCTCCACTTCTGATCCAGCTCTCTTCTATGGCCCGGGAAAGCAGTAGAAGATGGCCCAAGGCCTTGGGCCCCTGCACCCATGTGGGAGACCCGGAAGAAGCTCTCGGCTTCTGGCTCCTGGCTTTGGATCTGTGCAGCTCTAGCCATTGCAGCCAGTTGGGGAGTGAACCAGCGATGGAAGACCTCTCTCTCTCTCTCTTTCTCTCTCTCTGCCTCTCCTTCTCTTTCTGTGTATCTCGGCCTTTCAAATAAATAAATAAATCTTAAAAAATACGTTTATGCCTTACAGAGTGGAAAAGGGCACATTAATTAGCAGAAAATTATGTCAAAAAGAGATGCTCTTCAGAGATCTTTGAGAGTTCACAAAACTGCTGTAGTAAAGATAAGACCAACTACAGAGAGCATGAAGAGGGTCTCTAGGGGACTGAGGACAGAGTGATTATTTGGAGTAAAATGCAAAGGTTGCTTTCCATTGGAGGGCACTGGTAAGAAAATGAGCCACTGGCTATGAGAATAAGGGCAATAAAGAAGTAGAAGGGTGGAAAAAGGCACCAGAAAAGGAGAACAAGCTCAGCTATGACAATCAAAGAGATAAAAATAATATAAGTAATCCTGTGAACAATTATCATACTAGTATTTGCTTCATTAAAATATTTTTAAAATAGTGACAAAAGCATTAATGAGATTTTTGAAGTGGAATCAGGAATCCTTAACTATGGACAGTAGCTTTGATGAACTCAGATGAAACACAGGATAAAAATCCTCTACTGAGTACAGTACCTAGTTTGTGTAAGCAGTTTATTCTCTTGAAAATGCCAACTCTGGTAGAAAAGGGGGGACACTGAAGACCATCTTGATAAATCATGAATCTCCAGATGGAATTACGAACAAAATGCAAACTACAGGAGAACATCTGAGCATCCACACTGTACAAACAACCCCTCCTCATAATACACATCCACTTTCAGAAGACCTTGGGAACAGGCTCCAAGGCCTTCTTCATCAGGAAACCAGAACATCTATTATCCTTTAGAAGATGTTTGATTGTGGGGTCCACTGTGCGGAGGATGGAGTGGTCCTGCTAGAACAACCACTGTGGCCCACTGAGACACTGGTCTGTAGCAGCACCATGTTAAGGAACTGCAATACGAGAAGCCAGAAGTCTTCTTTGCATCTGTAGACTCACAGCACACTAAGCAATTACCGCAAGACCAACCGTGACATCTGTACTGTGGTAATATGAGACTGGGCAGGACGATTTGTTTTTAGCATGATACTGAGTCACAGTGACAAGGAAAGGACAACATAAATTAGGCTTGTAGATGTCTCAGATTCCTCAGTTATCTTTTAGAGAGGTATTTGGAAACAGCACTGGACTCTGAACTAAGATTCATGTAGGTAGGGTTTTCATGAATTTGGAGAGTGGGAGAAAGTCCTGAGATGTTAGTGAGCTTCTAGGTATGGGGGTATATTTATAGTCCTAAACTGTTTAGTCAAAGAATATTTCTAAGGAATAGTTTCCAACGCAGTTGAATCAAAACTCTCACATAAATATAAAATGAACATGTGTCAAAGATCTTTATTTGTCTCATTAATTAATGACAAAACCAGTAGAATGTTAAAAACTGGTTCAAAGGAGAACATGATTTACAGAGATATTCTCTACTGGACAAAATTTATTTGAAGAGCTATGAACATGAACCATTTGCATTGTGGTAGACAAGACTCATTTCCATTATGGTCAGCTTTCTTCTCTTCTACAAAGTTGGTAACAGTTAAGTGCACACGTCCCTGTTAAATCAGATAATTCTCACAGGAGAGTCTGTTGGGCCATGTCTGGCATTCCACTGAAAGGACACCCAGGAATCCTTTTCTCCTCCATTTCTAAGCTTTCAGCATTTTTGCTTAGAGTCTAAAATCAAACATGGAAGCTATTTCTCTTTCAACTGCTCAGTTGCTCCATACGTAGAGCATGTTCGTCACTGTTAAGGCAAATTTTAGGCAGCAAAGTAAAAACACTGGAACTCATTCACAATGAAATAAATGTAAGAAAAGCTTGTGAAATGCTTTAAAAATAGACCAAGAAAGTTACTAGAGTCCTGTTTAATAGACTTATCCAGATTATCTCCACTTTTCACAGTCTGAGCTATTTAAAATTTCTGTAAGTTGTGGAGAAATGATAACAAAGCAAATGATTTTCACCCATAAAATTGCAAAGTAATCATGCCAAGTGGAATGCAATTGATTATTGCCCTGCAATGGACCTATTTTCTACCCATTTGCAAATTCATTTCCACATTTTGTATTTGCCTATATGTATGTGTGTGTTTTTATGCGTTTACGTATGTATTAATATCTTTGAAGTAAAGTATCATAATGATTTGCCTATTAATAAATTAAATAAAATCATTTGAAAGTGCTTATTTTATAGTTATGTCAGAGTCATGATTTTACTCCCTTTTAAAATGAACTTATTTACAGAAATAAACAATATGAGGATACTATCAACCCAGTGGAGACAGTTCGGAACACACCATTTAACTTCTGCATTATCAAATGACTCCAGGCCCATTCTGTGACTACATCAAAGGAATTTTCACAGAGCAATCAGTTTAATGTCAGTCTCTGGATGCAAACACTTTTTTTCCTTCATGTCATTAAAATGATTTTGGCTTATGGTGAAGGGTTAAAGGATATAATCTTTCATGTTATTTAGTTCCTAAGTCTCTTACTTTACTAAACAAATTTGGCATGAAGTAAACTGAAATAAAGCAGAGATTTCTATCTTCAGCAATGTAAAAAATTAGAGGACAGAGAAACTTGAATGGCTCTCTTGCTACAGATTTTAGACAGTAGTCCCCACTCACTCCAAGACCTCCAGTGAATGTTAGAAACCTCAGATAGTATTGAACCATGTATATGTGTGTGTGCATATATAGTATGTAACTATCATATATATACACTATATACATACATACTATGTTTTCCCTATTCTTGCATACCTATAAGATTTAATTTATGAATTAGATATAGTAAGATATTCACAATAACTAATAATACAATAAATAATAATAAAGTCATAAAGAATTAATATATCAATAAAATAGAGCAATTGTAACAATATACTGTAATAAATGTTATACAAATGTGGTCTTTCAGAAGAATCAAGACAAACACTGTTTTCAGATCTCAGTTGTCTGCAAATATCAACTAAAAAAAGTGAAACTACATATAAGAGGAGACTACTGTCTTAAAAGAAAATTGGCATTGCTGAATTGACAAATTGCAAAGACATCTCCAGGAGGAAAACAAAACCAAGCAAAGCACCCTGAGTTATAAATTGGCCTTTGATTCTGAAGCGCTCTGGTAAAGCCTGGGATTCAACAAAGAGACCAGAGTTGTTCCTGGGTAGTACTGTCTCAGCAGAATTATGTGCAAGTCCTCTCTGGACAATAGAACAGCCAATATAGGCCTCCAAATTTTTCGCAAGATCACTCAAATACATAAGGGAAAAAATCAGGAGTGAACATTGGCAGAAATTATATATGAACCTCAGAAGTTTAAATCATCGTAGAATTTTAAATGTAAGGATTGTAAGACAAAGGTCATTGATTAATTGTGCATAATATTCAAGAGAATGAAAGAGAATTGGTGAACTGGAAGACAGATATGCATAAATTATTCAAAATGCAGCACACAGCCAGAGATGGAAAACTTTAAGGGGTTTGGAAGAAGACAGACTGAGAAGGTCTAGAAAATATTACATTAGAGTCCCAGAAGCAGAGAATAGAGAGAATGGAGGAGAACGACATAGAAAAGATGCTGAGAAATGTTCCAAAGAGTGTGAGGAAAAGAATCCACACTGAATAAATTCACAAGGAATCCCAAGTAGTAAGAATAAAAAGATAAGTGTCTGGACAATATGTAGTGAAACTCTAAGACATCAACGACTGATAACAACAATAATAGTATTAGCTGAGGCCAAAGACAAAAGGTAGCTCATTTACAAGGGACCAACAAACTCTCAGCAGACTTCTTATCAGCATTAATGGACACAGGAGCCAGGGGATCAATATCTGCAAGTGCTAGGGGAAAGGGCCAACTAGAACTGTATATTCAGGCTGTCTATTTTTCAAGAAATATTGAGTAACAAAATAAAGACACTCCCAACTTGTTCACATTCTCACCAACATTTCTTGCTTTCCCTTTGATTATGTGGGTGCCATGCAGAGTTTTGAGAGTGGTGATGTCTGTCTTTTAGATGCTGACACCCCAAGAAAATAATAAATAAGCCAGAATGAATGCATGCCTTTCAGTTATAGCCAAATATTACCTCCCACAATAGACCCCATCACCCCTCCAGCACTTATCCAGGGTTGGAGGGAAAAGCTACAACATGAATTTTAACTTTAGAGTGGAATATACATGTATAATATATATTCACATTATATATAAAATATATTATTTTCACATTAAAAATACTCAGGGTGTGAGATATAACAAGGGAGAAGGGGAAATATTTTTGTTTTAATGTGATATTTATTTGTGTGTTTTTCCATCTTTTATCTCAGTCAATTTTTTATTACACATTATTAAATGTATTACAAACAGTGTATCTCAAAATTTTAACTTTTAAGAGAAAAGGAGCACATACATATTAGACAATTTCCAGTTTTCCCAAACTTACCATGAAGAAAGTATTCTATAGGTTCTTGGCTAAAGAAAAACAGGAAACCTAATGAGCATTTCCAACTCAGAAAACTCAGGATCCAAAAGCATGTGTTGAGAGTGATGTCTGTCTGCGGCTCTTATAGGCCTTCTTGGAAAATTAAAGAAAATAAATTAAGATCAGGTTCTTGGACTCTAAAATGTAGATTCCTGAAGAAGGAGAAGAAAAGTCTCCTTCTAGCTACAGAGCAGAGAGTCCAAGCACAGAAGGACTACCTCAATGTAGGAGAGTCCCAAGGTTCATGGATTCTAATTTTGTATCCCAGATAGAGGTGCAAATAAAGGAATGACTTTAGATAGCTTCATTATAATGTCCTCTGGCTGTCCTGGAGAGAACTGACGGAATCTGCTGCAAAGCAAGACTATTTTAATAGTAAGGAGCACAATTTGCTTTGAAGATCCTATAGGCACAAACCCCCAAACCAAATGAAAAATGTCAACCCTGATAGCAGAGAGAACTCTTTCATCAACCAGTCATAGGATTGGAATGAATAGTAGCAAGTAGATGAGTGCGCAATGAAGTCAGGGCATGCAGAATAACTTAGCTTTATTTAGACAGTGAGACACGAGCAGCCAAGAAGGAGAATTCCAGTGAAGTACCCAAGACCTGTCATGGAAATGACAAGAGTTGAGGAAAGTTTCAATTACTCACCGTGGTGGATACTGGAAATACCAGATCAATGAGATGATTCCATGTCTTTGAACTACTCCTTTCTTAGGGCAAGACACTGGGAAGCATAGGTGATTCTTGCATTACCCCTGAGACTGTTAGGTGATTCTTAACTTCTCACCTTGTGGAGGCTGGTGGGGGCCAAGAAAGCCACAGCTGCAAAGGTGGGCAGAAGGACTCTAGTCAAGAATCAGGATATCACTATAAGTTATAACTCCAAGGGTAAGTTTCAGGGCCATGGGAAATTTCTCCAACAAGACTTTAAAAAAAGGAAAAGCACTCACTTTTCGTCTTATTTTCCTTTTTTAATTTTCTTCTTTAAAAGAAAGCAAGTTGTGTGTGTGTGTGTGTATATTCAGGGTTTATATATGCACACACACACACATATACATTCAGTGACACACACACACAAGATGTTTGTGTCCCCCAAATGTCACATGTTGAAGGTCTAATCTCCAATGTGATGATATTTGGAAGTTGGAATTCAAGAGGTAATTAGCTTTAGATGAGGTCATGAGCGTGGGACGCCCATGTTTTAGTTTTAGTGCTCTCCTTAGAAGAGGAAGAGACCAGAGCCCTCTACATACATGCACTGAGCAAAGACCATGTGAGCACACAGTAAGACAGCAGCTATCTAAAAGTCAGGAAGTGGTTCTCTCACCAGACACTGAGCCTGTTGGCACCTTGATCCTGGATTTCCCAGTATCCAGACTGTGAGAAATGTTTGTTGCTTGAGCCAAGGTTCACAGATATTATATAATTTTTGTAAAAACAAATACAGATGCTATTGAATCCTTAGAAATCTTACTCCTCTTCTAGAAACTTATCCTATTATCAGTAATCTGCATACACATATTGGACTTCTATGCATTTTCAGATAGTTACACAATGACCTTCTGTGTCTTGGTTTCTTCAACCCTACTGTGGATAATAATAAACATTTTATAAAATTATTGTGACTTTCAAATGAGATATTATATACAAAGCCATCAGTGCAGTGACTGAAACACGTAAAGTTTTCAAAGCTTCTTAAGTCAGTATCCTTCCAAAGGGTTTGATTTTATGCACTGCTATGTACATAAATATAATTGTGTTCTTAGTATATTTGTGAAACTTTGCTCTTTCATTCAGAAATATATCCCTATCTTTGATCCCTTGATATACAGCTCTACCTCCTTTGTTATTATTACTGTGTAATATTTCATAGAATGAATATAACACAGAAAATTAACCATTTCATTGTGCTAGAGGGTTAGACAACATTTCAATGAATCCTGTCCTATAAACATATGGATTCTTCTCTAGGATAGATATCTACAAGAGGACTTCCTGCATAGAAGGCTATTAATGGTGCTTATTATAACAGATAATGTGGTTCTTAAAAATGATATAAAACATTTGTGCAGGAACAAAGTATGTTTTTTTCCAACCACATGAACTTGGGCTTTTTTGTTTGTATTGTAGTTATCCTGGGGACACAGCTTATAGTACTTGATGTGAAGTATGCAAACCTGATTGGTAGCAATGTGTATGGCCCATTTATCACTAACACTTTTCACACACACAGTCCACTTATAGCAGTAATGTGAGGTCACACTTTTCCTCCTTGGAGCCATAGCTTTTGGCCTCTGCAAGATCTTCTGTCACAGAAAGAGGGCATGGTTAAGCAGTTGGAACAATGTGGATTATAGAGAGAATTCCTAAAATTCCCAACGTATAAAGAACAGAGTCATATAAACAAGGGTTGCTATTAGAAGAGAACAAGATAAATTTGCTAGGGGCACTTGGGCTGCCTCCTCACCCTCTTTTGCCACTCCGTTTGGTGCTCCCTTAACAGCTGGTAATGTTCTCAAGAGTATTAGAGAACAGAAAGGAAGACAAAGCATTCTCTTTCAACTTTACCTCCAACAAGCCTGTAGCAAATTATCAGAAGGAGAAGTTGCCTGTGACACTAACCACCTACGCGCAGACTCTCCAGCTCGTTGAGAGCTCACTCTTTTGTTTGATAATACTCAGTGTAAAAAAGCCTGCTTTTCTAGAAGAAACGCAATAATGATGGCCAAAGGGAACAAGCGAATGCCATGTTATTCCTGCAATAAGAACACTTCAAAACTTCCAAGGTACTTATTATATTGTCAGTTTTTCTTTCTCCAAATCTTATATTTGCATTTTGTATACTCATCAACTCTTCTTTATACTCTTTAAACAAGTTATTTTCATGATTTTGGTATCCCTTTTGGTGTGAAATTAACAATATCAAAAGCATACAATCAGATAGCCATTTTATAAATTGTGCTGTTTTTGTTTGCTTGTTTGTTTAGAAATATTTTGGTGAATTCCAGTAACAAGTTTCCAAAATTTGAAATGCAGTATCATATTTACGGATTTATTTCTAACTTATATTTCAATTTGAAAGGTATTTTACATTCATGGTCCTATATTACATCCTTAAATCATACATTTCAAATAAACGTGATAAGCAAAAGAGGGGAAAGTGGAGAGTAATGAAGAAAAATGGAGAAACATAAAGAGACTGATGTTAGCATTAAGACTGGCTGGCTACAAAGAATATATGGTTGTAAAACTAGCTGCATTGAACATCTGAAGTCACACTTTGGTTATGTGGACACTCAAATCCACTGTAGAGCTTGAGCACATAAACAATTCATGAAGGAATAGTTCTTTGCTTATAGATAATTTGAATTTCATCCTTGGCTGAAACAGCTGATTAGAGAGCTGAGTTCCCGGATAGGCATAATGCCACACTCAGATTGGTTTAGTAAAGTGAAATCCCAGGTGATGTCATTATCCCATATTAAGAGAAATGCTAAGTGACAACTCTGTGAGATCTGTTACATGTTTACTGAGAGGCTACTGCTAATATTCTGTACATCTTCTTTCTATGAAGAGTCTTGAGGAAACTGCCTTCGGGCTTACAATAAAAAATGTTTTTTCCTGAACTCATTTTGTTTAACCTCATGGAAACTATGAAAATTTAAAGACATTTTTAAGAAAATCCAATCTGGGCCCACATCTAGCAAGAAGAAAAGAAATCATCATGCACATTCATGTCACTACTTCATTCTGGCTCTGGGTTACTTGGCTTAGCCTGTCATACAGTTTCTTTTTTTATCTTGAAATACAAATGCATCTTTCTTTTCTTATTTGAGTCCTCTTTTAAGTAAGTTTGGGGTAAATAAATAATAAAATAAAGTGATGAGAAGTTAAGCACCTTAAGAATAATAAAAATGCGGCCCCAGTAGCAGACACTGCCCTCCCAGGTGTGGAGGTGGATGGGCAGAACCCGGCAGGAAGGGGGAGAGTAACTGGAGAGAGCGAGAGCATTTAGATGCTGTGACCTTTCAGCTTGGGGCTTTTAAACCAGAAAGATGAGCAGCTTTGCTTCGCACTTCCTTAGTTAAAGATGTGATGGGGGAGAAGCGAGTTAAAAATTCCTGTGTGCTCCTTATCTAGAAAAACCATGGGAGAACCAAGTGAGACGTTTCAGAGGGCTGGTTCCTCAGGCCTACTGGCTCTAAATGTGACAAAAACGGTGTGACTAAGAGATGTCAGGTTTTCTTCAGGAATATGGGAAAAGGAATAGGAGGCAGGGAAGCAGGGAAGTAATGCACAAGGGAAAACATGTCTATCCCAGGAGCATTCATAGTTCTGTATTTCCTAGGAAACATGGTGGCTGACAGTAAGCGGGAGGACACAGAACATCCGTCACACCACTTCCTCTTTTGCAGTTGTCTGTTTCCCCCCTAGTACTTGGTTTAGAGCACTTCTCTGATTTATCAGAGTGATTTTGCTTTTATTTTTCAAATTTTCAAATATTTAATTGACATAAAAGTATACATATTCAAAGTACACATGATGCTTGATATCCATATGTAGCATATAATGATTATTGCAATCAAATTAATGAATGCACCCATCACCACTCATCATTACCCTTTATGTGTGAGTGTGTGTGTGTATAGTCACCATACTATACAGGTGATCTCCAGAACTGACTGATCTTATAACTGAAACTTTGTATCCTTTGACCATTTCCCGCAACTGCCTTTCCACTTAATGTTTCTGTGAGTTCAAATCTTTGTCAAATACAAGTTAGATCCTATAGTATTTTCTCAGTGTCACTTAGCATAACATTTTTCAGGTTTATCCATGGTGTTGCAAATAGTAGGATTTCCTTCTTTTTATGGCTGAATAATATTTAATTGTATATACAAGTATATATCATATTTTACTTATCCATTCATCTGTCAGTGTTTCCTTATCTTGGCTATTGTGAAGAGTACCATAACGAACATGAATGGGGATACTGACTTTGTTTATTTTGAGCATCTATCCAGTAATGGGACTGTTGGGTCATTTCATAGTACTATTTCTAACTTTTTGAGCAGCTTCCATACTGTCTCCCATCCTGGCTGTACCAATTTACATCCCCACCAACAAGGCACAAGGCTTTTGCTTTTCTGATAAGGGAGATTGTGGATACAAAATATGTTTTCTAAAAAGGTGAATTTCTCATTCAATACACATAAAATAATTTTAAAAGAGGGAGAGCAAAGAAAAACAAGTGTTTGAGTTACATGGAAGACGTGGTATGTATTACTGGCTGCAGTTGCACACAGGCTGTGGTGTTCTTGTTTTATTTTACTGAGTATAGGCTTGGTAGTGATGTGGTAATAAGCTGCCTCAAATCCCAAAGGTAGGAGGAGGTTTATTTTTCACTCACATTACACGTCCACTGCAGGTGTGTAGGGCTCAGCTGCAGCATGTTCTCCATCCAGGCCTCCAGCTGATTGAGAAACCCTGAGTGGAACACTGCCCAACACACTGGCAGGTGACACCAAGGCATAGTGGAGCTCAAACTGGCTCCTGTTGAGTCAGCCAGAATTGGTGCTCATTATCTTATTGACCAAAGCAAGACTCATGGTCACATCTAATTACCAGCAGGTGAAGAAGAGATTCCTTCTATCCAGAAGTAGAGAGGGCCAGAACATCTGTGAACAGCTCCAATGATCCCCATATGTCAAGTGTGAAATTCTGTTATAGCAGCTTTGAAGAACTACTTTGAGTGTCCCCGGTACTGCTACAGGGAGGTTTTTTCTTACAGGGTCAGGCAGCTCTAAGACATCACCTATTGTCCATAAAAGGGAACAGATCTAATAGAGGTAAGTGTTGTTCAGGATTATAAATCTTCAAGATCCTTCATCTGGAGGAGTAAGTGGGTAAGAAATAAAAAAAAAAAATGTGAAAAATGAATTAGTGAAAACTAATTTGTATGAGGACAATCACAAATTCTGAGTTGAGTCTCCTTATCAGCAAGATTCCCAACAAGATACAACATGGAAATCCCTGATGGACATGAAAGGGAATTACAGGTGAATTTGCCCCTACACACCACAGAGATTTGGGGAAAACAGAGTAAATGGCAGGCAAGGCAGGGATTGGGAAGCCAAAGGTGAGGCGTGATGATTGTGGGGAAACTGAGGGCAGGGTGCATTTGTTCCAATTTTAATAAAACTGGGAGGCGATCCATCCTCTTGAAAGTCACCTTTCACAACGCCCACCAGAGTAGACTAACAATCCCGCATGGTAATGCCCTGGCATTTGTGGAGCTGCATTAGTTTTTCATGGTATGAGGAGGGCCCAGATTGGCACAGGTCTTATATGTGTTCTAGAAGGCCAGAAAGACTGCTGCGGAGCATTTGTGATGGGGTGATGCCTTGTATAGCAGACTCTTATTGGTTAACTGCGCCAGAGGAGGAGAGCAGCTGGGGATGCGGCATTGGCCCTGAGGGGTTCAGGGCACTTACATGGGTGCTGAGGCTAAATCGGTCAGCAGGGCTGTCAGACCCTGACTGCATCAAGCCTGGCATAAACCATGTCACACCAGGGGCCAGCTTGAGCTGCGAAGGACCTGGAAGAAAGAGATATCCAGAGGAACTGCTCACCCAGACAAAAGACACAGTAAGATGCCTTCATCCACCCAGACACTATCTTAGGGAACTGAAAGGGAAAGGGAGGAACCTTCAAAGAGTGGGCTTTTGAGCAAAAGGAACTGAGTTATTTGGAGAATGTGCAGCTGATGGGATCAGACTGAGATCACTGGACAGGGTGTTCTGAGGAAGACCAACTCATCTAGAGCAGTAATTTTCAGCCCTGGTTGTAGATGACCTATTAGAAACCCCTGGAAGTTTTTAGAAAATGTTGTCACCAGCTCCCACCCACAAACATTTTATTGAATTTGTTAGTTGAGGACATGGGGCTCGGTATAAGTGGGTGCCTATATAAGGACACATATGTATAGAATGTTTGCAATATACAAATGTAAACTATCTAGGCAGGCGCCGTGGCTCAATAGGCTAATCCTCCGCCTGCACCCCGGGTTCTAGTCCCCATCAGGGTGCCGGATTCTGTCCCGGTTGCTCCTCTTCCAGTCCAGCTCTCTGCTGTGGCCCAGGAGTGCAGTGCAGGATGGCTCAAGTCCTTGGGCCCTGCACCCACAAGGGAGACCAGGAGAAGCACCTGGCTCCTGGCTTCAGATCAGCACAGTGCGCCGGCTGTAGTGCTCCAGCTGCAGCAGCCATTGTGGGGTGAACCAATGGAAAAGGAAGACCTTTCTCTCTGTCTCTCTCTCTCACTGTCTAACTCTGCCTGTCAAAAAATAAAATAAAATAAACTATCTAATCAGAACAGACAGTGCTATTCAAGGGCACACCCTGGGCAGACTCTGAGATCCTGTCGCTATTGTCTTCTGTGCTCTGATGGGAAGTACTTCATACTCAACTTCCTGGTTATGGCCTTTGGTTCCAGTTCATGAATTCAGACTTCTTTTTCCTTTTGGTCTGTCTCTGTGGACTGACACCTAGTCATTCCACCTCTGTCCCACTTGAACCAGCCCTGTCACCTTCCTCTCTCAGGATGACTCTTATAGGCAGCTCACCCTAGACGAGTCAGTGCTTTGGGTGGAAAACAGAAAGATAGAGCTGAAAGATCCCAATGGGCTTTTCTCAGGACTAGAAGTTACCTCCATGAAGATGAAGGCTATGTGCGGCCTAGGTAAGGTGTGAATGAAAATTCAATGCACTAGTTGATTCTAGTTGTGGCAGAATTATAGATCCTATTCCATACTTACTGGTACTTAAATATCAATAGCTAACTCATTTTTCATTCATTGTACATGCTGAAAAAATGTATAGAGTTAAGCTTTTAGCATCTTGATTGACACTTTGCTTGGGATGCTTGCATCTCATATCAGAGTACCTGGATCCAATTCTTGGTTATGCTCCTGATTCCAGCTTCCTGCTAATGTGCATCCTGGGAAGCAGTAGTGATGGTTCAAGTAGTTGCACTCCTGCCACTCATGGGAGAGCCCTGGTTTGGGTTCCCACCTCCTGACTTTGCCCCGGCCCAACTACAAGCAACTGTGGACATGTGGCCAGTAAATCACAAAACAGGAGATTTCTCTATCTCTTTCTCTCCATCTTGCTGCCTTTCAAATAAAATAACTAACTAAACACATAAAAAATTATAAGAAATAAAATATACAGATACTTCCAACTTTTGAGTTAGGTCTGGTTAAAGGGTCATTGGGAACACCCCCAAAAAGCTTTCCGGAATCACAAGAATTGCATGCAGAATGATCTGTGGAGGCCAAGGTTCTGCTGAGCCTCTCTGGTCAGTTGGGTCACAATGAGACAGTTAATTGTTGGAGCAGGCTATGGCCACACTAAAAGTTCTGTATCCCTAGGGGCAGCTTTATAGTAAAGATAGTAACAGTAAAAACAACAGTGATGATTATAATTTGATTTTGCATAGCTGCTTTAAAGAGACCCCAAAGCTTTACAGAATCCTTTCACCCTTTCATCATTTCTATGAGGGTGGAATGTGGCAAATAACATCTTTGTTTTATAGCTGTATAAGAACAAATGTGGGGAAAAAAGAGTTCCTGACTAAAACCTCACCTTTTTCTCCAAGGGCCACAGGACATATTTTGCTCATTGCTTTGAAACTATTTAAGAAAAAAGAAAACTGGCATATTTGCTCACATTATCCCTCACAAGTCTCATATGCCCTCCACCCGTTCACACTGTGCCTATCCTTCTGGACCAGGTTCATGGTCAACTCTTCAGCTGCCTGTGGACCATGCCGGTCCATTCCAAGATGAGTCCATTTCATTTAACAGTTAGTCATATCCTGCCTCTGGAGCTGTCTTATTGCTTTGTGTTTTATTTACCTTTATTAAACACTACCTGACTCCTGGTAATTCCTTCAGGGCTAGGGCAGAATCCTTTCCAACTATCTTTGGCTTCCACTTGTGACTTTGGATGGAGCAGGTCTCAGAGCCTACTTCTCTCATTACTTTCTTGTTAGCATGGGTTTTCAGTTTTTAAAACATTTTTAATAAGAGTTAAGAAAACAACTGGGTATGAATAAACTCCTTAACCACTTGTCTGATTGTGGACAAGTCAATTTTTCTAAAACTCAATTTCTTCATCTGTGTCATGGATACTGGTCCCTCCACCCACAGCTATTATGAAGATGATACAATTGAATGAATGTAAAAATGCTAGAACATAACCCTGAACACTGTGAGCATTATAAATCTTAGCAATGTTTTCAAACGTTATGCTTTTTAGAACACTTTTAAGTTCACAGCAAATGTGAGAGAAAGGCAGTTTTCCCATGGACCACCTATCCCCACACACGACCATGTTCAGCCACAGTCAATATGCCCCTCCAGAGTGGTATATTTGTTATAATTGATCTGCCCACTTTACTAACACATCATTATTACCCAATGTCCATAGCTGACATTAGGGCTTACTCTTGGTGTTGTACATTAATGGATTTGGACAAATGTATAATGACATGTACACACCATTAGAAAGTCAGAGAGTATTTTTCACTGCCCTAAATATCTGTGTACCACCAATTTTTCCCTCCTTCCTGTCTAACCCTTATAATCCTCTGATCTTTAAACTCTCTCCATAGGTTTTCCTTTTCCAGAATGTCATAGAGTTGGAACCAGATTAATGTCATTCATTCAGCAATGAAGTAGCCCCCTCTAACCTTCGGTTGCACTTTCCATGATTTTGGTTGCCTATGGTCAACCTCAATCCAAAAATAGTACATGAAAAATTCTAGAAGTAAATGGCTCACCAGTTTTAAACTGTGCTATTCTGAGCAGCGTGATGAAGTCTTGTGCCATCTCATCAGGACCATGGGTCCTTTCTTTCTCAGGTATATCCACACTGTATATGCTATCTGCTAGTTTGTCATTTAGTAACTGTCTTGGTTATCAGGTTGGCTTGTTGCCTAATGTGTTGACTGCGTTCAAGTTACCCTTATTTTACTTAATAATGATCCCACAGTATAAGTGTAGAAATGCTGGATCTTTGGATATGCCAAAGAGGATCATACAGTGATTCCTCTAAGTGAAATGGGAAAAGTACAGTAAGATATTCACTGAAACAGAGGGTGAGAACATTCATATACTTTGTATTATCAACTGTTGTTATAATTGTTCTATCTTATTAGTTACTGCTGTTAATTTCTTACTGTGCTAATTTATAAATTCAGCTTTGTCATATGTGTGGATATATATAGGAAAACACACAGAATATATAGGGCTTGGTACTACCAGTAATTTAAAGGATTCGCTGGGGCTCTTGGAATATATCCTCATCATGACTAAAAGGGGAGACTACTGATATGCTTAACCTTCTCCATGACTTGTCATGGCTTGATAGCTATTTTGTGCTGAATAATTTTCTATTGTCTGGATATATCACAGTTTACTTAACCATTCACTTGCTGAAGGGCGTCTTGACTGCTCCCACATTTTGGCAATTATAAAGCAAGCTTCCACAAGCATCAGTATGAAAGTTTTTGCAGGGATGTAAGTTTTCAGCTTTTTTGAGTAAATACCAACGAGCTCAGTGGCTGGATTGTATGGTGAGAGTACAGATAAGAAACTACCAACATGTCTTCCAAAATAACTGCACCATTTTGCACCAGCAATTAATGGAAAGAAATTATGAATTATGAATGAATGAAAAGCAATTGCACCAGCAATTAATGAACGTTCTTGTTATTCCATATCCTTACCAGCATTTAGTATTGTTAGGATTCTGCACTTTGTCCCTTCTAATAGGCATGTAGCACTATGCACTGTTTTTCTTTGAGTTTCCTTGATGGCAAATGACATGGAATATGTTTTCAGATCCTTATTTGTCTTAGTTTCACATACTTATCTGCGTAGTTTTGATGAAGTGCCTGCATTTTAAATCAGGTTGTTTGTTTGCTTATTGTTGAGTTCAGGCATTTTTGGTGCATTTTGGATAAAAGTTCTTTATCAGACATGTCTTTCGCAAATATTTTCTCCCAGTCTTTGGCTCATCTTTTCATTCTCTTGCCAGTATCTTCCACAGAGCATACATTTTGAAATTTAGTGAAATCCAGCTTATCAATTCTTCTGTCTTTTAATTATTATAAACTATTAGAACATTAGCAAAAGAAGATACTAAAAACTACCTTAATTAAAAGGTGGCAGTAAATATCATCTTATTAGACCCCAAAACCAATATTGTGAGAGTTTCATTTTATGACATATTCTCTAGTTTTAGGTTACTTTTATGAGAGTGCATCAAAAAGTGTGTGGACAATGGAATCAAAAGGTATATTTGCTTTGGTGAAAAAACATTGAAATACTTGTTTTTTCATAATCATTTTCAGGAATTTTATGAAGACTCTTTGTATTCATCAATTCCTTAGAAAAAAATATGTAGCACCTACAATAAAGTCCAATATACGTGAAAACCACACTGAATCAGATGGGCAGGGCTCCTGGGTCCACAAGTCATTTCTAGACAGGCTTAAGGGTGAAAGGACACTAAATCAATCATTTTAAATATGTAAATTTTGTAAACAGAGAAACAGCAAGTGCTAGATGGGCATAATAGAGATGCTTCATGTATCAGAGAGTCATAGAAGACCTCATTGAAACTCCAAAAATTGTCAAAATTCTCCTTGACAATAAATGACCAATGGATATTGGTATTAGCACAAAAACTCATCTTTGAAGCATATAGTCTTCAGTGGTTGAAATAAATTAACCAAAATTGAAGACAATAACAATTCCAATAGATTTTTCACTATCTGTGAAGTGTAGATGATGATAAAGAGGGAATTAATAAGATCCCAGCTACCAGCATCACACATGCCAACTACCTCAGATGTTTCTACTCACCAGCCACACAGGAGGTGGCAGAGATGTGACAACTGCAATACTGGTCATATACTAAGGCACTTCAGAGAAATGCAACCAGAAGACAAATTTATCTTGGTGCAAACATTTTGGAATCCATGCAGTTTTTTTCATAATACACAGTTTTCATGAACTGTATGAAGATTCCTTGTATGCACGGATTTAAATTTTTGGTTGCATCAAAAGAAATATTTTTAATACTATTTTCCAAGCACTTCTTGAAGCAGTTTCCTACTCCAGAAGATACCAATAAGCACCAAAAGAATCAGGAATTCCCATTCTGTGTAACTGTCAGGTTGTAGAACATTTTGTGGGTTGCAAGGTGCCTGCTGACAGGTATTCTCAATAATATTCTTGGGAATAACTCCAACCTAAGCTCTCATTACAGTCCTCTGGCCTCCTCTTGGTTACCCCTGAACACTCACAAGCAACGATAAAAATTAAAATGAAGTATTTAGATAGTAGCAGAGAGAGGGAGGGAAGGCTGTTGGGTTGTCATCCAAAAGTTAGTATAGACCAGATTTCTACTCCAGGTCCTAGGACTTTACTTCTAATGGTGCTTTGAAGCTCCTGGCCTCCTGGTGAGTTATGTATCCACCTTGGATACTTCACTGTCACCTGGCTAATTGGCCTTGACACCTGGGACTGAATCCCAAACGAAACATTTTTTGAGGTTACAAAACATTCCACTACCTTTTTCAGCTATATAACATTTCAAAATGTCAGCACTTTTCTAGCAGGACTTTGGCCTAGAAACTGAAGTTCACACATGCAAAGGGAATGGCTGTTGGTTTAATAATTTCGGTCCTACTGGAAATACCAAAGTTGTTTGGGCCTAGTTCAAATCATAATAATATATTGAGCTTGTTTTTGACATTTTCTGTGAGACTTTCCAAAAGTCCATGGAAAATAAGAACTCAATAAACCTCTCCATGCCCTTAGGAAGGAAAAGGAAGTTTGGAATTCTTCTCTCTTGGTTATAAATATTAAAGTATATGCAGGAAGAGAAAATAAATTGCTGCTTCACCAAGCTCCCTGGTTGCTAGGAGCTGCAGGCCTGCATGTTTGAAGTGCAGTTTTGACTTGGAAATGGACAGATAGACAGGGCTAGGACTCACAGAGCCTGGTAGATTTTTGTTATCTCCTTTGGTATGAGAGCAAGGCTGATAAAGTTTGAATTTTAAATTTTTTATTTATTTATCTGAAAAGAAGAGAAAGATCTTGCATTTGATGGTTTATTCCCCCAAATGCCCACAACATCCAGGGCTGGGCCAGCCCCAAACCAGGAGCCTGGAACTCCTTCCAGGTCTCCCACGTGGGTGGCGGGAACCCAAGTACTTAAGCCATCACCTGCTGCCTCCCAGGGTGCATATGAACAGGAAGCTGGGATCTGGAATGAAGCCAGGACTTGAACTCAGGCACTCCCATATGGGAGGTGGGTGCAGCCACACGCCCACCCCTGAAAAAGGGATTTAAGCAGAGGTTTGGCAAGAAATTATTTATTCAAATTTTCAGTCTAAGTGCTCACTGTGTTCTGTGAAGAAGAAGCTGAAGAGGGAGATCAAAAGCACGAAAACCAGGAGGGAGACAATTGCAGAAGCCTGGCTGGGAGGTGTCGGGGACCAGGGCTGCTGCAGAAGTGGTGGATATGGAGAGAAGGGAGTGGATTTCAGAGCAAAGGCCCACAGGGCTTGATGATGGATTGGCTTAGTGGAAAAGGAAGAAGGAAGTGAAAGGATGACTTTTAATGGCTAGGAGAGGAAGATGTGGCAATGAGAGGCCAGAGAGGCAGGAAACAGGCAAGGGGCACCAACCAGGCCGTAGAAGCCCAGGGTTGGAGGTGGATCGTTTTCCCAGCAGGTATGCTAATGTTAAGCAGATAACAACTTCTTGTATACTCTGTAAATGAGGTGTGCCCACTATGCCCTAAGATTAACTCAACTGAACATAGTTAGGAGCTCTCTTTGTTTCAGTACTAACTGGGTGCCAGGCATTTACAACTGATGCTTCCGGTTGTTTCTTTTTTTTATTTATTTTTTTATTTTATTTATTTATTTTTTTTTGACAGGCAGAGTGGACAGTGAGAGAGAGAGAGACAGAGAGAAAGGTCTTCCTTTGCCGTTGGTTCACCCTCCAATGGCCGCCGCGGCCAGCGCGATGCGACCGGCGCACCGCGCTGATCCAATGGCAGGAGCCAGGAGCCAGGTGCTTTTCCTGGTCTCCCATGGGGTGCAGGGCCCAAGCACCTGGGCCATCCTCCACTGCACTCCAGGGCCACAGCAGAGAGCTGGCCTGGAAGAGGGGCAACCGGGACAGAATCCGGCGCCCCAACCGGGACTAGAACCCGGTGTGCCGGCGCCGCTAGGCGGAGGATTAGCCTAGTGAGCCGCGGCGCCGGCCCGGTTGTTTCTTAACCCAGGATTCTAAAAGGAAACCGCTTCTGTCAGGTAGCTTTGATTACTTCTCTCCCTTCCAGGGGAGGAAGCTGAGGCTCTGCGAGGACACACAGCTACAGAAAGCCACTCTGAGAGCAAAACTCTCAAAAAGAGCCTGAACTCTAATCTAGGCCTTTCTGGCTCCAAAGCCCAAACTCTTTAACCACAGTGTTTTGCTGCTTCTTCATAAAGAGTCTAAACATGAAACGCATAGCAGCTGAAATAATTTAGCATCACAGAGGAAAAGAGATATTATAAACTATATTTCCAAACCATCCAGAAACTTTACAAATACATGTTATTGGTCACAAGAGGTCTAGATGACATACCATGCCTGGATCAGCACAATATTGTGTGCTGTTTATTAGGAAAATAACTCACATCACCTCTCATTGACTGGAGTGTCTGTACCATGTGAGTTATGAAAGACAGCATGCAAATCCACATTAGCAAATGGAAAAGCAATGATCTGCCTCATTGAGAGAGAACAACTTACTTTTTCCCTAAATGAAATGTTATTATTAGATTTTGAAGTGCATTAACGTAAAGGAAATGCATTGAGGAAATGCTTTTTGCAGCCCCTACATGTGTTGAACATCTGAGAACTCTCCCCAGGTAGTCCAGCCTTCATTTTGGCCAGTTCCTAAGAAGAAGTTTCACTCAGCGGAAGATGAGCTCCGTGGTGATTGTCTCTAAACACCAAAGCAAACACAGAGAGAAAGAACACAGCAGGGTAGTGGAGGGTAAACACTTTAACAAAAAGAAAAAGAAAACCAGTTACTAAGGTAGCTACACTGGAGAGTGAAAATGAATTTCACAGTAGGGAAAAGGTGGGTCTTTCTCAGTCTTTATCATCAGCAAAGTTTAAATTCTATGTTGTTAAATGTTAATAAAAGGCCAGGCCATGGCCTAAATAATGCATACCTTCATTTATTTACAAGGTTAAAATTTTTTTCAGAGAGAGAGAACACAGGAAGGAAATGAAAGGACCCTGGATTGCCTGGACCGTTCACTACTGGGTCATTCCATGACATGCTTCAGTAGTGACCAGTGAGACTGTAGTAATAAGAGCCGTGGTTTTGATTTAATTTACAAGAATGTAAAGCAGTGAAATTACCAGGACAGGAGGTAGAAAGGGAGCAGTGTGGTGAGAATACAAAGTTCCTTCCAGAAGCTCATAGAAGAAATAAATGACATGTATTTTGTTGCAAATTTTTTTAAATCCATTCAAAGTTTTTTCATTATGTGCTTTTTCCATGAGCTTTTTGAAGTACTGTCATATCAGCCATTTTGCTTGTAAGATGGGGAAAGGAAAAAACTTGAATAATTAATGAGCCACCTAAATCCACCCAATCCAAACTATTGAAATAAACCTTCCTGTTGTTTTCACGAGCGCTACATTTTGAATTCAAAGAGGACATGTCCTCCTCATTTCATCCTCAGCTACAGAGTGACTCTGTCTCCTGCACAGTGGCATATTGGGGTGGAAGGGGGTGTCATGGTGTCAAGTGTCCCATCTGGTAGAGTCATTACAGCATGTTGCTTTCCCAGAAATAACCCTTACTAAGCAGAGGGCTTAAAGAATCTGCTTATCTGGTTTTGTCTGTTCTGTACAATAAGATCTTGGCTTAGATAATCAGTGAAAAATCTACTGATTTAGATATTTGCATATAATAAAATTTAGAAAATAGACCTTAAATTCTGTCACGGGAATTATAACAATTTCTTCATATACTCAACATTTATAAATTCTATGTACAAATTGAATGTATATTATGTATATATTAAAATTTATATAAAATATATAGTTTAGATATATTTTTAGATTACATATGAAGTAAGGAAGAAGGTAATGCTTTTCACAAATATGAATGTAATAATTTCTGAGACTTTTCTTTTTGAATATATATATATATTTCACACTGTTTTTATTTCAAAATTCTTAAGTGAAGCTCAGCAAGGAAAGCATCCACTGACATCCCTGGGAGAATGACAGATGAAAAGAAGTGAGAGAAAAGTCACAGTTCCCCTTGGAATGAAGTCTCTTGGCAACACCGAAAACAGTGAACACACTCCTGACCTGGACCAATGCTTCACCTCGGAGGAAGATGAGGACAAGCTGGATGCTAGGGTGAAGTCCCATGAAAGGATAAGGCTGGGCTCCCATTGAATAGATCCAAAGCTTCTTCAGTGAAAATTTCCAATTACAGATGGGAAACAACGTCCAAATCCTTTTTGCTGGAAATATTTCTTTCTATAACTGACTCTGTTCATAACTTGTTTCTTCTATAGATAAGCTCTTCTTAATATCAATGTTCCATAAAAGGTTGATATGGCAAAAAAAAAAGGCCAACATATTTTTGGCAATCTATTTTTCTTATTTAAAAAATTATTTTTAGGGGGTGGGTGTTGTGGTACAGAAGGTTAAGCCACTGCCTGGGACAAGTGCATCCCTTATCGGAGTGCCAGTTCAAGTCCTGGCTACTTCTGATCCAGCTCCCTGCTTACGTGCCTGTGAAGCACCAGTTAATAGCTCAAGTATTTGAGACGTGCCACCAATGTGGGAGACCAGGGTGGAGTTCCTGGCTTCTGGTTTCAATATGGCCCAGACCTGACTGTCGAGGTCATTTAGGGGGTGAACCAGTGAGTGAAAGATATTTATGTATCTTTCTTTCTCTGTTACTCTCCCATTTGAAAAAAAAAGAAAAGAAAAAAAAAATACTTTAAATGTGTTTCTTTGAGACTCATTCTTGTCTCAGGATTCTTCAGGATGCTGTTAAAATTTATGTAGTTATAGCCAATGTACTCTAATGGAGATAACAGTGGTTTCTGATGGGGATATGGTGGTTTCTCGAGTTCTTTTGCATTAAGGAACTGGTGTTGAAGGCACGGTCTGGACCCTGTGTATCCTCCATTATTCATGAACATCAGGCCTGGTGTCCTGGGACATCCACTTCCTGCCTCGGCGACCAGATTTCTTAATCACTTGCTTCACGAGGAGTCTCTCTCAATGACCTTTGATGAGTGTCTTGGTTCTCCTTCGCTGTCCTCTGCCATGCTATAGATTTCCACAGCTACCTTGTGAGATCTGTGTCTGACCTCCCTCTCTGGGCCAGGAGTTCTCATCACATGATGGGAAAAGGTGACCAAGCATGGCAGACAGATAGAACCACTTACTGTGTAGAGTCTTCATTGCTAATGGGTAATTTATTGGGCAGAAACCCTGTAGCCAGACATCTTTTGTGTCACAATCAACAGCATTTCCACTTTCATTCTGTCCAAACAGTTGCTCTGTATATAACTGTTCAGTCACTTCCTGCTCTACATTATATATTACACCATGCTAACACCGCCTTCTAGTTTTATCCAAAGGTAGTGCAAATGGCAGGAATGCTTCATGTTACCTGCTCATGCGATTTCTCCAAGAACATATCATTTTGATCTTCGAGGATAAATGAGACTGGTTTCCAAGCTTTTCTGAATGGCAGGCCTGGCATGGTGACTATAAATATCACTCCTTGAAGCGATTTATAACTCTTCTATAAAAAAAGCTTTCCCTCAGTTCAAGACTGTCGTGCTTTCAAGTTTTACAACAGACACTTGGAGAAAGAGGGGAGGGTGTGTTCATGAGTACACGCATCCTTTCACATGTGCATACGCACACTCCCACCTCCAAACACTCCCTATTCCTACTCTCTTATAAAGAAAAGGCAGTGATGGTTTTAGAGTGTTTTGAGACCATTTAAAGCAGGCAGAGGCCAGGAGCCACGTGACTTTAAGAACTGTCCCTTATACCCTCTTGGATGGCTGGCACCCCTGCTTCTGGTGGGCATGACCTTGATCATTCCTTTGAAACATATGCTGCTGCATTCAGTTTGTCATTCCTGACCTCGCTGATGTCAATAATGTGGCAGTCCATTTTTTTTTTTTTTTCGACAGGCAGAGTTAGACAGTGAGAGAGAGAGACAGAGAGAAAGGTCTTCCTTTTTGCCGTTGGTTCACCCTCCAATGGCCGCTGCGGCCGGTGCACTGCGGCCGGTGCACCGCGCTGATCCGAAGCCAGGAGCCAGGTGCTTCTCCTGGTCTCCCATGTGAGTGCAGGGCCCAAGGACTTGGGCCATCTTCCACTGCACTCCTGGGCCACAGCAGAGAGCTGGCCTGGAAGAGGGGCAACCGGGACAGAATCCGGCGCCCCGACCGGGACTAGAACCCGGTGTGCCGGCGCCGCAGGCGGAGGATTAGCCTAGTGAGCCGTGGCGCCGGCCGGCAGTCCATCTTATTTCCACTATAGGCCACATGCCCCTCTCTAAAACATTAAGCCAATTCCTCAATTGTGCCAAAATGTCTGGTCTCTGGTATTCAGCCTTTGTCCCGCCCTCTTTACTCCTCCCACACTCCCCCCACCCCCCTTCTAGTATGGTAAGACATTTCCCTGGCCCTGTGGCCCTGTGATGAAGAGCTAACAGGCTAATCAACAGGGACCTATTTGGACTTGTTGTTATGATACTTATAGTAGTTAAAAGGAAATATAGTAATCATGCTCAGGGACTAAGGCCTTTCAGACTCACCAGAGGCAGAGCCCTGGCCTCCAAATTGGTTTCTGAGTTGCTAGGCTGCAATTAGGTCTTGTTGCACCCTGCAGAGGAGCCAAGTATTTGATTAAAGTGCTCAGCAGGACACGGAGAGAGACCCCACTGGCCAACCTCTCCAAGCAGAGTTCCAGAGACCTTAAACAGCAAAATCAGAGGGAATGCTGCTGTTACATGATGTGGATAGGCGAGGCGGTGATGGGATGCTAACATTCTCATTGAGTGACATATATTGCTAAGGGACAGTGAGCCACATTCTTGAGGTGCACATTACTTCCTGTTAAATTAGCCAATTCGGTAAACTAAACTGATTCATTCCAATTAGGTACTTGATACCACCTGGCTGAAAATAATAAAATGGGTTTTGTCTTACTTTACGAACTTTGGGTTTGGTTTCATTATTTGTTATTGACTTCACTGAGAATAGACTGTCATGTTTTTAAGTTCAATATGTGGCAGAAAGACTTGAGGATAGGCAAATGCTCTGCTTTTTTTTCCCATACATTTCACATGGGTTTGCATTATTGAAAGTACTTTTGATAAATGGCTTCTTTGAAGACATGATTGAAGACATTTGTGTACTTTGTTTAGTTTATATTTGATAATACAATATAAGAAAATACAGTAACATAAGATGACAACATTATAGACATGTAATGTGTAAATTCACTTGACATATAAACTGCAGTAAATGCCAATGAGAACAAGCAACTGAAGTTATACCTGTCAGCCTTCTGCCTTCATGCCCAACATGCAGAGGGTGACATGAGACTCTCTGACTTATACACCCCTGCAGCTATACATTATGTTACTAGAGCTTCATTTTTTTTCTTATTATTACATTAAAATGGAAACAAATTTTCAGTATTGTATTCCCAGCACTCAGTTGAGAGTTTCATATATTTATCAGGAGGCACACACATTTACTAACAAACGTGGCTATAATGATAAATTGCCTACAGTTAATTTGTGCACCCACACTGGGAAAGACATATGGATCGGAACTGCAAATATTCCTGACAAACTGATAGTGAGGTCTCCTGTTATAAAATAGCAAATTACTGCCAGATACAGGGACAAAGGAAAATTTCTAGTCATAAACAGGTTCAGGTCCTGGATCACAGTGTAGCAGTCAAGAGTGGCTTCTTGCTACCTAATGCCCTGTATCCCATAGGTTCAACATGTTCTACATTCCAGCCAGCCAGTTTGTCCTTTGCATCTGCCATGTGATAGAATCATCTATTAGCTGTAAAATTGAGACTATCAAAAGACCATAGAGATCTTTATACTAAGTACAATGTGATTATCTCTGGTTAATGCTTTATAAGCACTTTTGGAGAATGACATTAATATAGAAGACCTGGGTTTGGATATAATAACACCAAGGTTGTTTGCTGAATTAGCTCATGTTGCCTTTAAACTACCTCACTGAGTGCCTAGTCCCTCTTTCTCTGTGTCACATCCCAAACCACTGGGCAATTCAAAGGCAATCAGAACCACAAAGCCTTTGTTGACTCCTATATAATGATTTCTCTCTCCTCCATACTTTTGTAGTACCTTGTACGTAGTACAGCTTTTTCTTACCATTTGGTGAGTTTCTTTCTCCCTCATTCAAAGGAAAACTCCTTGAATGCAATGATCATGCTCCATATTCTTCCAAACATAAGATACAGTGCCCAGAAAAGCAAGCACTCAGTGGCTGCTTGTAGAAATATATTAAATTGACCATCAAGCTTTTAGGTTCCTGGAACTCTTTTCTACTATTTTCTTTTCAGATTATTAAAAAGCTAACATTTTGGTTAGTACAATAAGAGATCAAATGGCTAAATATATGCTAAATATATCCATCCAAAGTATATGAATTTAATGAGTTATTTATGAGTTATATAATGAGTTATTTATGTTGATTTGGATTCGAATTTAAATTTTATTTGTAGTTGCCAAAAAGACAGTTTGATAATTGTGAAGGAAATTTTTTTCAGAGTATTCTTTTAATAGTCAACCAAAATACTTTGGCATTGAAATGGGTGATGCAAAACAACTATTTTGATGAGCGAAGGGTAAACTAATCAGAACTACTTGATACCCTTTGAAATAACAGATTCTTACAAATTGGGAAGAAACATTTGCAGTGGACATCAACAAAAACTTAGTTCAGTAAGATCCAAAAAAAAAAATCCAATGCCTTCCAGTCTAGCCAGTCTTCAATTCCCAAGCATTTCTGATATCTTCTACTCTGTTTGATAGTATGGAAACAGTAGCTTCCCCATAAATAATACTGACATGAATAATGGCTCAATAACATCATAGGCCCATGACTACCAGAGGTGGGACGGTCTCAGTGGCAGAGGCCTTACACCCTGCATGGGAGTCTGGGACCCACACAGTGACTGACTCACCATGAAACCTGGGGCACAGAATTCACTTGTGTTGTCTCCACTGCTCAGAGGAGAAGACTAATCATTGCTGGAGGAAGATGGAGGCCTGAGAGACTGACAGTAAAATATTGGTAAAGCTCTCTGAAATCTCCACAAGAAAAATGCAGTTAAATGATAATTACACACCAGTAGAGTTTCCCAAGGAAATTATGCAAACAGGGAAAAATTGTGCAGTCAAGAAATACTAGCCAGTGCCAGCAAGTCCATAATACAGTCTATGTGGAAAACATAATGTACCTCTATTTTTTACATTAGTAAATTAATTTTTTTAAAAAAATCACAGTCTAAACACAATATATTTTTGAGAAGGAGATATTTAGGCATAAGAAGAAACTCAATAAAGATTCTAATTGTTCTGTGTATGAGATCTGAGCCTTCCCATGTAATGTAACTATAGTTCTTAAAGTGAAAAGTAGTTATTAAAGAAATAATAGTGTCCACCTTTACCAAAACAGTGAGTTAGAGCATTCTAGTTTGTTTTGAGATTTTTACAATCAAGAAGCCAATTGATTTACAAAATCCCTTAAATAGAAAACAGATCAGTCCCCTTCTTAAGATTTAAAAGTTAGTCTTCTCATAAGCCACTTTTCTTTCAGTGTGAATTACTGGTGGTTACTACCCAGGCTCTAGTGCCTGTACCATACTGTCTATGATCCAACTCTTTGATGTACTAGATATAAATTCATTTTTTTTTTCACTGAATCAACATGTGTTGCATGTTGTCTTCTTCTTTCTCAGCTGTTTTTATTTTCTGCACAAGTATGCTTACTTTGGCTAAAGTCAACATGTCCCACCTTCTGGATGGCCTTGGTCAGTCCACTGGAACCTGGGAGCCATGATGGAGCAGAGAGAAGAATCTGGTCCAAATTGATATCTGATTGTTATTTTTGGAGCTCTCAAGTAAATTACAGGAAAATGGATTTTCTTTAGTGACCTTCTGCACCTACTCAACCTCTTATGTTGCTGTAACTTGGTTTTATTTCCTTCTATATTTAGAGTTTTTGTATAAGTGCCATGGAAGATTAATAGAGTTGATGGAAATCGCATTGCCTAATTAGAGGGAGTTTTTGAAGCTCATATAATGAAACTTCACTTCCTATCTAAAATCTACAGATAAAGAGTACATTTCTTGCTGATGTAGTTTTGGATGTATTCACTTGTCATGGAGAGTTGAATTACCTTATCCTATTAAAGAAAGGGACCTCTTTCTACTTGTATCTGATCTTTAGGATGAATGTTCATATATTATTCTTGTTCCCAAACTCTCTCTGGTGTTTAGCCAAACTGGACAACTATACTCCCTTTGTAACTCAAACATTTACCTTTATAGCACAACTTCAAGATCATGGCTGATCTTGAGTTCCAATCTGCCCATAAATATATTTGCCCCCTCTCACCATGTACCATGTTGTCGTCTGATGCATGGTTCAGACTGTCCTGTTTCCCTCCTTCACCCATGCAGTAATCCCTGGGAGACCTCACACTGCAGGGAGACCTACTTTCCTTGAGAATTGGTCTTGGCCATGAGCCCGTCTTCTCCTTAGAAATTAGTTCCAAGCTGGTAACATATTCTTCCATTAAATCTTCATGTCCCAACAGATACTAAATTCAAACAATGAGCAATATTTTACCAAAAGCTCAAATATTAGAGAAAGAAAGTTCAACTGGGACTAGACGTGGTGAGTTTCAGGGCCCACAGTCCCTGATCTATCTTCAAAAATCCTGATACTAAGTCTGCACACCTTGGCCAGTCCAGTTCCCAGGTCACCCCCCTTCCCTTGAGCACCACCAGCCCTGAGAGATCAGCTGTCCTCGGAATCCAGACCCAGCTGTGCTCAGGCCCCAAGGGAGAACCCCTCCCCTGACTCAGAGTCCCATCTCCCACTCCTCATTTTTTGAGGCTGAATGTCAACCCTTTCCCAGGTAGGCTGACAGTAGGAACATTCCTTTCCTCAGAGAAAATCCCAGCAGAAAAATGGCATCAGAAAAGAACGGTTAAACCTCCTTACACAGTGGGTTATTCTGACATAAATAGCCCTGAGGGGGACATTCCAAATGCCTGTCTTTCCTCAGTCCTCAGATCTCAGTTCTGAAGTTCTGGAAAACAATTCCATAGAGAAAGCAAGCTATAAGAATAAGCAACAGCTTGAGACGAAGCACCCTTAAAATCAGACAGATCTAGAAGTGCAGGAACACGTGCCCCTCCCCCCAAGACAACTATGTCTCCCAGACAGAAGTTTGGCTCGTTTCTTCCTCCAAAATTTATGTTATCAAATAGAACACTTAACTTCTCAGTCTCAAACATCTGTGTTCGGGTTAATACTGACTTCACTTTTCCCTCTAGAGCAGTGGGTGAATATTTGATTTACATTTCTGTAAATAAATGGCAGACTCAAGTGGTTTTCCCAGACCAAAACCAACAATTTGCCTCTGAGGTAAATTCATGTCCCTACCCTTAGAGACTGGAAATTGCTTGCAGCTTTAAATGTTTTCCTTTTTTCCCAGCTACTAAAGATCAAGTTTCTAACAATATCTCATGACCAGTGCCAGCCAGGGTAACCCAGTGCCTGTGTGTGGAATTATAAGAAGCATGGCTGTTTAGGGGTCCCTGCTGACCGTAAAATCATATAACCTGTGGTTCTCAGATGCAGGTCTCAGACAAACAGCCTCACCTGGGAATTTGTCATCCATCCAAATTTTCAGGTTTCAGCCCGCCCACTGAATGTGTGTTTTCGCAAGGCCTGCAGGTGAATCTGAGCACTCACATGCACCATCCATCGTCAAAAGTTTCAACAGGAGCAAATGGCTCAGCGGGAAGATTCACTGGGAAGAGTTGCATAATATCTTCCAGGTGCCTTTAGACTGGATCAAGAGGGTCCCACATCACACAACTTCTGCTAAAGATGCTTGATTTTCCTTCCTGTGACCACAGATTACAGAAAGTCTGGTAACTTTACAAAGAACCAGGATTACGGGAGAGGACAGTGGAGACTGAGCAGAGCCCTCATGCCAGAGAAAGCAAGGTTGCAAATGCTTGGAACTGGGGAAGAAGAAAGGGCAGGTAGAGGTGGAGGACACACCACTGCTGCCCTGGAAGAGTAGAGAGAGCGACTGATTCTCTTTAGGTTGCTTTTCCCCAGAGTGGATCTTTGGCAGGCCCGTCCCCAAATGCTTGATCTCTTTTTTACTTCTACTTCTCTGTTATGGTTCTAGGAGAATGCTTAGAACTTCCTGGAAGTTCCAAGTTATGCAAGGGAGTCATAAAAGAAAGGACCCCCAGTCCAGCCAGTCTCCTCAGGAAGCTTGAGCCACTGGTCCTCTCAGATTTACCAGAACAGCCCAGGAGCCCCGAGCCTGGGCCCAGCTTTTAACTAGCTCTGCCCCAGGATGCCCATATGACCTCTCAGGCTGAGGATAGGGGAAGGAGTGGGGGCATAAACCAGGCCACAGACAGAGATTGATACGTAACTTACATATGTAGACATGTATGTGGGTACCGCTGGTTCATACTCTTGCCCCAGGCCCTGTGAATAGTAAGTGTATGCCTAGAACTATTTTGACATTAAATTCAGCAAAAAACTAAATAGTCAGGGCCAGTATTGTGGCAAAGCTGGTTAAATCATCGCTTAAAAAGCCAGCATCCAGGGCCGGCACCATGGCACAGCAGGTTAATACCTTGGCCTGAATGTTGGCATCCCATATGGGCGCCAGTTCGAGACTCAGCTGCTCCATTTCAGATCCAGCTCTCTGCTATGGCCTGGGACAGCAGTAGAAGATGGCCTAAGTGCTTGGGCCCCCTGCACCCAATGGGAGACCCAGAAGAAGCTCCTGGCTCCTGGCTTTGGATCAGCATAGCTCTGGCTGTTGTGGCCAACTGGGGAGTAAACCAGCAGATGGAAGACCTCTCTCCCTCCCTCTCTCTCTCTCTCTCTCTCTCTGTCTCCTCTCTCTGTGAACTCTGACTTTCAAATAAATAAATAAATCTTAAAAAAAAATAAAAAGGTCAGCATCCTATATGGGCACCAGTTTGAGTCCTGGCTGATCCACTTCCAATCCAGCTCCCTGCCAATATACCTGGGAAAGCAGCAGATGATGGTCCAAATGCTTGGGCCCCTGAACTCACATGAGAGACCCAGTTGGAGTTTCAGGTTCCTGGCTTCACCCTGATCAAGCCCTGACCATTGTTGCCATTTGGGAAGTGAACAAGAGGATGAAAGATCTCCCCCCTCCCCAATAACTCTGCATTTCAAATACAATAAAGTCAAAAAAAAAAAAACCCCAAAAACAAAAATACTGAGCACTCACCTTGTGTAATGCACGGTGCTAGGTTTCATGGCACACAGGCAAGGAGTTTAGTCTCTGTCTGCCCTCAAGTACTTATTAGAGAAGGCAATGAAGGACACTGCCAATTTACGCACACTGAAATGTCACACTAACCCTAATGTGTCTATAGAGAATGTTCTATGGGAAGACCACAAAGGGAGGGGAGTTGTTGACCCTAAAATCCACAAAGGCTCCTAGGAAGACATGGCATTGCAGTAAACCTGTGCTGCTTACCAGTCTAACTTTCTTCTAAACTCAGGAACCACCTTGCAGTGCTTGTCCTTGATTGACACAACATAGTAAGCAGAAGTGGTTTCTAAACCTCAGGATCTTCCCCCTGGACCTAGGAATCTGTCTCAGGCTCCAGAGGGGCATTTGGAAGGGCTGGTCAATAGTGACAGCCCCCATCCTGACTTTCACTGCATTGTGTATGGTTCCCTGCTGGCAGAGGGAAGAAAATTATTGTTCCACACTCTATTCAACATCAAACTTATCAGCCAGAAAGACTTTATCATATGCAAGAGTCACCTTGTAACCAAAAAACATGCTTCACAAAACATTTTCTTATGAAACTGTTTAGGAGACTAAAATATTGTTTCCACACTAGTGGGTCATAAACCAAGTAAACTAACTCAAGGGCCAGCAAACTGTGGCCCACCACTTGTTTTGTTAATAAAGTTTTATTGGAACCTATCCACACCTATTCATTTAAAACAGCGGAGTCTGATAGCTGCATTTTCTACACAACCTAAAATATTTGCAGATCCTCACTCATCCCAGGTCAACCAATAAGCAAAAGGAAAAAACTTTCACATCTTCACTCACCACAGTGCAATCTCTGCTCCAAATGGCTTCACTTGTAGTGCAGGTTTGGAGATTTTACAGCTTCAAATAAATGAAATCCAGAAAATGAGGCAGAAGGGAGACAGCATTAGTCGAAGTCCTGAAAGAAAACAGAATTCCCCACAGATGGTTTCAATGAAGAGACTTTAATGAAAGGGCCACTTCCAGAAATATGGACCAGCTTAAAGGGACGGACAATGGATGGTGGGGGAAGTCAAAGGCAAGCAAGAGTGAAACTGTTACTACCCCTGAAGGGACAAGGGCAGGAAGGTGTCACTGGAGCCAAGAAGGAGGGTTCCCCTACAGGAGCTGATGTCACGGAGGGGCACAGCTGTCAACAGATAGGCAGCTTCCGCGTTGGTGGGAATGGAGAAAAACACCCCACACTCCTCCTCTGTCCTCCCACTTCTCCTGGCACTCCTACTACTGACTGCCCATCACTGGAAGCCAGAGAGTGCTGGAACCAGGCAACACAGTCAGTCCAGAGTGGTTGGCTTCTTGGGGGCAGAGAAGGGCAGGGATGGGATAAATAGTTGTGGGGGAGGTGACTGAGCATCACATAGACCCCTTCCCACGCAATATCATTGTGACACACATTAATCAATGTTAGCATGTATTGACTAGGAGTTCTTCAAAGCGGCCTACTGAAGAGAAAACATATCAGCACACATTACAGCAAGATCAGAGGCTTGCAGGCTCTAGGGTAGATGGATACAGAAGTTCTTGAATACTGTCAAGAATATCTAGGAATCTGCATTTCCATGCTCTACCCATTTCAGCAAGGTCAACTTTATTCCAAAGATGTTTACCTGTAACAGTTAAGAAATCGTGCTTTCTTGTTCACATCTGAGATGGGCAAGTGGTGGTGGAGATGACGGGACAGTGTTTGAGATGTTTCCTCTCCAGTCCCACCAACTTAGAAGCTGTGTTTGTGTGCCCCTCCGTGACTATCATGTGTGTATATACATATGTATGTATTACTTTTTTTCTTTCTCTCTATGTCTTAGCTTCTTTAAGCTAGCCTAAACTTCATTGTTCCTGGATAGCTTAGGTCTGACAATTCCAGAAACAGTCACAAGCCAGGGGGATAAATTACTAGTTTAGACTAGTAATATGAAATATGCAGTGGATTGGGATTCGGGTGTTGGGGGCGGGGGGTCAACCTAAAAGTCTACCACACTAGGTACTGTCATGATGCACCATATCAATACCTCCTTTCAGGAGTGTTTCCTCTGTCTGCGCTGCATGTTAAACAAGTGTTTGCTACCCAGATCTTTCTCTGACATCTGAGGCTCCTTCTGGCACCGGGGTAGTTTATGCTATGGGATGGTGGTATCTGCTGTTACTCAGATTGGGATCATACTCACAGTTCCACACTTAAGCAGTTCATATGAACCAAGACAAAGATAACGTGGCAAAAGAGTAGGATACCATGTCTAGTTAAAATCCTAATTTGATTTTCTTCCATGTCTTTGATAAATCACTAGTCCCTTGCGGTTTAACTTTCTTCAACATAATTAAGACAATGGTTGCAACCCCGAAGCAAACGAAATTACCTAATGTGGGCTCCAGGACTGTAACAGCTGAAATTAATTTAAAGGTCTTTTAAGAGGTGCTAGGTGTTTTTTACACTTTTCCTTGCACCTGGTAGTTGCTGGATCCCCTTGGTGAAATCTCCATTTCGCCTGTGATGGATGGGTTTTGCAAAGATATTGCAAAGACAAACTGAGAACTCACTTTCATATAGATTTCCCACTTCATCACGAACACTCCATTGCCACTGACCTAATCCTATCCTTCATTCCATCCAGAAATTGCCTGAGATTTTCATCTATTTTATACAGAAAATTGTCAACAGAATAGAATAATTTACCTATTGGTCCCAGTTTCAAGACACTGAGCAGAGGCTAAGATGTTGGCTAATTACTTGCCAATGGATACATGGCATTCTGAGAAGGTGACTCTTAAAAAGTCCCTTGTTATGCAACAGAATTCCCATTGACTATTTAATCAACTAACTTTGGTTTTTGGGAGGCTTTTTATTTTTCCTACATATTTCTAATACTTGACTGGGCCAACAGAATTGTTGACCCTGACTTGTGGACCACAATACATTCCATACTTACCTCAGGATATTTAAAAACAAAATACCCCTAACAAGGATAGCACAATGGCTAGAGTCTCAGCAGGTGCTGGAATATCCATTTCTAATAATGCTCGAAGCACATGAATAATTTTTAAGACATCAGAAACTGAAGTTCTGGCCAGTAGAACTGAGCCTGGATCTTAGCTCCGTTTAAATCCAAAATTCCCCTTGCTAAACCCAGGCACATGTTTATAGTTCCAAGTCATGTCACTTACAAAAAATTAATCTAAAACTTTGACAAACCACAGTACTTTTATTTTATGAGTTTCCATAGAGGTTTCTATACACAGAGCTGTGAATTTCCTATGAAAATTATTATTATATTAATTAGCAATGACTCACTTTAAATTATAGTTTAGGATCTCTTATTTTTTAAAAGGTTTCATTTCATTTTTATCACTGCCCAAGTTTATTTTTTACTTAAAATTCACATCACAATTCAAAATAGGAAATGCCACTGGAAAAGTTGTTTTTCAAACCAAGAGTTTTGTTTCCAAAAAGAGAGAATGAGAGAACAAATGAACATGATAATGCCAATGATTATGTGTTATGTGATTTTTATAACCAAGCAGTTTATTACAACTGCTTTTGTGGGTGGCACAAAAATTTTGAACAGGTTTTCAAACCAGTTGGTGATTTATTAAACATTAGTGATTGTTATTACAGGTTGAGTTTTATGATCCACCGTTGATTTATTTGTATGGAAATCAGACGGACACATACCAGGGTAGTGTTCTGCTTTGAAAATGCTACCCAGTACCTGACTCACCTTTGAAGCACTTAACAGAGTATTTTCGGGCTCCAGGAGAGAGAAGCTGCTGAGAGAGAAAGCAGGTTTCAAAAGACAAGGAGAAGCATTTGAATCTTTATGATGTTAGCCATGTATCTACTGACAACTTTTAAAAAATACCCAGCCAACTTATAGAAAGAAGAAAACTCAGGTATATATTTATATTCACTAAGGAGTACTTCCCTTGTCTAATCCTAATAGTTTGATCAAACAATAACCATTTTAGATACCATATGATGCTAAAAGAGCCGAGAATCCAAAAATGGATGGACTTAATCATTTTCTTCACCTCATTTAGAGATACTGCCAGAAAAATAGATGGACAGTTGAATCATACATGAAGCAAGATTAAATTTGTCATTCTATTTATTTCAATTAAATGATACTATTGTCATAATAAACAGTGAATAAATATTTCTTTAGCAAGTCATAAAACTATTACCAAGTCCAGAATCTAGGAAAATATTTCTAAGATTGTATTTAAGAAATAACATGAATTGGTTTCCCACTTCCAACTGCCAATTATTAAAAAAAGAACTAACAACACAATCTTCTGCTCCCAGCCATTTTTGGGAAAACCAACCTGATCTTAAGCATATCCAGTCAATTTATATTGCATCAAGTATATCAGGAATTAAGTTATATATTTGTCTTTGACTTGAAGAGGAATAGTCTCTGAGAGTCTGTAAAACCCACGAGGGCAGGGACAATGACTATCATCCACTTGCCCAGCAACGAATACACAAAACAGATATGCAGTGACTTTTTGGTGAAGTCAAGACAGCATGACAAACCGGAGGACCTGAGTTCTTGTTTGCTCTCTCTTTTCTCACCTATAGAAGTTTTACAAAGTTCGCTGAAGCATCAGTCTAGTGAAACCCAAAGATGGTATTTCCTTTCAAGGTAACAGCATGTTAGGATCCTAGGGGACCCAAGTAATACACTTGGGTTTACAACACTGCATTTGGGAGTGTGTTTTTTGTGGATACTTTGTCTAAAACAAACAAATGGGCAAACAAAAACTAAACTTAATTACATCAAGTACAGGGTAGACTTGTGGTTCATAGAGTCAGCACTTAATTGAGAGTAATAAAATCTCTTATGCAACTATATTTTCATTTTAACATTGTGGAATCCTTATTCAAATAAAGTAATATTTAAGCAGTAAAATTCATAATTACAATCTTCACATAGATTCTACACAATTCTAATTTTTTAGCAATAGCGGTCCAAGAAATTTTCAACAGAAATTTATTTGATTGTTTTATAATTAAATTTATCAGTGTTTTATTTTCTGGTTTTTTTTCTTTCTTTCTTTTTTTTTTTTTTTTTGCGTCATGCTTAAAAAGGCACTTCCCTTACCAAGTTAATTTGATAACTCAAGTTCTCTTCCAGTATTTTGGTATTTGCCCTATTTATACTTAATCTTGTATCTATATTGAACTCAAATTTTTTATATAAGTAGAGGGAAAAGAATCAAATGTAAATGAAAAGATGTTCAAATTCATTCATATAAACTCCTGCTTATTCTCCTGTCAACTAAAATCTTTAACTTTTTATTTGTTGAACTCTCTATTTAGTGGACCTTTAATCCCTTGACTACAATATAAATTAAGAATATATTATCTCTGGTTCGGTGCCGTGGCTCACTTGGTTAATCCTCCACCTGTGGTGCCGGCATCCCAAATTGGCACTGGGTTCTAGTCCCGGTTGCTCCTCTTCCAGTCCAGCTCTCTGCTGTGGTCCAGGAGGGACAATGGAGGATGGCCCAAGTCCTTGGGCTCCTGCACTTGCATGGGAGACCAGGAAGAAGCACCTGGCTCCTGGCTTCAGATCGGCATAATGCTAGCAATGGTGGCCATTTGGGGAGTGAACCAACGGAAGGAAGACCTTTCTCTCTGTCTCTCTCTCTCACTGTCTATAACTCTACCTGTCAAATTTTTTAAAAAGTTAAAAAAAATATTATCTAAAAAATAAAATATTAAATTTAAAAAGTCAAATATAGTTTTTTCCCAGATAACTATTCAAATGTATCAGTATTATTTATTTACAACTTTTATTTTCTCACTGATACATAGTGACAACCTCTTTACATAGTAAATCTCCATATGTCTTTGAGTCAGCATCTGGACTCTACACAATCTATTGATCTCTTTGCTATGTATAGTCTCATATCATGGTATTTTAATAACTGTAGACGGAAAAGATGTAATTAAAAGATAGGTTAATTTGGTGAAAAAATTCTGAAATCCCTGCACAGTTTTTTGCATAACACACATTGTCCATGAAGTTTTTGAAGATACCTTATATGCATGGATTTCAAACACTTTTGTACCAAAATATGAGTATTGTTAATATACCTAGAATCCCTCAATTATACTTTTCCTTCAGATTTTTCTGGTCTATTCTCTCACTGCTAGTTTACCTGTGAGCCTGGAAATCAGCATAACTAGTTCTAAATCTGTCCTAGTATTATTCCCACTGGGCTCATCATAAATCTATAAATTGATTAAAGGAAAACTGACTTCATGAGAAGGCTGAGTCTTCCTACCCAAGAATAGGATATGTACTTCCAAGTTTTCAACTTTTCCTCTATGTCTCACAGTGGTTTAAATTTTTCTTTAGATAAATTTTGCACAATTCTTTCCAGGCATTCTACTTTGGCTGACAAGGCCTTTTTACATTTCTATTGTATTTTTTTAAATTCCATGCTTACATTAATCAAAGACATTTAAAAGGAACTCAACCACTTGTAAAATATTAATATGGAGTGGTTTTGTAAACCACTCAGTAGTATGCTTGGCAAGGTCAAACAGTGAAATAATGTCAGCAGTGAGAAGCTTGATGGCAAATGAATTAACAGATGTCATGGACTCTCAGGACCACTGGGATGTTGAGGGAGTTTTCCACACAGTGTCAGAGGTATAGGAATCATGAAGTTAACCTTGATCCTACCAAAAAATGAAAGCAGAGTAAGACACAAAAAGAGAGGATGTAATCTACTACAGAGAGAGCTGGTTACATTTACTAGGTATACACGTAGGGGAAAAGTTCTTAAAATCGTCTAAGTCGGGGGCCTGGAGTAGAGCACGTTGTGTGCTGTCTACTCATAAACAATAAGCAATTGCAATTATAAATGGAACAGCTATTACATTAATGTGAACATGTAACCATTTCTGAGTAAATCTATAAGACAGGTCCAGCAGAAAATCTAGAATCTGGACAAAGGCAACAAAATGAATGGGATTAGGACAGAAACCCTTCACTCTATTGTCTTTATATTTTTCACAAAAAATCCATTAAAAAGAATCAGAAGTTTTACTCAGAATCATACTTTATATTAACTATGGCTTATTATAATCATACAATGGCTATTTTTGATGATAACTGAGTAATTTGAATATAACCTTAAGGCATCCTCAATTAACTTTTTTGTTGTCTTAAATTTCTATATAAATGAATTTTCTTTGTTTACTGATATAGACAAATATGAAACCTCTTTGAAACACAGCTGGCAATTGATTTAAAAATTTTGGTTTCTATAGTGAATCATTAAGTGGTAAACCACATCCGCAAAATAGAGTATCTGTATAGAACTGCTTTACCAGAACATATTTCTCTCTATATCTGCTAAATACTAATTTTTTTTTTTTGACAGGCAGAGTGGACAGTGAGAGAGAGAGAGAGAGACAGAGAAAGGTCTTCCTTTGCCGTTGGTTCACCCTCCAATGGCCGCCACGGCCGGCGCGCTGCGGCTGGTGCACCGCGCTGATCCCATGGCAGGAACCAGGTGCTTCTCCTGGTCTCCCATGGGGTGCAGGGTCCAAGCACTTGGGCCATCCTCCACTGCACTCCCTGGCCACAGCAGAGAGCTGGCCTGGAAGAGGGGCAACCAGGACAGAATCCAGCTCCCCGACCGGGACTAGAACCCGGTGTACCGGCGCTGCAAGGCGGAGGATTAGCCTGTTGAGCCACGGCACCGGCCTTAAATATTAAATTTTAATCACATGGCTTCTAAGTCCCACAAAGAAGTGCAATGACTTTTGTAGAGTAGCCATATTAATCTAGTCAACTTGCTGATTTCAACTACTATGTCTAAATAATTAATTCATAGGTACAGGTGTGTTTTCTAGAGGCAATGTCTATAAACAATGAAATCTAATATCCTCTTTTCCAACCTAGTGCCTTTATTATCTTTTCTTACGTCATTGTGCAATTTGTGATCTCCAATACAATGATGACTGGAGTGGTGATGTGGTTCACTTCCAACAGTTTCTCAACAAACACACCGAAGAAACATTTACATTTTATATGTAAGACATTTTCTAGAAGAAGTCATTGGAAGTTGAACACAGTATACAATTTTTTTTTTCACAAAATATCAAGTTCTTTTTAGTGCTAAGGATTATTCTATGACATAAGAAATAAAATAGCATTGATAAATAATTCAAAAGTCTTATATTAAAATTTTTCCTGAAATAATGAAAGCTATTATTACTTCTAGATGAATTTAAACATTTATTTCAAGTTATCCTTTTAAATTTATGCATACCATAACGAGGCTTTATTTCAAGAGCTAAAACTGAGCTTCCTACATGTATAGATATTAAGCTGCAGAGCAGATCATTAATTCTACACTGTCAGTCCTTAGGCTGCCTGCATCAAAATCACATAGGGAACTTAAAAAACAATTAAATTACAGGACCCCACCCATAACACCATTGCATTGAAATCTCCAGGGTGGAATCAGGAATCTATTTTTATGTTTCTCATGTTTGTGGTAAGTATTTAAGTACAAGTTTGAGAACCACTGAGTTTTGTTCATTTAAATGTAGAAAGGGAGTACTAACCTAAGTTGCACTTAATGATTCTTAAATTCTAAGATTTTGTGATTAAACTTTAAAAAAAACTCACACATTATAGTAGAGTGTACAGCACTTATGCCATGAGTATAGAAATCCCTCTGTTTATACAGCACCCAACAAAATTCCTCACTCCCAAAAGGTAACCATTATCCTAGCTCTCGTGAATACCATTTTATGATTTTTCAGTGCTGTTTACCACCTATGTATGAATCCCTAAACAAAAGTTCATTTCTTAACTTTAAAAATCTAGCTGTTTATTTATTTACTTGGAAAGGGGTGAGAGAGAGAGAGAGAGAGAGATCTCATTTACTGGTTCATTTCCAAATATCCACAACAGCTGGGATTGGGTCAGATTGAAGCCAGGAGCCAGGATCTCAATTCAAGTCTGCTTGAGGTGGCAGGGATTCAACCACTTCATCAATCGCTGCAGCCTCCCAGAGAGTGCATTAGCAGGAAGCACAAATAGGGAATGGCGCCAAAACTTCAACTGAGGCGCTCCAACATGGGACACAGGCATCCCAACTGCTGCACCAAATGGCCATCCTTATTCACTAATTTTATAGAAACTACTTTATCGTTACATTGTTCATCCAGATTGTGCAGCTATGGATCAATCTTTTTCATGGCTCTATAATATTCTAGTGTCTAAGAATACCACATTCATTCATTCACTCTACTTTTGACATACACTTAAGGATTTTCCAAGTGTTGGATGTGATAAGCAATATTGCAATTATTGTCCTTGTCCTTTGTCTTGGTGAACAAATGCATATGTTTCATTTGAATACAAATGAGAACATTTCAAAATTCTTATTTAAGAATCAGTTTATTTTGGTGAAGAAAGATAAAATCTTGCTGATTTGATACTAAGTAAGGAATGTGCAGTCTTGAGAATCATTAAGCCTTATTGCTGGGACCAAATGGGCAGAGACCCCATAGGTACTATGCATACCATAATACACAGTTACTATGAACTTTTTGAGATATCTTCATATGCATACTGTATACACATGCAATCCTTACTTTGCCTAATACCATCTTAACTAAAACCTGCACTCATTAGAACCATGACCTCACTTTGCAAATTCACTGCTAATTTATCATGATCACCTCAGCTCCATGGAACCATGTGAAGTGAGGACATGTTTCCAATATGCAAAATCTTCAGTTAACACAATATTGCTCAGATATTACACAGTACCATGGGAATCCTTATCCATGAGTGTATTAAATAGTACCAAGTCATTTTCCAAAGTAGTATTGCTAATTTACTTTTCTGTCAGAAGTGTATCAGAATACCCATCACTCTACATTCTGACCTACACTTGCTTTTTCCTTAGGAATAGTGAAGGTTTGTAACTTGTGTATTTACACTGATTCTATGTATTACACTGACTCTATCTATTTCAGCATAGGTATTTTTCTATTTCCCTGTTGGGCTGTTCTTCTTTTTCTTATTTATTTACAGAAATTTTACTACATCCTGACATGATCTTCACTGCTATGTTAAATATATAGTTTTTTCAAATTTATGGTATTATTTCAGGACCGTTCTTAATTTTGTATGTAGGTAAGTTTATCAATATTTTCTTTTGACACATGACTAGGCCAGATGGAGTCATTGCTTTTGTGACTGATAGGACAAGGACATAGCCTTAGCCATTTTAGGTTTTTGTCACCTCTGCCTTCTTTCATGAGACCAACTCAGTCTCACACCCTATTGTTCCCACCCCCACCCCCTGCTATCTTCCTCAGGTTTGGAAGTCCATGAGCTAAACTTGAAGAACCCGTATGAAGGAATTCACCTCCTCCACCTACTGCCCTCCCCTTCCCCCTAGCCCATCTGAGATATAAAAAGTTCAGCCCCTGGGGTCTGGTCCCTCTGCCACGTGTTGGGTGAAAGGTGTCCAGCATGCAACAAATCTTCCCAGGCAGATGAATCAATTAACTCACGGGCTTTTATTGGGGTTCCGCTCCCGGGCGAGGTTCCCCGGTCCCAACAGAACAACAGAGCGGGGGCCTGGGAAGTAGCGCGTCAGAGATTGGGAGGGCTCCTTTTATAGATTCAGGGCATGGGGGTTAAAGGTTGACGCAGGTCTGATCCTCATTGGTTGACCTTTAGGCACCCGCAGGGACCTTGACAAGGACTTTCTTCCCCAGAAGTAGGCCTCTCCATTCCCGGAAGTGTAGGCCTTCCCTCCTTGCAGATCCCAAAGCTACCATTGGGTCTCTGTGCATGCTGCAGTCAGTCGATCTCTGCAAGTTTATTGCTTTGAATAAATTCAGTCTGGCTGTGAGTTCGTGTTCTGTCTCCTCTCTGCTCTGTACCTCTTTTCCTTACATTTGGTGCCCATGTGAGGAGGCATCAATCTGCACCCCTTTATCCTTATAGTGATCATTTTAGAAAAAAAAAACCTAAAGCCTAAAATATATTGTCTGAAATGACTTCCTATGACTTAAGATTTTACTTTGGACATTTAGGTCTTTAATTCATCTGACGTTTATTTTTGTTAGCCATTTCTTTTTGTCTATAGTTAACATTATGGTTTACCATGAAAATTTGCTTAAATAACTTCTATGAACATTTTGAAGATCATTAAAATATGGGATTGAAGATTGGCTTAAATTTGCATGAACATTATAAGATGGTCAGCTTTGTGCAGATTTCTTTCCTTTTTTTTTTTTTTTTTTTTTTTTTTTTGACAGGTAGAGTTAGACAGTGAGAGAGAGAGAGAGAAAGGTCTTCCTTCTGTTGGTTCACCCCCCAAATGGCTGCTACGGCGCGCTGCACCGATCCGAAGCCAGGAGCCAGGTGCTTCCTCCTGGTGTCCCACGTGAGTGCAGGGCCTAAGGACCTGGGCCATCCTCCACTGCCTTCCCGGGCCACAGCAGAGAGCTGGACTGGAAGAGGAGCAACCGGGACAGAATCCGGCACCCCAACCGGCGCTGCAGGTGGGGGATTAGCCTAGTGAGCAGCGGCGCTGTCCTGTGCATATTTCTTAAAATCTTTTCTGAGTAATCTTTACTAAGATCAGATGCCATTCTCCAGGGCTCAAACCACCCCACTAATTCAGTTATCTACTTAATGCCTCTGTCTTCAGTGTAGTCATTTGTAAAATCTGGATGATGATATCTGGCTCAAAGGGATGTCAAGATGACTAAGTGAGATAACATGTATGAATTACTTAGCTCTGCACCTGGCAAGAAGAGAGGGTATGGTAATTGTCCAGAAGGTGGACAGCTGAGAGCACAACTGGGTGGCTCTCCAGGATCTCCTTCTCAGCCTGTCTTAGAATAACAATAACAATAAAATCTCCACCATAGCCACACAAGAAGGGGCTTGGTTTCTGTGGTCATCAATACCACACCGTATGGGGAACAATTTTTCTTTGATAGTGGAAATTGCTGGAGCCATGTGATAACACACCAAAATAGCTTCAATGAGCTTCAGTGAGTTTGCGTTAAGGGTGTGTAGTGTTAGGATTCCCGGATTCTATGCTGCATGAATAATTTCTGCCCCATAAACAGTTATGGGGAAGTCCTGAACATTTGTTATCTCCATGGCACTATTACAATAATAACTCCCTGCCTCTTACTACTGTAGTTGCTTTGCATAATACTATTAAATCCAGCACAGTAATCTGACCTACAAGTAGTTAACATTTTTAAGAGTTTGGAAAAAATAATAGGTTTCTAACTTTTGAAAACATTGCTGACATCGCCTCTCAGACCATACAGCTCACACTCTTAGATAAATGCTGAAAAGGATAAGGGAATGGCAAGAGACATCTGCCCTTCAATATGTAAGAGAGTAAATCTTGCTATGGTATTGTCTGTTCTGGGTATGTTATGTATGTTAAGCAAAGCCCTTGGTACTGAGATTGTGGCTTGTCGTTTAAGTCATAGCTAAGTGATTTTATATTTAAGGCCAATCTGATATTTTCATGTCCAAATTGTTTCTAATGAAGAACTGCAACTCCTCTTTGCTTCCTCATCATTTTTATTTTAATTTTGATGGAACAAGGATCTAAACCTCAGCCATTTTAGGTTTTCATTACCCCTGCTTCCTTTCAAGAGACCCGATCAGTCTCACACTTCATTCTCCACCCCACCGCCAACATTCTTCCCCAGGTTTGGAAGCCAGTGGCCAATCTTGAAGAGCCTCTATGGGGAAGCTCACCTTTGCCTACACCTCCCCACCCCCACCCCTGGCCTACCTAAGATATACAAAGTGGGCTCTGGGCCCTCTGCCACGGATTTGGTCTGTGTGCACACAGGTCTCTATGGGTTTATTTTCTTTGAATAAATTTGATCTGGCTGAGAGTTCGTATTCTGTTTCCTCTCTGTTCTGTGTCCTTTCCCTCCCATTTGCTGCCTCCTGTGAAGTGGCACCAATTTGCAGCCTTTCTCTTACAATTTTCATTTTTTAAAGGATTTATTTATTTACTTGAGACGCAGAGTTGAGAGAGAGAGAGAGAGAGAGAGAGACATAAAGAGAGGTCTTCCATCCACTGGTCCACTCCCCAGATGGCTGCAATACTGGTTTCTCACATGGGTGCAAGGACCCAAGCACTTGGGCCATCCTCCACTGCCTTTCCAGGCCATAAACTGGATTGGAAGAGGGGCAGCCAGGACACAAATGGATGCCCATATGGGATGCTGCTGCACACAGATGCTTAACCTACTATACCATAGCGCTGGCCCCTTCATTTTATTTTAAGAGCTCAGTGGTTTGCATCCCTACAGCAATTCAGTGGCAAAGTTCAAAGTGGGCAGCATGCTCTGACCCCTGCTCCCATGAAAGGGCCACTAGACCACATCAGCTTCCGGCTCCCTTCCCAGGCAACTCTTTCACATCTTCTCATTGACTTCTTTAGAAACAGGTTTCCAGGAATGGCTGGGCCAGATGGAGAAATCAGCTGGGAACTTTGTGCCTCACTGACAGGAGAGGAGGGTGGGGAAATCCTCCCAACTGAAATGTGACCTCGTTGCCTGTTGTGGTCACTCAGGACTATCGTCAGGAAAGTTTCTACTGGCTGGTAAGGAAGTGGGCTGTTTCTCAGTTTTCATGCTTGTGCAATATGATTTCAGAAGAATTAAATGGAGAAAGTGTGTGCGTGCATGTGTGTGTGTTCAGTACAGAAAAGATCATCTGGAGGTGTATGGGTGTACAGTGTACAGTGAGAAAGAGCACGTGCAGAAAGTGTCACAGCACACTGATTAACGCGATCCTGGGCTTTTCCATTCTGTTTTTCTTCACATCGCTTAGAGCCCGGACTGAAGCCAAGAGCTGCCCAATGATGCTGGGTGGGGTTGATGCGGTGTGGGGTAAGGTAGCCCTGCAGATGTATTTAGAGGGACCAGTCTAGGAAATGAGGGGTTGCTTTGGAGTGGGGGCGGAGGTAACATAGCCTTTCTGAGCCCTCCAAGTGACATGTGCTCACATGTGCAGACAGAAACTAGAGTTCTGCAGAAGTGAGAGCTGACGAAAGGCCCACTGGCTTCTATTTGTTCAAAGTGGGAAGAAAAAGAGGTTGATCAGGCAGGGAATTCCCTGGGTTAAAATGACTCGTCCTGGGCTTCCATGTACGGAGTGACGATCAGTCTGGATACCTCCGTGCTTTGGGGCCACATGACAGGCACAAACATCCTGAAATAATGAAGGAATGAGCCCATGTGGGAAAGCGCTTAAGGCAGCAGGAAAGCAACTCACTGCCTCTTAATGTGAGCCCCTCCCTCAACGTTCCTTCTTCCTTTCTCGTCCCATAGCCAGAGTCTCAGCAAGTGTCCTGCTTCGGTAAGATTTCTGCCACATGTCTTTTCCTCATTCTTCCCCACCAAATTCGCAAAGGCAATCAAAATGAAGAGGGGTGGATGCGGTTTATAAATGTGGTTGTCTGGAGACCCTGGTGCTCTGAAGTTTGATTCTTAGAGGAACAGTTTTAATGCCACCTGGGAGTTTGTTAAAAATGCAGTATGTCAGGCTCCACCCCTACCTGCCGAATCAGAATCTGCATCTCACTAGGATCCCTGGGTGATTCCTGTGCATTTCTAGCCTGCGCTGGAAGCTAACTCCCTGTAAGTATCTCAGTGGCTAATAACTAGCAAATGCAAGCCATAATTGCTTTTCTTCTCATCTGTTGATCTCAGAAGTCCTTGTGGTTGGACACCTAACCATATAAAGGATGGCTAAAGGAAAAAACGAGAATCCATACATCATCTGGCTGCTCAAAGTGTGGTCCTCAGATTGCAGCATTATCATCACCTGGGAGCTTACCGAAATGCAGAGTCTCAGGTACCCCAAAGCCACCCAATCTGTGTTTAACACGATCCTTCCTCAGGGGATATGCATGTACATTAACATTTGAGAAGCATAGAAAACAATGAGATCATATATCCTATTAAGTTCTACTACATGGCTCTTCATTACTTGAATACATTCTCTTCTAGAAAGTTAGGTTGAACAAGATACACGAAGGCACTTTGGTTTTTCAACTTATTTTTCCAGTTTCTGTTGTCCAGTTTTCAAAATTATTGAGAGGAAAGGAGTGAAGACAGTATTGACTAACTAACCAGATCATTGCTGCCACTCAGTTTGCTGTGGCTGGATAGAACGGTCATACTAACCAGTGCCGGTGCTTTGGCAAAGCCTGAGGGAGAAGCTCAAAATTTACTTATTTTCACCAAAATATCACATGGTTTTTTGGGAGGAAAGAAACAGATTATCTTTGTTACTTGCTCTCTGACTTAGATTAGCAAATAGAAATCACAAATGGTATAAAAGAGATGTTGAACTAGTAAACAAGATCAGGTTTTACCACTTTGATTTCACAAAATCTTCCCCTCCAAGTGTTTTGGTTTCAAGTTTGTTCAGTTGCTTCTAATGCTCTGTAGTTACTAGTAAGCCATTTGGATACTTTAATACACCAATAACTGATGTCTCAAAACAAGACAGATTCCATGTGCTCTACCATGGTCAGCCGCTGGAGTCGAACAGGGGAATTCTCTATCTCATCTAAGATAATTTTAAATCTGAACCAGAGGCCTCAGTCTGAGTACATCTGGGCCCCACCCCACGCCCTGCCATTAGGATTCACACATGCCCAGGCAGCTTTCATGGAGCTGGGAGTCCTTGGAACCTCTTCACTAGGAAAAGGGACCTTGTGAGAAATTTATTTGCTGTCAGAAGTAGGAGCTGATTTCCTCAGGCTTCAATTTGTAAGAAGAATGAGGACAAGTTATATGAGAAGAAAGTACTCTCCAAACCCAAACCCCAAGGAGTGGGTTAAGGAAGGGGCTTTCCCTGAATTTCCATGTGGTTGCTCAGCAGGTGTTCTGGCGAAGCATCTCTAAAAGCAGCAGAGATGAACAAAGTGGCTCAGCTTGGTAAAATACATGACAGCTGTTGGCTAGTTCACAAAACAGCTCTGAGGACTTCCTGTAATAACTGGGGGAAACTTTGAAATGGGACTAAAGAGTCTGTGTTGTGCAAACTAGAAGAAACAGAATTAAGAATTAATAGGCAAGTATTTGCAAACAAAAGCTAACGAAGCCCAGGGAAACTTCAAAGCTGTTCAGTGCAACCTGCGCTCTCAGTTACTCTGGGCACCAACAAGGTAACCTACATAAAGGAGGTAGGTGGACCCTCCGTCTCTGCAGACTTTTAAAAACAGCTTGAGTGGGGCAACTTCCCAGCAAATCAGGAGAATAATTACCATTTATATCATTGTTCATAGGAGACAAGCAGAACAAAGATGTCAAGTAACTCACCCTGCTCAGTCCACCCCACATCTTTTAGCCTTGTCTATCTTAGAAATCCATTTCAGGTGAAATAAAGTCAGCTTAAATGGCCTCAACTTTGATGACATAAAGGCAGTTATGAGTTTTTATCTTACTTCATTTTGAGTCACCGTGAAAAAGAAGACATTGGGTGTCATTCTCTTTTAAGTCGAGGAAAAATACATTCATGGAAATTATAATGGGAAACACAGTAAGCTCAAGTAAGCTTAATCAAAAGAAGAGAAAATTTTTTTTTCCTAATTCTCCATCTCTAGTTTTCTAGTTCCATAAACAACAATATATGTTATAGTTTAATAAGAAATGTCAGGGTCAGCGCTGTGGTGTAGAGGGTAAAGTCACCATCTGCAGTGCCAGAATCCCATATGGGCGCTAGTTCAAGTCCCAGCTGCTCCACTTCCAATCCAGCTCTCTGCTATGTCCTGGGAAAGCGTAGAAAATGGTCCAAGTCCTTGCACCTCTGCACCTGCATGGGAGACCTGGAAGAAGCTCCTGGCTCCTGGCTTTAGATGGGTACAGCTCCAGCCATTGCAGCCATCTGGGGAGTGAACCAGTGCATGGTAGACAACTCTCTCTCCCTCTGCCTCTGTTTCTTTGTAACTCTGCCTTTCAAATAAATAAATAAAATCTTTAAAAAAAAAAACTGTCATCTGTCTTCACGGGAATGGAATAATAAAGTGTAAGTTGGGAAGTTTGGAAAACTACATCAACACGTCGCAAGCAGAGGGTATTGCTTGATTATTCATTATAGTCTTTTTATAAAGGGGAAATTCCCATTTTCCAGTTTTTCTCAAGGGGCAATCATAAGTTTTTGGTTTAATTGAATCCAAATAGCCTCAGAAAATAGGAACACAATCAATCTCTAATTGAGCATTGAAACATTTCCAAGTAAAGGAATTCGAATGAGTGTATTTTAAAAATTTCAAGGGAAATGGAATCAGAAGACAAGTTTATTTTGGTGCAAAACAATTTTGAAATCCATGCAAATGAGCAGTCTTCAAAAAGTTCATGGAAAATGCATATTATGAGAAAAAAATCCACACATTGATTTCAATTTGGGGGGACAACAAAATAAACATATTTTAATTACATTTTCCATGAACTTTTTGAAACACCCTCAAATGAGCCTTTTGAAGGCCTGCCTGCCTTTCAAAGAGCTAAAGCTTTCTTAGAATCCAAGGAGTCTTGAAGATCTGCCAGCATATTTCATAAAAACAATGTGATGGAGGCTGGTGCTGTGATGCGGTGGGTCAAGCCATTGCTTGAGACACCAGCTTCCCACTTCAGAGCATGGGTTTGAGTCCCAGCTGCTTTGCTTGCACTCCTGTTCCCTGTTAATGTGCCTGGGGAAGCAGTGGAAGGTAGTCCACAGTGGGTCCCTGCCACCCATGTGGGAAACTTGGATGGAGTTCATGGCTCTTGGCTTGGGCGGGGCCCAGCTCCAACTCTCATGGCCATCTGGGGAGTGAATTAGCAGATGGAAGATCTCTCTTTTTCTCTCTCTGCCACTTTGCCTTTCAAATAAATAAATAAATAAAATCTTTTGAAAAAAACCAATATGATGGAATTCTGAATTTTCTTTCCGAATTGGAGTACTGGGAGAATAGGTTCTGGACAGGAGAGAGATGAGCATTAAAGACAATGGTCACTCTGATAAACTCATTTACCATCTTTTTTTTTTTTTAAAGATCTTATTATTGCAAACAATGAAATAGGAACAACGTAATTATCCACCCATAAAGGAGTTTGTGGATATTTGTTCCTTTACGGCAGATTCCAGTAAAGGAATGTTCAATGTGACAGGGCACCCGAGAACAGTGGGCTAACCATTCACACTATGAGTCAGATCCCAGCAAGACCTCTCTCTCTGGGCCTTAGTTTCTTCATCAGCAAAGCATGGGGATAATTGTATTCCTAGTCTCTCAGTGTTGCTATAGACACAAAATAAAATAACAACCATAAAGTATTTAGCACAGCTCAGAGTAATTGCTCAGCAAATGTTAGCAATTATTGCAATTGTTATCCTTATTGTTGTCATCCAATGGAATACTGTGTGAGCGTTAAAAAGATCTCATAGAATGTAGTCTGCATTTATTGATGTGGAAAGATTGTTTCTTCTAACACAATACAGATGGCCCCAGTCTACTTCTAAGTGAAGGGGGAAAAAAATATATTGCCCACATCTTTGTGTAGTCTGATCAGAGATTATGTAAGGGGTCAGGAAAGGAAATCCATGTGATGTACCTGTCTTTGAGAGGTGGATTTTGGTGATTTTACTTACTTTCTCTGTGATATCTGTGTTTTTTAGTGAAGTAATTTTGGGGATCTATAAGTAAACATGAATCGAGTTCCTGTTAGTAAGATGCTTGGCATAGCTGTGCGGTACCAAGCTCTGGGAAAGGCTGACTCTGCACGGAGCTTGCAGAGGTCCCTGAGCTGGTCACGTGGGACCCCTTGTGCCCTTGGCTTGGTGGTGGGAGAAGCGGTGGGAAAGCTCACAGGGTAAGGACCTAATCCTACCCAGATGTGTCAGGGACCACCAAATGTTAAAAGATGAAAGGGAGATGCCCAAAAGGGACGGCAGCCAGGGGCAGGACGGACATGGACTAAACTCTGTGAGTTGGCAAACAGGCCTATACCAGGAGCACTGTGTCTCAGTATGAACGGACCCAGAGTGCTAGGGGCTGAGGAGGGAGTGGTGAGCGATGAGGCAGGCAGATGTTACTGTCATACACAGGGCACCGAAGCTTTGAGAAATGTCGTGCAGTGAGGTGGCAGGACATGTGAACGAAGGCATTTCAAAAGGTCATGGGAAATCAAATTAAAAGATAATTTTATTCTGGCAAAAAAAAATCTTTTGAAATCTGTGCATACAAGAGCTCTACAGAAACCTCATGAAAAATGCACATTATGAAAAAACTATGGCAAGGATTTCGAAGTTTTTTGCACCAAAATAGACTTATCTTCAAATCCATTTTCCAAGAACCTTTTGAAGCATCCTTGCCTATTTTTCAAAAGTCAATCTGCAGAGCTTCCTTGGAGTCTCATGTAACTATCTATGCAAGGGAGTGTGCCAGTCGTCAGGGAGAAGGGGTGACTATGTCACCTAGCCCAGCTGGGCAACCCTTGCAGCGCAAATGCTGTCTGAGGAGACCTGAAGGATGAGGGCAAGGTAGCAAGGTAGAGAATGTGCCAGGTGGAGGGACAGGCTGGAAAGAGCACAGCAGGATTAAGAAAGTATAGAGGTAAGCCGGGGGGCTTGAGAGAGTGCAAGTCCTCAGAGGAAGACCCTCCACCGTGCTGTGTGGCTATAGTGTGGCTGTGGATCCTTGAATGCCCTCACAAGCCCAGCTAAGGGGCTTGATCTGCTTCCAGGCAAGAACAAGGGCCTCCAATCTCTCTGGGATATTCTTGCATACTCTTCTTACTATTTCAATTTTTTTTTTTTGCACCAAATTAAACTTACATTTTAATTCTGCTTTCCCTTGAACTCTTTTTGAAATATCCTTGTAAGGTACATTCAGTCCAGTGTCTGTATCACAAGAAGTATTCTACAAGTACAGAAATTATTATTTAACTGCTGTATCATAACTTTGCCATGATATATTTTGCCAATTAACAGACTCTAAAAGTGGAGTTATTTTGTGATATAATTTTTATGTTACAAACCAATCCTCCACAAGTTGTGGTCTTCTCCCATTTCTTTTTCACCCTTGGCTACAAATCTCATTGTCACTCCCTTGCACCTGCATGCTACTGACCACCAATCTCACATGGCTGGACACCTGCTTCATACTAGAGCTGCCCAAAGCTGCCCCCGTCTCTCAGAGAGGAAGCTGCGTGGAACTGTCTTGAAAGAGCATACCAAATGCGGACATCTCGTGTGGTGGGAGAGGGTTTGCTGCATGAGCGAGTGACATCATGCTCAGAATGCTGCAGAATGTTCTGCGCCCAAGGGCTCTAAACATAAAAATGTTTTATATCGAGGCATATGAAGACCCTTAGGAAGCCTGAGAAGGTTATGGTTATTGCCTATCAAATCTACATAAAAATATCAACAAGCATAAGAAAGTACAGTATTTTTTTTGCCTTTTTCTGATTATTTCAGTGTTCTTTCATTTTGTTTCAAAGTTTATTTTTATTTTATCTTAAAGACGGAGCCACAGGGAAAGAGAAAGAGGAAGAGACTTTCCATCTACTGGTTCACTCCTAAGTGTCCACTACAGCCAGAGCTGGGCCAGGCTGAAACCAGGAGCCAAGAACTCTATCCAGGTTTCCCATGTGTGTGGCAGGGATCCAAACACTTCAGTCATCACCTGTTGCCTCCCAGATCAGTGTGCTTTTAATTACCAAAATCTGCTCATAAATAAGTTCAGTGTACTTGCACTTATTGTCATTGTGGTTGATACATTTCTACCATCTTACTTTGTGTTTTCCTTTTGCCATGAGTTTTCCTTTATTTCTCTCTTTTTCTCCCCTCCAATGGATTAACCAAGTTAACATTGTTCTCTTTTTACCTTCTACAGCTCTAGAAGTTACTGATTTTATTTCTAGTCTTTTAGTGGTTACTGTTTGAAATATTAACTACCTGAACTTGGGACAAATTCAGGTTTAGGCACAGCCCTGCACAAGACTGCTCCATTGCAGACACGACTTTGAAGTTCCCCAGCCACCCACATTTCTGACCAGCTGGCTTCAACTTGGAAAGTTTCACTACCCACTCAGGTTGTATAATTCTCTATAGTGTCTCACAAAACACAGAAACACACTATGCTCATAATTACAGTTTCATTATAGCCAGAGAGAAAGAGAGAGAGGAAAGAGAGAGGCAGAGACAGAGAAAGGGAGAGGGAGGGGGAGGGGGAGGAAGGGAGGGAGACGGGGGGGAGAGAGAGAATGCAAATCAAGGTCAGCTGAAAAAAAGAGAACGCGGGACAAGGTTTGGGAGGGTCTCAGATGTTAGGCCTTTGTGTTATAGCATGGCACATACATACGTGACAGTGGGCAGAGTACTGCCAAGGAGGTAAGCTCTCTGAAGCTTTCATGTCCATGGATTGTATTGAAGTTTCACTACATGGGCATGATTGACTGTGCCATTGACCACGTGACTGAAACTCGAGCCCCCTTTCCTTTTAAAGATGTTGACTGCCACATTGTGGCTTAAAGCTATAACCCTCTCATCGCATGGCTGGTCTTTCCGCCTGCCTTGGTCAACCCATCCTGGGTCACCTCATCAATATAAACTCTCCAGGGGCTCACCCTGAAAACACTCAGCATAGACTCAGGTGTGATCTGAGAGGCTCAGTGTGAAGAACAGGTGCTTCCATCATGTGGGAAACTCCAAAGGTTTAGAGGCTCCCCTTCAGGAACCAGGAGGAAATTTTGATTACAACCATTAAGATTTTATCAAGTATATTTGACTCAACAAGTCCTAAATGCAGTTATTTTTGTATCTGTCTTTTGTATCTGAATGATAGGTAGACTTACAAATGCTTTAATTCAGTTTCCTGGCCTCACTTTTCATATTAGTATAATCTAAGGCTTGAGAACTGGTTTTTAACATACATTTTCCCTATTTTTCTTCCTGCTGCATTTTGGATTATTTTTGATAGATCAGTTTTCCTGGTTACTACTTCTCTCTTCAAAAGTGTCTAATCTAGGGTTTGAATCAACCATTTAATTTTTCATTTAGACAAACATAGTTTCCTTCTGTCAAATTTCAGGATTTTTTTTAATCATTGTATTCTTTGCTAATACTGTCCTGCTCTTTCATTAGAATTTTTTTTTACTTCATTTCATGCTTTTAATTTTGAAAATATTTTCCATTCTTTTAAAATTTTTATTATCAGTTTAGGATGTTAATTGTCCTATTTACTGTGTTCCATTTGTTATGTCTCCCTAATGGTAGTGTTTTCCCTTATGGTTTAGTATTTTATTGGAGCTTGTCTTTCATGAGGATTATAGTTCCTGTGAGAGTTCCATTGCCTTTGGTAATGTCTATATAAAAGAATTGATTCAAGTGGGCCTCAGGAATTTTACTCAGTTTGTTTATTAATCTCTCACATTAATTCCCCATCCCGGGAAGAATAAATGTGGGCTCTTACTTTCTGCACTGATACAAGGTCTTAAATTGTAACAAACGGCCACTCTTGGGGCTTATCAAGTCCTGTGGGTGTAGTTGTTTCACCCCCTGCACAGGCAGGGTTTGGGTGGTTTGGGTGAGTGTAGAGAAACCACATTCTCCCTTTCTGATCTTGTGAGTGAGACTTTTCTTCTGCCCCTGGCTGGTCCCTTCTGTCCTTGACCTCAGGGCCTAGATGTCCCTTCAACACTGATTTGGCTGCTCCTCCCCCCGCCTGGGGGTGTCCTTTGCTTCTTTCTTTGTCATGCAAAAATTTCCTTTTCATTTTTTTTTTAACCAGGAAATATGTTGACTCCTTGGAGTCAACATTTTATTCAGCCTTCTGTTTACCAAAAGGGATGGTTAATTTGCCATCGGCTAGTCAGCCACTTTGCCAATAGTTTCCAAAGGCTCTATATGCACCATGCCCAAATGATAGCTTTAAACCCTTGTACGTGGGCCTAACTTGGTCTGGTTATCCAAATCTGTGAATTGTTTTGGCACAGCACAAATCAGCATAACATAAATAAACTTAAATTCTACCCCATTTAGAAGTGTATCTGCCAACCACTAGTTTCTTTTTAAATGGGATACAGTTTCTAAAGTTTCCCTCAATATACAAGGGTATATGGAAAAAGTTTGTGGAAAATGGAATTAAAAGTTAAATAAATCTTGGTGCAAAAAATTGAAATCTGTGCATGGCTTTTTCATAGTATGCATTTTTCATGACCTGTTTGATGACTTCATACACATCACAAAATATTACAAAATATTTTTCACCAAAATAGAATTATTTTATAATTTCATTTTTCCATTAACTTTTTGAATTATCTTCATATATGCAACAGTAAATTTGCCAAGAACAGGTGGAAAGAAGTGGTAAATATATAAATTATATATTTATAAATACAAAATTATGTAAGTATACATATGTATGTATACATATACATACACAATCCACTCTTGTTCATAGCAAATGTCATCCTTATAAATACACCTATGCAATAAAACGTATCCCAAATCACCAAAATCACCACTCCCTGTGCTTTCATGGTCATTTTCAGATCCACATAGAGTGGCAAAAAATTTGAATTGCCCAGTGGGCATGATTCCAGCTGAGACTGAGTAAGGCAGTGCTCTGCCTTTTTATTTTAGCTCTTAGATGGTAAACAAGGGTCCTTCTTGCTGTCAATCTAGTGTCACATTTTTCACATTTTTGCACTTGTTCTTGGTGATTTTGCTATTTAAAATGTCCCCAAGCACAGTACTGAAGTGCTGTCTCTGTTCCTAAACACGAGAAGGCTGTGCTGTGCCTTATGGAGAAAATACATATGTGTGTGTAAGATAAGCTTTGTGCAGGAATGCATTATAAGGCTGCTGGCCATGAGTCAATGTCAGTGAATCTACAGTATATACTAGATAAGTTGTCTTTAAAGGGAAACATTCTTAAAATAAGGTTATGCATTGATCTGCTGACAAAAGTGTTGTGACCAGACACGCACAGGCCCTAGCCCTGTATTTCTCCCAAGAACATTGGCTCGATGTTTGCTACTTCAGTGTTTCTGTTGACTTAATATAGCATAAGTACTGCAGAGAATGAGAGCCAACTGTACCTTCCTATAAAGTGAGCGAGGGAAGAAGGGCAAGAACGATTGAATGAGTCCAAGTACTCAAACATACATTAGGTGTTTTCCTCTTCAATTTTTTAATTGCCTTAGAAAAAGGGAACAAAAGCTAAATGTCAAAACACTAAAGAATACATTTTGATGATTCTACTTAGAACTGAATATGAAGCTTACACCTCTCACAGTTGAGAAGCTGGTCTTTACCATTCCTTTCTGTTGGTAGAGACCTCTCTTAGAGGGCAGAAAGAGCAGCACCCTCCAGCCCAACTTGCAAAAGCCGTTGAGTTGCCTTCACTGTAATCCATGCCTACAGCACTGGATGACTGAAGTGTTTCTTTGATTTCCACAAACTTTACAAAACGTTTCCTGAAAGATGACTTTATGAGCTGTTCTATTTGTAAAACAGTCCCTCTTTCTTTAACAATACTTAATGGTTTTCAAATTAAGTAATAGCTCATATTAGACAACAATTAAGATTTGTGTTTAATAATCATTCTTGGTTAAGTTTCTGGGGCTAACTGGGGAAGAAAGAGGAGAGAGGAGACAGAGAAGAGAGAGAGAGAGAGAGAGAGAGAGAGAGAGAGAGAAAGGGGGGGAGGGTACCACTCTCAAAGCTCACATTTAGCCCAATGTCAGGACCTGTAAGGTTGTGAACAGTGTTCTATATTTAGCCTACCAGACATTTTGAGTATTTCTGAAATTGGAAAGCAATGTTTTTCCATGAATTCTCTATAATAATTTTTTCCTAAGGCAGCTCTAACCAAAATACTCCCTTGTCATTCTGTTTTTCCAAGTCTATTAGAGGGCTGCAGAGCGTTCCTGCCTTAGAAGGGTGGAGAAGACTGCCAAGCAGGGCAGCCCCAATCTAGACAAACTCAATGTCTCTGGCCTAAATTCATGGTGTGTAAATGTACACTATAGGCAGTTTTCCCCTGCTGGGAGGAATGGTGAGCCGTACCACTGCTCTCCCACAAAATGCAATGGGCTCCCAGAACTTCCAGCACATAAGATGGAAGCATTTCCCTTGGGCTTCCATTCTCCCAGAGGGAAACTCATGTCATCATTGTCATTGAGCACTTACACCCTGTGTGATAACTCCAATCACAGCTATTAGCATCATCTACAAATCTCCTCTCCAATATAATCCAGAACCATCAATAAATAAGCTGCTTCTCCATATAGTTTTTTTAAAAAAATTAGAAATCTGTATATTTATTATGACAGTATCCTCAACAGCAGTCTTGGAACTGCAAGAAGGCAAACAGGCACTCAGGTTTTCTGGGTCCTCTGGTCTGGGAAATGTGTAACTCCAGCGTCTTTGTTTTGGACAGGCCACTTTAGGCCTTGGTGCACTAGTACTCCATCATGTTCCCCTACCCAGAGCTTGCTCCCATTCCAGCCAGTCATACCTGTCTCTCAGACCCTACACACCTGAACACAACTGGAAGGAGTCTGTGTTCTTCATCATGCTTGTGAAGATTGACTGTGGGTAGCAAAGGAACATTGATTAAGCCCATTACAGAGGTGATACCATGAAGCGTAACAGCTTCTTCTGGGAATTATTTCATCAACCCAGAGATAAGAGCCACTGGGGCCAGAAGAGATGGTGCAGACTGTGATCAGGGAGGGGTCCCGGAGAGCTGAGAATGACGAGCTGGAGGGTAACAGGCTCTGAGAGCTAGAACTAAGGGACAAATGGAAGGAATCAGATATTTATGAATATCTAATACAAAACAGTAAATTGGGGTGGAAGTCCAATGAATTTAGTACTGTAGAGGAAGTCACTAGCTACTCTCTTAATGTTGTTTAACTTCTGATTTAAATCAGATCACATCATTTCCCCTCACCTATACCCATTGGACTTGCACTTAGAAGAGAATCTGAGCTTCTTACCCATCTCAGCTCACTGTACATGACAGCCACACTGCTTCCAATCTGTTCTCAAAATGTGCTGCACTCTACCACCCCAGAGCCTCCCCCTCTGTGTTTCTCTTCACCAGGAATGCTTTCCCCTTAGCTCTCTGTGATGCTGGGTTCCCCCCGTGCTTTGGGAGTGACACCCCTCATGGCCCTGGGACACAGGCTTCCCTTGCTTCAACAGCACCACTCACCCATCTAATATCAATGCTTTCTTCCTTTCTGTACTACTCAAAACCAAAAACTGTTTTATTTTTTTACTTCCAAAGTCTGATAAGAACCATCTCCATTGCCAGGTAAGTAGTATGAAATCAACAAATATCTTTTGAATGAATAAATGATGAATGGGAAATTAAAACAACACATTTACTCTATGAGGCTGGTAGGGTCTTAGAAAAGCCAGAATAAGCTCAATTTCTGAAATAAAACCAAGGATTAGCAGGTATTAAGCCTCAAACAGTTTAGAATATTTAAAAGGCTTTATACTAGAAACCCACAAAATTACCATTTTCTTAGTTCTTATTCTGACACATCTCCTCCTAGATTTGAGCGGCATTTTCTTTGAACATTGCATGTGAATGGAATGACTGCCAAACTCTCAGGTAGGCCCTCTTTGAGCAACAAGGACATTAGGAATGAGTCACACATCATGCCCGTGCTCCCAGCACGCTTCATGGTACATGCATCAAAGCTCCACTTGGCTCCAAGTGGGTGGCCTCACCCTGCCAAAATGGAGCTAGTGTTTCGGCTGTAGCAGGGAAGTGAAAGGGGGAGTCTGTCTAGCAGACTGAATTTTCCCTCTCCTTGTTACCAAGCTTACAAAACTTTGGAAATTTGAATCTTCTGACTGCTCCATTTTAAAGAACAGTCTTCAGAAAAAAATACTTTCTTAATAAGAAAATTAATCCTGACTTCTATTCACTTGTAAGTACAGAGGCTAAAATATTTGGTGCCTCATGACAGGTTTCTGAGATTATTTCCTTGACTTTAATCAATCTCAAAACAAAGATACTTCCAGCCAGTCCATGCAGGGTTATTTTGATAACTATGAGGAAAAAAAGGCACTAATTGGCATGGGTGAACCTGAAGGCTCTGGAACCATGCCATATTCCTTTCTAGAATGAAAATGCCAATGACATTCATGTAGATCATCATAAGACTGTGTCACCCAAATAAAGAAGATCTGAGAGTACACAGGGGTGTGGGTGTTCATTGGAGTCAGGAAAATACATTTCTGTGGACCAGTGAGACCAACTTAAGTCAAATGAATACAGCATTTGCCAACACCATTAGCTTTACTCCTGGTCCTTGCAGGTGTTATTGGAAAGGGAGTGGATCGGTTTTTAAAATATACTAAGAGAATAATATTTATTTTATTTATTTATTTATAAATAATTTATTAACTATTTTTAATTTTCACCCAACAGCAACCAAACATCTTGTGAACCTAATTAAATAAAGTAAGTTATTAATACTTTGGGGGAAACTTTTGTCCTTTGAAACTTTTTTATAATACAGGAGCTTCCATTTCAAAGATGTGAATTTTTATTTTGGCTCCCTAAAATGCTACTAGTCAAAGCTCATCACTGGAAATTTGTTTCCACCAATAGAACAAAAGAAAACTGGTAGATGGTGGATTTAGTTTAATTTATTTAGATTTCAGGAGCATAGGAGAAATGACTGCTTTTGCAGCCCTATCAGAAGCTTCCTCTACAAAATATCCTGAAGGAGCTTTCCCACCACATGCTAGTTTCCATTATTAGGGACTTGGCTGAGATGTATTTAGTTTGGCTGCCTGCCAAGTAATGTTCGTTGGGTCTCAGTGGTACCGAATTTGACAGAAAGCCCAGCAGAGGAGAAGGTATTTTCAAATCACTATTTTCACATAAAAAATATAAAAATAAAGCTCTCTCTTGCAAAATGAAGACTTTACTATCCTTCCCTGCATTCTTCTCTGATGGCAAATCCAGGCATCCTGTCTTCTCTTCTACCTCCCAAACACTGGGCAGGGGTTAAGAGTGTCTTTCTTGTGCCACAAAAAGGATTCCCAAGCTTGAGGAAAGACTTACTGTAAAATCACAAAGGCTTGTGTACTAGAGAGCCAAAGTGTCTCTGTGTAGTGTGTTCCATTTCCAGCTCAGGGTATTCAGTCATACAAATGCCTCCCCTACAGCCCACTGAAACTTGAGTTGAAGTCTGTACTCCTTCAACCTCTTCCCTGCATTTGGATTAAACTGGGAGCATTCTCTCCCCTACATAAGAGGTGATCTCCATAAGTTCAAAGAAATATGTATAATGTAAAGAAAATTTCAGGCCGGCACCACGGCTCACTAGGCTAATCCTCCGCCTGTGGCACCGGCACCCCAGGTTCTAGTCCCGGTTGGGGCGCCGGATGTTGTCCCGGTTGCTCCTCTTCCAGTGGCCCGGGAAGGCAGTGGAGGATGGCCCAAGTGCTTGGGCCCTGCACCCGCATGGGAGACCAGGAAGAAGCTCCTGGCTCCTGGCTTTGGATCGGTGCAGCGCGCAGGCCGCAACGCGCTGGCCGTAGCGGCCACTTGGTGGGTGAACCAACGGAAAAAGGAAGACCTTTCTCTCTCTCTCTCACTAACTCTGCCTGTCAAAAAAAAAATTGCATAGATTTCAAAACTTTTTCAGCCAAAATAAAATTTAGCTTTTAATTCCATTTTTCTATGACCAGTCTAAGGTACCTTTTAACGCTACCTTCTAGTTGATAGAAAATTTCAAAATGTTGCCTTCTTTCAAAATTGATGAGGTCAGCTAAGATTCCTATTTCTCTCTTCACAGTCTTTTTTAGATAAGTCTTTGTCAACAGGCAACTCACTATCAGTCCTTCTGAGAATCCTCATAAAGAGGGGAAGAAGGTCTCTAATGTACGGCAACATCTCTGACAAGTGGGCAAAGAACACACACCTGCTTGATCATGAGTTCCTGAGATGAGTGGCAACCATGGTAATCCCAGTACCTAAACATCGCCCAGTACTTAAAAGGCACTAAATAGATAATTTATTAATTTATTTTATTTTTTAAAAAATATATATTCTTTTTTTTAAAGATTTTATTTATTTATTTGAGAGGTAGAGTTACAGACAGTGAGAGGGAGAAATAGAGAGAAAGGTCTTCCTTCCTTTGGTTCACTCCCCAATGGCTGCAACTGTCAGAGCTGCACCAATCCAAAGCCAGGAGCCAGGAGCCTCTTCCCAGTCTCCCAGCGGGTGCAGGGGCCCAAGGATTTGGGCCATCTTCCACAGCCGTCTCAGGCCACAGCAGAGAGCTGGATTGGAAGAGGAGCAGCCAGGACTAGAACCGGCATCCATATGAGATGTCGGTGCTGCAGGCAGAGGATTAACCTACTGCGCCAGAGTGCCGGCCCCAGTAATTTATTAATTTAAGTAGTTGAACTGGAACAAACAGTTTGTGAACTTGCTATAGCTCAGACATAGATATTGACTTATCAATTACATCATTGTTCATAATCATTGACTCCTCCTTTCCCTGTATGAGGGTCACATATCTCCAGTACTATCTCCAGGCTTGCAGAGTAATGTGCTATGTGAGCAGATATAATATATACCATTCCATCCGCTCTCTTACCTTTTTCTCTGTGCCAGAAGAACACTTCCTACTTAGGGGCTGGAGATTGAGCGCTGGTCAAGAAGAAAGTGTGTGGAGGAAGCCACAATAGCCCTTTCAAAGCTGTAATGTGAACAAGAAATATATACATATTTTAAGCACTGAGACTGTGGAGTGATCTGTTATTGAGGCAAAATCAACCGATACATCAACTACATCATTCAGGAGAGCATCCAAGAATATGAAAAAGTCTTTATGCTGATTAATTATCATAGTTTCAGGCCCATGGAAAAAGAAAAAATTCAAAGGTAGCTAGCTGCTGAGACTTCAGGCCGTAGAGTCAGATTTGAATCTAAAGCTGACTGCCATTTAGTAGCTCTGTGAACTTCAGTGAATGAGTATTGTTTTCTCTTCTATGCCATGCTCTTGTGAAGAGGAATTAGTTCACAGAATTACTGAGTGGATGTAGGGAAATGATAGATGTAAAGAGTGTACATAAACAAGTGTGGCATACTAAGCACTATTTAAATGCTGGTGTCACTGGTGGGATTTTCTGAAAAACAGTACTAAGAGTATCATCAATGACCAGGAGTTATGTATTGGGAACACAACTGACAGCAAGTACCATAGGCAGTGAGGACAGAAGAAGATGAACAACAATGGAATTGCAGTAGGACCTCATATGACAGCCAGTTCTGGAGCTGCGATGGCACTTCAGAGATGTCCCAAATGGAGGCAAGGGGTTTCGGTTTGTATCATCACATCCAACCAATTATTGGATGTGGACTTCCATCAGCGAGGGAAAGAACACCCTTGGGGTAGCCTACACTCTCAGCCAAGGATGTTCCTGAAGACAGAACACCAGGCAGGGAGCCACCAGTATGTGATACTTGGGGCTGGAGTAATGAGTATCTCAATTCAGAAGAGTCCATGCCTGTGGTGTACCCCAGCATCCAGCATGGTCCAGTACTGTGCAACTCAGATGCACTTTGCTTGGGTGTTAAGGCAACCAAACTGAATGAATTTCCTTGGAACCCTGGATGCACTCCTTCCTGAGAAGTTGGTTGGATGAATTGCAAGCCAGCCTTAAAGTCTGCTCTTGGAACTTCAACTGATGCTCATTCTCTCCCTCCTCTGTATCTGTTCCAGATTCCTTTTACTCATGGTCAGCAAGCACTTCTTCCAGTCTAGGTGGCTTATCTGGGTGGTATTTTTCATACCCCCAGGTCATAATTGCTAGAGGTGTCCACTGATGAATAAAACCAGGCAGGAAAATATTGTCATGTCCTTTGGGTCATGTTGGTGCTAAATTTGCACATTCCCACATTCCCATTAGGTAACAGCAACTCTTTCTCCATCTAATGATTGAGTTAAAGCCCCCCAGCCAGAATGTTGACTCCTTCCTTTGCCTGCTGATCTCTTGACATGTGGCCTACAGTGACCAGGAAACAGCTGTAGCTTAAAATTCAGTGTCCCCTGGTGAAAATGTTCACATTTAGGAACGCAACTTTGAAACCCATTAATCCTTGAGTTGCAGTGATAAGAAGAACAAATGTTCCTTAGAAAATTTTCCTGTTGTTTTAAAACATGTTTGCAAATACTTCCACACTCTATTCTTTAAAAAGTGGAACTAGTTTTTCCTCTCTTTGCATGTAGACCAGACTCAGTGGCTCACTACTGACAAGTGGAATGTTGTGGAAGTGATATCCAAGATCATTAGAAGGGTAGCTTACCCCTGGCAGAATTTTTTTTCTTCCCTCCCTCCCTCCTTCCCTCCCTTCCTTCCTCCTGTCTCATCTGCTGCACAACTCGTTAGCCTTAGACTAATGCTTGGTTCTCACCAGATACTTGTTGATCGGAAGGAGCCAGTCCATAAATGTTTCATTGTATTTCCTCAATATAACATATTCCTTATACTTGCTACTTGTTTTGAACCTCTGGGGCACCTACCTAAATTGTTCTTTCCCACCCCAGGTCACTACAGTGAAAGTCTAAACAATGGTCCCTGTACTGCATCCCAGGAGTGAGCAGTATTCCCTTTACCTTGGTGATGTAGTCTTCAGGGTTGGCCAGCTGCTGGTGCTTCCAGCTCCCAAGGCCACTGTCATCAATTTCTCTAGCTCAGTTTCCCAGGATAGTGAATTGAATGTTGTATTCCCCAAAAATGTTCACCCAGAAGTTGTAAATGTGACCTTCATTGGGGAAGGGTCTTGCAGATGGAATTGAGGTGAGATCTCTTGCCTTACCAATGTGGGCCCCAAATCCAATGACAAGTACCCTTTTAAGAGGCACACAGAGTAGAAGTTGATATGAAGACAGAGACTGGAGCCACATTTCTACAAGCCAAGGAAAGCCAAGGACTGCTGGCAATCACCAGAAGTCAGAAGAGCGGCGTGCCAAGGATTCTATCTCAGAGACTCCAGAAGGAACCACCCCTGCCAACACCTTGACTTCATATTTCTGGCCTTTTAAACTGTGAGAGAGTGAATTCCTATTGTTTTAAGCCACATACTTGGTAGTAGTTTGTTACTGTGAGCCTAGGATACTGATCCACCCAGGAAAAAGCATAGACACACAGAGATTTGCATGCAAATGGAAGCAGGACTGGGCAGAGGGGTAAGGTAAACCGTAATGCATTTGCAACCTTGGCCCTAAGAGATCACACAGGAAGCTTGAAGTTGATATAGCCATTCAAAGATCCCTGAATTGAGGAAGGGCCCCAGAACTTCTTATTCTCTATATTAATCTTTCATTCTATGTGTTGTATGTAGCAACTCTAAGGAGGTGACACATCACATGACAAGGTACCTCCTTTGAGTTGAGGCAATTTCAGAGTTTAGACTTAATTGTGTGCAGTCAGAAGGCAACCTACTTAGCAGCTGGGAAAATGAATACTTTGATACAAGACAGGGAATCTGCATGACCTGTAATGGCATCTGCAACTGGAAGCTGTGATTATTATCCTTAGAATAAAAGCCATTTCAGGCTGGCACTGCGGCTCATTAGGCTAATCCTCCACCTGCGGTGCCAGCACCCTGGGTTCTCGTCCCGGTTGGGGTGCCAGATTCTGTCCCAGTTGCACCTCTTCCAGTTCAGCTCTCTGCTGTGGCCTGGCAGGGCAGTGGAGGATGGCCCAAGTGCTTGGGTCCCTGCACCCGCATGGGAGACCAGGAGGAAACACCTGGATCCTGGCACAGCGTGCTAGCCGTAGTGACCATTTGGGAGGTGAACCAACAGAAGGAAGACCTTTCTCTCTGTCTCTCTCACTGTCTAACTCTGCCTGTCAAAAAAAAAAAAAAAAAAAAACAAAACCATTTCAGTGAACTATTTCATGAAATATCTCAGTGAGCTGCTTTTATAAAAGCTAGTATGTTTACCAGTGAATGCAAGGTGAGATGCTAAGGGAAGCTTTGGAGGAGAAGACCACAAGTAACCTGAGAAGGAAGCATAAGATGGTAAGGAAAGGATGTAGCAGAGGTGAGGGCTCCTTGCCCTCATCCTTCACAGGGGGAAGGAGTGGTAGCACACGCACTGATCCCATGGGGCAGACCTGGGCCACCCCAGCGTCAGCCAGTGGATCATCTTGCTGTGCTGAGAGGGAGGGGGCCATGGATATCACACAGGAGACAGTTTCTTCCTTCATTAATGCAAGTTCTGTTTATACAACTGATAACACTGGTAATCAAAAGGCCAATAAGCACATGAAAAGATGCTCAACATCCTTAGCCATCAGAAGTCTGTGAAGGGAAACCACCGTGAGATACCACTACACATCCCATAAGGATAGCTAGGATGAAAAAAGACAAATGATGACAATATTGGAGAACTTGGGACTCTCATATATTGCTTACTGGTGGCAAAGCAAAACAGTACATCTGAAATGGAACAAGGACACTGAAGAGTCTCTTAAAAATAACCAAATACCTGGCACAAACACCACCAGTTCTTCTCTCAGTTATTTATCACAGAAAAATAAAAAATCAATGCCCACAGAAAGATTGGCACCCAAATGTTTATAATAGCATTATTTGTACTGCACTCAACTGTAAATAACTAAAATACCCAGACAGGTGAAAGGATGAACAAACAGTTATGGAGTCATACAAAGGAACACTATTCAGTGACAGAAAGATGCTACTGATAGGTGTAGCTGCAAGGGTGAACCTCAAAATCACTATGCCAAGTTAAAGACAACAGAGATAAAAAAAAAATGCATCCTGTGTGGCTGCATATAAACAAAACTTTCGAAAAGACCATTTTAATCCACAGCAATAAAAAAGTGGATCAGTAGTTGTCTGAGATGAGACTTCCTTGAAAGGGCTACAAGAAACTTTTCAGGTGAAGAAACTTTATATCTTGATTGTGATGATGGCTACTACACAGGTACATATATTGGTTAAAATTCTTCAAGCTACAAGCTTACAGTGGGTACAATAACACTGAGTTTAAAAAAAGTAATTGTGGAAGCCTCCTTGCCATTTGTTCCGGAGAGACCTGGAGCGGGTAGGGGGAAGGTTGGTGAGATGACTCTTCCCTTACTTAGCTCACGCTCACACAGTGATCCCACAGCTATACATGAAAGGCTTTCTCCTTCGCCACAAAGCAAAATGACAGGGCTTTTGGCTGCAACGACAGAAACTCCCCAGGCTAAAGAAGTCCCTGAAGGTCACAAAAATATTCAGCTCCAAAACCATCATGTATTCACCCAGGTGACCTCAGTGCCACTCTGATAGTGTTACTTTTTCCCTCTGCTGCTTTCCTTTTGGAGTCATCCACAAAGACACCAAAAGGTCAGAAGTCTTACTCAGAGATGGTGACAGTGAGTCAATAATCGTCATTCCTCTGCTTCCCAGCCCACAGTCTGAGCCCTAACCCACAGTTAGGCCCACTGACTGGGAGCATTATTTAGAATTCCCACCACCCCCGAAACCTCCCCCGCCTTCTTTCTCTTATGACAGTGTACTCAAGAACATCCTACAATAAACGTATTGAGGAAAAGTCAGCAAGTAAGTTTTTATGCAATAAACAACTACCATGAAACTCCAACTATTGAGTTGTGGCCTCAAGAGGTTTGATGAATTGTCATGTATTATAGATGTTTACCTGAAAAAAGGGGACACACTTTTATATAAATTCACCCTAATAAAGCTGATATGATGAAAAATGCCAGGGGAATCACGATGGCATCTTTCTTCACCTCTAAGTTGCATCTTCTATACAAGCAGTTGCCATTCTATAGTTATTGGATAGAATGGAGGATCCAAATATTGGGAGAAAAGATCTAAGTCATATGAAAGAAATCAATTTAGTTGTCATTAAAAGACATAATTAGCTGATTATGTTAAATTGGTAATTTAGCAACTAGAGGCAGGCAAACAAAAGATTCTCCTACCCAGTTGTTCATAATGATAATCATACATGACAAGGGTCTTTAAAAATACAGATCCCCAGATTTCACTCTGGAGTTTCTACTTAATAAATCTGGGTTGAAGACCAAGAATATGTATCTTTTATATGTTTCCAAGGGGATTCTGATGCACAGATATTTGGTCCAGACCTGGCCCTTTTTGGCTTTCTTCTTAAATCCTATACCAGAAGGACTCCTGTCATAAATCACAGTCTGAGGCTGGCGCTGTGGCATAGAGGGTTGGGCCTCCACCTGCAGTGCCTGCATCCCATATGGGCACTGGTTTGAGTCCTGGATGCCGCACTTCCCATTTAACTCCTTGCTAATGCACCTGGCAAAGCAGCAGAAGATGCCCCAAATACTTGAGCCCCCCAAATACTTGAGCCCCTGTACCCACGTCGGAGACACATAGGAGGTTCCTGGCTCCTTGCTTCTGCCTGGTCCAGCCCCAGCCATTGTTGCCATTTGAATAGTGAACTAGCATATGGACAACCTCTCTCTCTCTCTCTCTCTGCCTTTCAAATAAAGGTAAATAATAAAAAAATCTTTAAATCACAGTCTATATAAGTGCTACCCAAATGTTTTTGGGTCTTCAACTCCTATCACTGAGTATACAGCTCAGATACACCTATACTTATTTAATTGCAAATTTGAGCATGCATGCTTCATATTTCAAAATAACCCAAGCTTAAATACAACAGAATGTACTCCCAAAAAATGATGACATACTTCAACTAATCTTCGAACATAAGTGTCTCCAACAAAGAGAATATGTGCAACATGGTTAGAGTCCATGTCATAGATCTGTATTTTTAATAACATGACAGATTGTTGTCTTACATTATGCATTGCTGTCTTTATGACATGATATTAACTCCAAATGAAATTAAAATATTCCTATTAGAGGGGTCAGTGCAGCAGGTTAAAACTGCAGTCTGCAGTGCCAGCATCCCATGTGGACACAGGTTGGTGTCCCGGCTGTCCACTTCCAATCCAATTCTCTGCTATGGCCTGTGAAAGCAGTAGAAGATGGTTCAAGTCCTTGGGCTCACTCCCCAGTGGGCCACAATGGCCGGAGCTGTGCTGATCCGAAGCCAGGAGCCAGGAGCTTCTTCTGGGTTTCCCACGTGGGTGCAGAGGCCCAAGGAATTAGGCCATCTTCCATTGCTTTCCTAGGCCATAGCAGTGAGCTGGATTAGAAGAGGAGCAGTTGGGACTCGAACCAGCACCCAAATGGGATGCTGGCATGGCAGGTGGCGGCTTTACCCACTACGCCACAGCGCTGACCCCTGGTAGACTTTTCTTTCTCTCTCTCTGCCTCTGCCTCTCTGTAACTCTGCCTTTCAAATAAATAAATAAATTTTTTTTAATTCCAATTAGAATTAAAATTCAATCAAGATAAGATGGAGAATTTTTAATATTAATTCCTCAAGGAATTGTGTTTTTTTTAAACCAAAACACAGAAAAATAAGACAGTAAAATATTTGATTGTATTACCTGAGGGACATGGCCCTAAACAAGCAAGATGAGTATGAAACAGAAACACAAAACCGTGAGTGGATGACTTTGAGTAATGTTGGAGAAGCCCAGAGCATCAACCCACCAGATCTCAAAGCATCTTTGGACATGAGGCAAGTTCCAGAAGGAGGCTCCATTTTAAAGTACCTTAGAGTGTAGCGACTAGACCAAGTATAGCCAAAATTTGAACAATAACCCCTGACAATGTGTTTCTCCATTGTAAGGAAAAAAGGATGACGGAACTCAAGAGCCCAGAACCAATTCTGTGCACAGAGCACAGGTACCTGGAAGGCCCCAGTCACACAAACAGAGCTACTCCATTGAAGGGAATGCCATGCGCTCCCTCTCAGAGACTCTTGAGAATCAATGCACTATTCCTTAGCTCCTTTCTAAATTTCCCTCTGCATTTTTCCCTTTCTGTTACCAAACTACAATGGCATATTCAAAATGGACAGTGTTACCTCGCCACTGGTCTCTATTCTGTAAGTAGTCTGACAAGTACAGTTGAGTCCAGATCCCTTACTGTGCCTCACCCCAGAGGAAGCACTAGGCCCTCTCCCTTCTCTTCCTTTCTGGATGTCGCTTCCATTCTGTCTCTATTATCGTTATTCGTATTATTATTACGATTAACATGAACAAAACTGATTTCATGTAGTTCATAGATGCAATTCTAAGAATATAATGATACTTCCTTCCCTCCCTTCCTTCTCCTTACTTTCTTTTTTCTTTTAATTTTTGCAATAGCATATTTTTAAATTTACTTTATAATCACAGGTTTAATCCTCCCTTAAATAAAGAGTTCAGTTAGTAAAAAAGCAGAAAGACTACTGTTATGCAGGAGTATAGACAAGGGCTATAGACTATCATCAAATCCCAATGTGTCAATTTCACTCATATAACAGTAAATTTTTTTTGTGCTCTCTACCACAAATCAAAGAACACTCTTCCATTCTCTTCTGCAGCTTTTATCTCAATCTATTTCTAACATTTTGGCTCGTTATCAGCCACAGTCTCTCCACCCCTGAGTGCATCCCTAGGTCTTTCCAGGAACTCTCTTAGCCTCAATTTTCTTGCATCTTTATCTTTTTTCTATTGTCACTCTTTCTGAGTGTCTCTCTGTCTTCAGATAAACGTAAAACAAGCAGGGAAGGTGAACCACAGGAAAAATAAAACATTTGATTAGGGCATTTGTGTTGTGAAGATCTGGGGAAGAAAATCTGGTCCATTCTGGCCATGTCAGCATCTTCTGTCACCGGAAATGGCTTGAGCTCCCCTTAGAGACTTAATTCCTCTACATGATATTTGCATTTTTAATGCACATTGAAGACAAGCTCTTGGCATCCATGCAAAAGCAGTCTGTACTGTGTGGAAGATATGGTCTTTAACCTCAGGTTGAACTGAAAAGCACTGGAAATTTTAAGAGTTTGTTTTGACCTTTTGGGGTCACTCTGGATGGGGATCTGCCTGGCAGTTGTTAATGGCAATTTGATTGGGTTCCAATCCTGTTTTTAAGTCTCTACTTAGAGTCTGGCCAAGTTAAACATATTTCCTTTTCATCTCTACTCTCAAGTCCAGCCTTCAGCCTCAGGTCTTCAGTCATCCCTTGGTTCTTCTCTGGATTCTCTCCAATTTGTTGACAAATCCTCCAACCTTCATTTAAAATTACTTCTTAATTTCTTCCCGATAGTATCTCACAATGTTTCCTCAAGATCAGCATTTTATTCTGCTTCTGCCCACACATCGAGTTAAATGTGGGAGTAAGAGTGTAGAGAAAAGACCATATTGCTCCTTGGGAGGAGACATGACTGCAGGCAAGAATAATGGGGAGGTCTTTCAGAAAAACAGTTACAGGTACATGTTATTCTGGGATGACAGGACTTTTTCTTTTCTCTTTTGAAAACAATGTCCTTTTTTGGTTGCAAATTTCTATCGATGATTGAAGAAAAAATTAAAAACCACAGAGAAATAAGAATATAAATTTATAGATAATTCACAAATCATAGATATTTACTATTAATATTTTTATATTTCCTTCCATTCCTTATATATATATATATAATTATTTTTAGACAAAATTAATTCTTTAATTTTGGACATTTTCCATGGGATGATATCACACATTTCTATTCCATTCTTACAACCATCACATTATACATTCAAACTTCATTACTTTAATTATTGTAATTTTTATTTTTATTTATTTATTTTTAAAGATTTATTCACTCTGAAAGCCAGAGTTACACAGAGAGAGGAAGAGACAGAGGGAGAGAGAGATCTTCCATCCACTGGTTCACGCTCCAGATTGCTATAATGGCCAGGGCTGGGCCAGACTGAAGCCATGAACTAGGGGTTTCATGCAGGTTCTCACGAGTGTAGTAGGGGCCCAAACACTTGGGTTGCTTTTCCTAGGCTATTAGCAAGGAGCTGGATCAGAAATGGAGTAGCTGGGGTACAAACTTGAGCCTATATGGGAAGCCACCCTTGCAGGCAGCAACTTTACCAACTAGAACACAATACTGGCCCCATTATTGTAATTTTTAAAGCACTTTTAATTGGTAGAGCGAATAAATTATCACTCATTTATTTTTCAACATTTTCCTGAAAAGTCTTTTATTTATTTTTCTCTAGATGAATGTTTGCTTCAATAACTAGCTTTTTAAGTAGAATTTTATTAAACATGAAAGCAAAAAAAAAAAAAAAGCTGATATTTACAATGTTATCTCCTTCAATACCAGAACAGAGAAATATCTTCATATGTTTATCTTGTTTTTGTCAGTAGTTTTAGAGTACTATCAATTTGATGGTCAGATTTTGAAATAAACTTTTCTAGTTTTTTAAAGTCATTGGCCTAATATATAAATATTTAAATTATGTATATCTTTACATATGTACATATATTAAGTGTGTATGGTGTGCCTACATTTACATTTTTTGAGTCTCCTTATTTCTAGATATAAAGGCCTCTCTTCCTTAGTGTTTTTTTTTTTTTGTCGTAAAATAAACACAACACTTATCATTTTAACCATTTTGAATGTACAATTCTGTAGCTCTAAGTACACTTACTATGCAACCATCACCAACACCCAACTCCAGAACTTTCTCATCTTCCTAAATTGAAACTCTGTGCCCATTATACATTAACTCCCAGTTTCCCTTACCCTCAACCCCATGGCAACCACCACTCTATTTTCTGCTTGTTTGACTATTATAGGTACCTCACATAACTAGAATCAGACAGTACTGGCATTTCTGAGACTGGCTTATTTCAGGTAAAAAGTATCTCCAAGGTTCATTCATGTTGTGGCATCTGTCAGAATTTCTTTTTCTAAAGGATGGATAATATTCCATCGTATGCATGCCGCATGTTTTACATATCCATTCATCTGTTGATAGACATTTGGGTTGTTTCCATATTTTGTTGATTTTGAATAATGCTAATATGAACAAAGATGTTCAAATATCTATTGAAGTGCTTCCAATCTTTTGTATATATACCTTGAGGAGAAATCTGTGAACAATATAGTTATCTTATGTTTAATTTATTTTTTTGAGAAACTGCCATACCATTTTTCACAGTGTCTAGTCCATTTAAAATTCCCATTAGCAATGTACAACAGTTCTAATTTTTCTACACTGTGGACAACGTTTTCAATTTTCTGGGTTTTTAATAAAAGTGTAAAGTGGTGTCTCACTGTGGTTTTGATTTGTATTTCCCTAATGCTCAGTAATGCTAGAATCTTTTTCTGTGCTTATTGGATATTTTTATACCTTCTTTGAAGAAATGCTTATTTAAATATCTTTCCCATTTATTTTTCTTCACTACAGTTTGTATTTTCGAACAGTTTTAGATTCACAGCAAAAGTGAACAAGAAGTACAGATTTCCCATATACCCTTGCTCCTACCTATGCACAACCTTATGCCCTATTATGGTGTCATACAGAAGAGGATTATTGCCCTAAAAATTCTCTGAGTTCTCTTCTGTCTCATTGATCTCTTTGTCTATTCTTTCACTACTGGCCATCTTGCCGTGATCACTATAGTTTTTTTTTTTCCTATATATCTTTTTTTTTTAACTTTTATTTAATGAATATAAATTTCCAAAGTACAGCTTATGGATTACAATGGCTTTCCCCCCCATAACTTCCCTCCCACCCACAACCCTCCCCTCTCTGACTTCCTCCCCCCTTCTATTCACATCAAGATTAATTTTCAATTCTCTTTATATATAGAAGTGATCACTATAGTTTTTTAATCAGTCTTGAAGTCAGGTAGTTTCCCATCTCCAGCTTTGTTCTTCCTCTTATACTCTAGTAGGTATTCTGTGTCTTGTCATTCTCTACAGAAACTTTAGAATCAGTTTGTCAAATCCATAATATAACTAGCTGGGATTTTTATTAGAATTGCTTTCAACCTGTAGATCAAGTTGGGATGAGCTGACATCTTGACAATATTGAATTTCCCTATCTATAGATAGGGGATACCTCTCCAGTTATTCAGTTCTTTGATTTTGTAAAATTTGGGTATAAGTCTTTAATTTTTAGGGTGCTAATATAATTTTATTTCTATTTTCAATTTTTTTGTTCATTGCTGATATATAGGAAAGTGAGTGACATTTTAAAATAAATTTTATGTCTTGCAATCTTGCTATATTTGCTCATTAGTTCCAGGAATATTTTTCCTGATTTTTTTCATATTTTCTAAATAGATAGTCATGTCTTCCACAATAATGATCATTTTATTTCATATGGCCAGTATAAACACATTTTATTTCCTTTTCTGGATTTATTTCATTAGGTAGGACTTCCAATATGATGTTGAGAAGGAGTGGCAAGAGAAGACTCACTTTCCTTGTCCCTGATGTAATGAAGCAACTTACAGTTTTTCACTATTAAGAATTATGTTTCGGGGCTGGTGCTGTGGCGCAGTGGGTTACCGTCCTGGCCTGAAGCGCCGGCATCCCATATGGTGGCGGGTTCGAGACCCAGCTGTTCCACTTCCTGTCCAGCTCTCTGCTATGGCCCGGGAAAGCAGTAGAAGATGGCCCAAGTCCTTGGGCTCCTGCATTCACGTGGGAGACCGGAAGAAGCTCCTGGCTTTGGATGGGCACAGCTCTGGCCATTGCGGCCATCTGGGGAGTGAACCATCAGATGTAAGACCTCTCTCCCTCTCTCTCTCTCTCTGCCTCTCCTCTCTCTGTGTAACTCTGACTTTCAAATAAATAAATAAATCTTTTTTAAAAAATAATTATGTTTCTTGGTGTTTTCTATCATTAATTCATGCTGAATTTGTGTCAAATATTTTTTATCTATTGAGATGTGATTTTTCTTCTGTAATTTATTGGTATAATGGATTATGTTAATTGACTTTCAAACACTAAATGATCCTTGTATACCTAAAAAAGATGTCACTTAGGAGGTATATAATTTATCCTATACATATTTGAATTTGATTAGCTATTACACTTTTGAGGACTTTCACACCTATGTTCATGACAGAGATTGGGCTTTAGTTTTCTATTCCTGTAATTTTCCATTGATTTTGGTATCAAGGTTATTCTGGTCTCCTAAGAGGAGTTAGGAAGTTTTCACTTCATTTCTATATAATGAAAAAACTATAGAAAATTGGTATAATTTCTTCATTAAATTTTAGTAAAATTCACCAGTGAATACATCTGAGCTTGATATATTCTGTTTCAGAAGATTATTAATTTATGATTCTAGTTTTTGACAGAAAAAGGCTTATTTAGATTATTTCTTCTGTGAGTTTTTTTTTTTTTTTTTTTTTTTTTTACAGTCAGAGTGGACAGTGAGAGAGAGAGACAGAGAGAAAGGTCTTCCTTTGCCGTTGGTTCACCCTCCAATGGCCACCGCGGCCAGCGTGCTGCGGCTGGCACACCGCGCTGATCCGATGGCAGGAGCCAGGTACTTATCCTGGTCTCCCATGGGGTGCAGGGCCCAAGCACTTGGGCCATCCTCCACTGCACTCCCTGGCCACAGCAGAGAGCTGGCCTGGAAGAAGGGCAACCGGGACAGAATCCGGTGCCCCGACCGGGACTAGAACCCGGTGTGCCAGCGCCACAGGCGGAGGATTAGCGTAGTGAGCCGTGGCGCTGGCTCTTCTGTGAGTTTTGACATATTTTGTCTTTCAATGAATTGTTTTTGTTTTATTATTAAATTTGTGGTTAGAATTATTAATAATATTCCTTTATTATTCTCTTATTGTTTATGGTATTTATAGTCCCTCTTTCATTTCCGATGTTAGTAATTTGTATTATCTTTTTTATTAGTTATTTTTACTGGAGGTTTATTGATTTTATTGATCTTTTCCAAGAATCATCTTATTGTTTCATTCTGATCTTCACTATTAAATTCCTGCTTCATTTCCATTTATTTTGCTCTAAATTTTATTATTTTCATTCTTCTGTGTACTCTGGATTCAACTTGTCCTTATTCTTCTGGCTTCTTAAGGTTGAAGCTTAGATAACAGGTTTTTGCAGTTTTGTATTTTTGGATCTTTCTTCTTTTCTTATACTACATGTCTATTCAAAGCTATAAATTTCACTCTAAGCACTGCTTTCACAGCATGCCACATATTTTGATAAATTAAATATTCATTATATTTATTTTAATTGAGATAAAAGTATTTTAAAATTTATCTTTAGATTTCTTCTTTGAGCCATATGTTATTTAGAAGTATATTGTTTAATTGCCACACATTTCAATATTTCTAGCTATCTTTCTGTTATTTATTTCTACTTTATTTTCATTGTGATCTGAGGGCATATATTGTGTGATTTCCATTATTTTTTGTTTTGTTTTTAGTTTTTGAGAAAGCTTTTATTTAATGAATACAAATTTCATAGGCCCAGCTTTAGGAATATGGTGGTTCTTCCCTCCATACCTGCCCTCCCACCCCACTTCCGTTCCACCTCCTACTCCCTCTCCACTCCCATTCTTCATTAGATGTGTTTTTAGTTAACTTCATATACAGAAGACCAATTCCATACTAAGTAAAGATTTCAACAATTTGCCCCCACCCACCCATGCACACGCAAAGTATAAAGTACTGTTTGAAAACAAGTTTTACAGTTAATTCTCATAGTACAACTCATTAAGGACAGAGGTCCTACATGGGGAGTAAGTGCACAGTGACCCCTGTTGTTGATTTAACAATTAACACTCTTATTTACGATGTCAGTGATCACCTGAGGCTCTTGACATGAGCTGCCAAAGCTTTATGGAAGTCTTTTGAGTCCACTAACTCTATCAGTATTTAGACAGGGCCATAAGGAAAGTGGAAGCTCTCTCCTCTCTTCTGAGAAAAGTGCATCCTTCTTTGATGGCCCCTTCTTTCCACTGGGGTCTCACTCACAGAGATCCTTAATGTGAACATTTTTTGCCACAGTGTTTTGGCTTTCCATGCCCGAAATGCTCTCATAGGCTTTTCAGCCAGATCCAGATGCCTTAAGGTCTGAATCTGAGGTCAGAGTGCTGTTTAGTGTGTTTGTCATTCTATGAGTCTGCTGTATAGACTGTTTCCCATGTTAGAACATTCTCTCTTTTTTAATTCTATCTATTGTTATGTGATCCCTTTGACATTTAATCCTTAATCAATTACATACTTAATATGATCACTTTAACAGGTAAGATGGCATTAATACCCCCCAGCTTAATGGGATTTGGAGCCCCATGGCAAGTTTTTAGCTTTACTCTTAGGGATAAGTCCATGGGAATGTGTGCTCCTCCCTCTTTCATTCCCACTCTTATTTTTTATGGGGATCTATTTGATTTCTATTATTTTTAATTTGTTAAGATACGTTTTATGGCCTGAATGTGGTCTACTAGAGTGATTATTTCTTGTGAGCTTGAGAAAAACTGCATTTCACTGCTTTTTAAAGAATCAATCAATAGCTTTTAATTATACTCAGACAATCCATAATGCTATTCAGCTACACCCATACTGATTTTCTGCCTGTTAGAGCTGTAAATAAGATGGAGAGAGTAGAACCTTCCAATTATAATGGTGGAATCTATTTCTTCTTGAAATTCTATCAGTTTTTTCCTTACATATTTTCACACATTGCATTGCTGTTACAGGCAGTTTCGTTTTGCTTGACCATAACAGAATATATCTTTCCTCTTCTCTTTACTTTTGATTTCCACACATATTTACATTTAAAATGAGTTTATTGCATACAATATACAGCTGTGTTTTAATTTTTGGACTGCTCTGACAATGTCTGTCTTTTAATTGTTATTTACATCATTGATATTTAAATTGATTATTGATATATTTTGATTAATATCTATCTATTAATATCTAATTTTTAAATTATTCAGTTTGTTTCTATTTTTGTATTCTACTAATTTATTGTCATTTGTGACTTTAATTGAGCATTTTATATAATTCCATTTTTTATCCTTTCTTAGCATGTAAGTTATACTTCCTTTTTACATTTTTTAATAATTGTGCCAGATTTTGCAATATGCATTTACAATAAATCATAGTACACTGTCAAATAACACTATACTACTTCAGTAGAAGTACAGTAGAATTATCTTACAACAGCAAAGTATTGCTAATTGTTCTTTCTCCTCCCTCCTCCTTTATATCTTTGCTGTAATTTATTTCATTAATATATTACATTTCATGATGCTAATAAGCACATAGGTGTATGCATAAAAAGACATGTATGTTTACTAGCACTGTTATCATTTTTGAAAAAATTACTAACTGATGGATTAAGAATAAGAATTCAAAAACCTTTTCCTCTCTAATGTTCTTCCTTTCTTTGTGTAGATACAAATTTCTTTTTCATATCACTTCCTTTTTCTCTGCAAACCATTAAAATATGTATTTATTTGTTTGCTTGTTTCTTTGAAAGTCAGAGCAATGGGGTTGGGGGATTGGGAGGGGAAAAGGTTGATTTTCCATCCATTGGTTCGTTCCCAATGCCTACAACAGCCAGGATTAGGTCAGGATAAAGCCAGAGTCAGGAACATCATCCTGGTCTCCCATTTGGGTAGGGGCCCAAGACTTGGACCATCTTCTATTGCCTCCCCAGGCACACTAACAAGGGGCTGGTTTTAGTGTGTTAAAGCTATTGCTGTCCAGCCCAGAGCCTCTTAGTTGAAGAGGCAATCTACCTCCCATCTACTATAATTCTTGGCTGCTATTTTTGAGTTAATCAATAATCAACTAATTACTTTTAATTTATTGCTTAGGAAAGAGGGGTGGGGGGGAGAGAGAGAGAGAGAGAGAGAGAGAGAGAATCTTTTCATTTGCTGATTGACTCCCCCAAAAGTCCACAAGAACCAGGCTGGTCCAGGCTGAAGCCAGGAGCCTGGAAGTCAGTCCAGGTCTCCCACATGTGTGCAAGGACTCAATTCCTTGAGCCATCACCTGCTGCCTGTTGAATTAGCAGGAAGCTGAAATCAGAACCAGAGTTGAGACTTGAACCAAGGCACTCTGATGTGGGATGTAGCAAGATCCCAAGCAGCATCTTAACCACTGCACCACATGTCTACCTCTGAGACTCGGCTGTTATGACTCAAGGCTGCCTCCTTCTGTGGAGCTGATGGGTTTCCTAAATTTGTGGTTTGGTATCTGTATTAGTCAGCTCTGGCTGCCATAACAAAACACCACGGATTGTGTGACTTTATAAACAGAATTCTCTTTTTTCTCATGGTTTTGGAGGGTGGAAGTCCAAGATCAAGGTGCTGTCAGGATTGGTTTCTGATGAGGCATCTCTTCCTGGGTGGTAGACAACCACTTCCTCCCTGTGTCCTCACAGGGCCTCTTCTCAGTGCGAGAGAGAGAGAGAGAGAGAGAGAGAGAATATGAGAACTTTTGGTATACCTTCCTCTTCTTATGAGAACAGTGATTTTATCTGATTCAGGACTAACCCTTGGGATCTTAGTTAATGTTTATTACCTTTTAGATAACTTATCTCCATCTGTGTTTCTTTGGGGGTTAGGACTTCGATGTATGAGTGTAAGAGAAGTGGTACAAGATTCCATCCTTAACAGTGTCTGACATCAGTTTGGAGACATTCTCAGGCACTCTTGTTTCAGATATCGCTTCTAGTTCCTTTTCTCTTTCTTCTTCAGTATTCCCATTATTTGGCACCTTCTGTGGTTGATTCGCCATTCTTAGTTAATCTGTTCTGGTTTTTTTCAGACTTTCTTCTCTTTGATTTTTATTTTCAAGCTCAGAAATTCTTTCCTCCACTATTCCAGTTAGCCAATGAGCCCATCACAAGAACTATTCATTTCTATTAAAAATCATTTTCTTTTTAAGTCTCTAATATTTATTTTTTTGTTTTTTCTTAGAATTTCCCTCTCAACTCATATTCCCATCTGCTCCTCCATGTTCTCTACCTTTTCCACCAAGCCTTTGGCTCATGGATCATAGTTATTTTAAATTCATTTGCTGTGTCTCTTTGAACTGACTTTTTACCTTTCAGTATGACTCATAATTTTTTTGTTGAAAGCCAGACATGAGCTTTGGGATTAAAAAGCAAAACAACTCTGGTGAATAGCTCTTTAGTGGTAAGGTGTAGAAGGAAAGGATTAGTTCTCAGTCTTTCAGTGAGCCCATGTCCTTGGACTAGGAACTTTGCCAGGGACTCTGGGGCAGAATGGCTGGAGATGCCTGAGACTGAGTTTCACCAACATGGGAAGGACAGGAGGCTGAGTGTTGCAATTTCCTTTTCCTGACATTGGCTCTGTTCTTGTAAAATTCCAAAAATTCAAGCATTTTTAAAATACATTCTCTCAAAGGCAGCCTTTGTTAAGAAAAACAGAAATATCTAGCATGTTTCAAAATGATTTCTTTTGTCCTAGCCTCACCAGAGGCTGTAGGAAGTTTCTCCAAAACATTCATGATGTTCACCATGAAAACAGTAGAGATCCAGGAGGTAGAGCCTACCTCCCCTTTGATTTTCTAATTCATAGACTTGTCCACACAGAGCTCCACCAATTGGTCAGTTGAACTTTAAGTTGTCTAGTCCAATACCCATTCCCATGGAGGTTTCATCTCATGGATTACTGCTATGGTAAACTGTGATTCTCTGGATTTGTCCGTTTCTACAGTTTTGGCTACAGCAGTTTGTCCTGTGCCTTCTCTTCTCTCAGGGATCTGAGAAAGGTAATCTTTCATTTTTTTTCCAGCTTTTTACTTTTTATTAGGATGAAGTATTAACTTTCAGACTCTTTACATATTGGACCAGAAGAAGGAAGTCCTTATTTGCCCATTTTTAAATTGCATTGTTCACTTTCATGTGTTGTGGAGTTGTAGGAGTTTTTAAAAGTATATTCTGAAAGTCAATTCCTTATCAGATGGATGATTTATAAACACTTTCTTCAATTCTACACATTGCCTTTTCACTCTGTTAATAGTGTCCTTTGATTAACAATTCTATACTTTAAATGGAATCCAATTTATCAGCTTTTATTTTGTTGCCTGTATTTTTGGTGTCCTATCCAAAAACTCATGGTTAAATCCATTGTCATGAAGACATAATAATGATACCTATCCACTAGATGTCTATGGATTCAATAAGATAGTGCACATAAAATTATTTCTATTATCTTCTGTGGATTAGATAAGATAATGCACTTAAAATATTTAAAATTCTCTACTCACAAAGCACCCAATAAATATTATGCTTTATTGAACATTAACTTCATGATGGATACTAAATTAGGCTGTTTATAAACAATGGCTCATTTAATCCTGACACCAACACTTTAACATAGATATTCTTGTGTTTTAAAAGAGACGTGGGGGGTTGGCACTGTGGCACAGTGAGTTAAGCTGTGGCCTGCAGTGCTGGCATTCCATATGGGCACTGCCCTACTCTACTGCTCTACTTCTGATCCAGCTCCCTGATAATGCACCTGGAAAAGCAAAGGAAGATGGCCCACATTCCTGGGCCCCTGCACCCATGAGGAAGACCAAGAAGAAGCTCCTGGCATAGCCCTGGCCATTGTAGCCATTTGGGGAGTGAACCGGCAGATGAGAGATATCTGTCGGTCTCTCCTCTGTCTTTCTGTAATTCTACCTTTCAAATAAATAAATAAATCTGAGAGAGACAGAGAGAGAGAGAGAGAGACTGACTTGGATCTTGGAAGGCTTAAGGCACTTTCCAAACTCATTTTTTTAAACTTCAATCTTTACCTCCCCTTTATTATCAATCAAGATTTATTAATATGTATCAAGTTGCTCCTATTAGAAAGTAGGAAATTTTTCTGGACTGTTACTACTCTTTCATCCCCTATATCCAACCCTTCATTCATTCTGCCTACTAACTTTGGCACCCCACTTATATCCTCTTGACACTCATTATTCCGGGGCATATCAATGACTTCTGACTCCAAGCATTCACAATTCTGCCTAAGGGCTTCTGTTTCCTCAGAAGCCTACTCTGCACATATGCAGGACCAGCCTAGCGTGTCAGAGAGCTAGTGCCTTCATAGGAGAGGTTCCCAATCAACGGGGAATGGAGTTGGTGGGTAAATGCCCTTCAATTCCACTAATTGGATGGGACGACCTTTACTACCCTCTAGTCAGAGTTCCAGGAGAATGCAGCCTCATGTCTGTGACAGGAACCTGATCATTTTTGCTTCCTCTCTAGGCTTCCTTTCCCATCCCTCTTCCCTGACTAACTATTCCATTTCATACTTCCCTGCTCCAACATAAACTACTTGCAACCAGACCCTGGTCTCAAGTTCTACTTCTCAGGGAACTCACTTTAAGACATCTCTCCATTTCCATTTTAGTTAAATGGTTAACTCCCTATCAGCTGAACAATTGCCATAATATCCTAAACTGTCTGCTCTCAGCTTCATTGTCACCTTTCAAATGCTTCATTCTAGGATTTATAACACATAGATATATTCATGATCTTCACTGGCAAGAAACTCTTTAGTGGTTCTTATTATATGTAGAAGTTGTAATTTTTTTAGCATGGCTTATAAGGTCCTCAGTGATCTCAGGATCTTTGCATCATTTGCATTTCCATCCTCACCTCCCATCTCTTTTCACTAGCATACTGTACCAAGCTCCTATAAAAACAAGCATACTCCTTCAGATACACCTTGCCATTCCAATCCTCTTTTGATAAACACACTTCTAGCATGTTTCCCACGTAGTCTGATGTCCAACCATTGAACTCACATTCGTCCTCTGCTTCTGCTTTCTTCCTCACAGGAGAAAGTGGAAGATCTCCACACATCTCTGTCGCTGTGCTAGTCACGGTGCACTGCATCACAACGTCCACTTTCTTCACTCTGCTAAGAATGATTTGATGGCAGGGACTTGTCTCCTGTATCTATGAGTCTCAGGCATCTTCCCAGCACTCTACACAGAGTAGACACTTTAGGAAAGTCGACTATAGTAATAAATGACAGAGTGCAAGAATGCACAAAACCTAACAGCTGTCAGAACTGGAATTCTGATGGCATATTCCATTCCAAAGCCTGTGCTGCAGGGTCCTCTCCAGGGAAGAAAGCTGTCACAGTGTCACTCTGACGCTCTGACATGCAGGTTTTACTGTTCAGATGCAATGGAATTGCCTTTTTCACAAATTTATAAATTCTTAAGGCCCCTTTCCACGATCAGGAAGAGTGTGACAGAAGCTGGAGAGCCTTTGCCTAGCAGCTTCCTTAGGTCCGTTTCTCCTTCTGTCTTACGTAAGGTCCACTATCAATCAGAACCTCCTTCACTGTGTGGCCCTATCTAAGTCAGAAGAAAGGAGCACCTAGGAGAACTATCAGCAAGATCGTTCTGAGAAACATATCAGAGTCAAGCAACCCTCTGGAGATGACAGGACGTGCTGAGTGAGACAGGAGGTCTGGAAGAAAGGTGGACTTCATTGCTGCCACTGTGAGCACGAGTGAGGGAGAAAGGGATCCGGAAGGTTTTTCACATGACTCAGGAACAGTACATTTGTATCTTAATAATTGCCTCATTTACTTGTTCTGCATTAACCTAAACCCACTATTAAAACTAGTTCTACAATCACGTCATCAATTTGGAATTCAGACAATTCTTTCACTCTGAGTTTTTGGAAAGACTCCTTCACTAGTTCTTTGCATCTTGGGGTTGGGAAAAGGGAAAGGAAGACAGACCGTCGAGGCTTAGGTAATGTTCCCAGCGGTAATGAGAATACCACTCTTGCTGCCCCAGGTTTCTTTGGATGAAAAAAAAAATCTGCTTTTGGTTTCCTGAACTCTCCCTCCATAAATACCAAGATTCCCCAGTCTCTCAAGTTGCTGCTTAAATGGAACACCCAACGTGGCCAAAGTCCCTCTTTAGTAGGTTTCTAAGCTGTCTACGGCCTCCCAAGGTCTCTTCTCTGTTTGACAGTCCTTATCATGTACCTATCTATTGCCAGGATAGATTTAACTGATGTTTGAATAAACACAACTGTAATGTAATTGAAATGACTTATTATTGTGACTTATTTATCTCTCACTATCTTACACAACTATTTAAGGAGATCATTCTCCTTTGTCCCTAGATGAGTTCTAGCAGACTCTAGAATTTTCTCCTTAATCTTTGATAATAGACAGATAATAGATGTTAGGCAACAACATTCAAAGTCTTGATTCTGAAGCCAAAATATCTAAAACTTTAGCCAGAACATCACTTTATCTGATATAAGAGCTCCTCTCTTCATCTTGAGAAATAAACCATAAGGGTGGCCATAGATTCTTCGTTCCTCTATTAATATTTTCCTCCCCACTAATCCTCTGCTTACTAGGTATTTTCTGATCAAATAAGAACCAGTAGAGGTTGGACAGATACCTATCTTGGGAATGTTCCTTGTGAGCTTGAAAAGAAGTGAGAGTTACTAATGAGGGTTGACTTTGCATCCTTGTGCCTGGCAAATGAATAAGGCCTATTCGTTCTCTTGTAGGTACTTTCTTTGTTTCCTGGAGTCTTCATCACCAAGGACATCACCTATGTCATTGTCTTGATCCTGGATGATACATCCTATTTCAAGTACAAAACCATAGAGATCTTACTGTTGGATTTTTTCATTTTCTTTTTTTAAAAAATTTTTAAAAAGATTTATTTATTTGAAAGTCAGAGTGACATAGAAAGCAGGAGAGGCAGAGAGAGAGAGAGGTCTTCCACCTGCTGGTTCACTCCCCAATTGGCCGCAATGGCCAGAGCTGCACCGATCCAAAGCCAAGAGCCAGGAGCTTATTCCAGGTCTCCCACGTGGGTGCAGAGGCCCAAGGACTTGGGTCATCTTCTACTGCTTTCCCAGGCCATAGCAGAGAGCTGGATCAGAAGTGGAACAGCCAGGATTCAAACTGGCACCCATATGGGATGCCAGCAGTGCAGACGGCGGCTTTATCTGCTATGCTACAGCGCTGGCCCTGGATTTCTTCATTTTCTTACAAATAGTACCCAAGAGGGTCACAGGATAGATTGTTCTCTCTTTAGATGCTTGCATATCTGTCTGTTCCTCTTGGGAATGACAGGCTCCATGAGAAACAAACAGACATCCCCTGACCCAGGAAGAGCTAAGACCAATAGCAAGTTCATTACAGCATCCTACATCTGGTTGCTACCAGCTGAGTCAGCATTCTATTCATCAAATACAAGTCCTTTTCCCCTCCAAGTGCAGGTCACATTCCAAGCTCACTGACCACCCCATGGAGGCCTCCCATTGGGTTTATGAGGAAGTGGGTAATATCTTATCCCTATGCCTCACACCTCTGGCAAGGGACACTCACGGCATCACAATAGCTCTTTCCAAAAGGATCCCTTTCCAAATCCTCTCTTTGCCTCTGTTCTCAGTCTTTGTTTTTGTTAACATCAATGAAAGGATTTAAAAACCATTTTATAATCCTTTCGCAAATTTTGTACATGAAGATCTGCCTTATATTCACTCTAATATATAATTCTCATCAAGTGAAAACTGTGGTTGGAAGGGGCATATTTTTAAAAGACATGAAGGGTGGTTTTTTAATATTTTATTTTTTTTATTTGAGAGAAAGAGTTACACGGAGAGAGAAGGAGAGGCAGAGAAAGAGAGAAGTCCTCCATCAGCTGGTTCACTCCCCAAATGGCCACCAACAGCCAGAGTTGGGCCAATTTGAAGACAGGAGCCAGGAGCTTCCTCCAGGTTTCCTATGTGGGTGCAGGAGCCCAAGGACTTGAATCATCTTGTACTGCTCTCACAGGCTATCAGCAGAGAGCTGGGTTGGGAGAGAAGCAGCTGAGACTAGAACCGGCGCCCAAATGGGATGATAACACTGCAGGCAGAGACTTAGCCTACTACACCACAGCAGTCCCGGTGCATCTTTTAACGTCATCATCCTGCTGCCTAGATTTAGGAGGGCTCACTCTCTGCCAGGGTCTGGACTACTTTATGATTCCCTCTCCCCTCTCCCCTTCCTTCTCTTCTCTCTCCCTTATACCTCTCCCTCTCCCTCTCCCATGTGCCATTGTGCAACATATGTCAAATGTTTGCTTTCTGCCCTTGAGAAACTAGAGGAGCACTGACTTTTCCAAATATTACTGAAGCTCATTGTGTCCCACATCCCATCAGACATGGGACTTTCATCACTTTCCTCTTTTCTGAAAGATGTCACATATATGTCATGGTTGAACCAATCCCCAAGTCTTCAATATTTCGTTATTAAAAGGATGATTTCTAAGAGCCAGCTCCAGTGTCTGAGGGCTTGTCAGAAATGTAATCTTTCTGGGCCGGTGCCGTGGCTAAATAGGCTAATCCTCCGCCTTGCGGCGCCGGCACACCGGGTTCTAGTCCTGGTCGGGGCGCCGGATTCTGTCCTGGTTGCCCCTCTTCCAGGCCAGCTCTCTGCTGTGGCCAGGGAGTGCAGTGGAGGATGGCCCAAGTGCTTGGGCCCTGCACCCCATGGGAGACCAGGATAAGTATCTGGCTCCTGCCATCGGATCAGCGCGGTGCGCCCGCTGCAGCGCGCCAGCCGTAGCAGCCATTGGAGGGTGAACCAATGGCAAAAGGAAGACCTTTCTCTCTGTCTCTCTCTCTCACTGTCCACTCTGCCTGTCAAAAAAAAAAAAAAAAAAAAGAAATGTAATCTTTTTTTTTAACTTTTATTTAATGAATATAGATTTCCAAAGTACAGCTTATGGACTACATTGGCTTCCCCCCCCCACCATGACTTCCCTCCCACCTGCAACCCTCCCCTTTCCCGCTCTCTCTCCCCTTCCATTCATATCAAGATTCATTTTCAATTTTCTATATATACAGAAGATCAGTTTAGTATACATTAAGTAAAGATTTCAACAGTTTGCACCCACACAGAAACATAAAGTGAAAAATACTGTTTTAGTACTCATTATAGTATTAAATCTGAATGTACAGCACATTAAGGACAGAGATCCTACATGAGGAGTAAGTGCACAGTGACTCCTGTTGTTGACTTTACAAACTGACACTCCTGTTTATGGCATCAGTAATCTCCCTATGCTCCAGTCATGAGTTTCTGAGGCTATGGACGCCTTTTGAGTTCTCCGACTCTTATTTTATTTAGACAAGGTCATAGTCAAAGTGGAAGTTCTCTCCTCCCTTCAGAGAAAGGTACCTCCTTCTTTGAAGACCTGTTCTTTCCACTGTGATCTCACTCATAGAGATCTTTCATTTAGGTGTTTTTTTTGTTTGTTTGTTTGTTTGTTTTTGCCAGAGTGTCTTGGCTTTCCATGCCTAAAATACTCTCATGGGCTTTTCAGCAGGATCCGAATGCCTTTAGGGCTGATTCTGAGGCCAGAGTGCTGTTTAGGACATCTGCCATTCTATGAGTCTGCTGTGTATCTTGCTTCCCATGTTGGATCGCTCTCCCCTTTATTTATTCTATCGGTTAGTATTAGCAGGAACTAGACTTGTTTATGTGATCCCTTTGACTCTTAGTCCTTTCATTATGATCAATTGTGAACTGAAATTGATCACTTGGACTAGTGAGATGTCATTGGTACATGCCACCTTGATGGGATTGAATTGGGTTCCCCTGGTATGTTTCTAACTCTACCATTTGGGGCAAGTCAGCTTGAGCATGTCCCAAATTGTATAGCTCTTCCCTCTCTTATATTTAACAGGGATCACAAGAAATGTAATCTTTCGGTGCTCCCTGCTGACCTAGATGACCAGAATCTGCATTTCAGCAAGTACAATGAAATAGAAGCAGCACTCATCCACACTACTGCACTTTCTGAAATTATGTGCTCCTTTACTACACAAATCAATGAATATTTAGGAAGTAGATACTAAATGTCCAATCCTATGATGGGAGTGACAAATTCAAAGATGTATGCACACAGCTTTTATAGGGATCTCAGATCCTAATTAGGATGGAGAGACACATATACCACTACTGTTCATTTAAGGTAGAATGTGAACCTGGCTGTAAAAAATTCTTATAGTAGACCATGCTTTGATAACACCACCCCACATTAGACATAGCTTTCAACAATTCTCATGTATAAAAGTACTTTGTGGATCTCCTGCACTTGTGTTTGTGTTGCTATCATGCCTAGAATTGGGCAGAAGGAATAGTCCCAGGGAGGCACAGAAACCTGTAAAAAAGTAGTTCATGTCACATTCTCTCAGGTTCCATTGATCTTAGAAAGTCACAGACCACATCTGATGTCAATGCCCAGGGACGAGTCTCTGTGGGAAGCACAGTTGTGAGGGCAGCAAATACTTGGGTAATATAACGCGATGCATCATGAGAGAGGCCAGGTGAAGTGTTCTGACTATTTGGGATCATGAGTGAGACTTCTAATTGAGGGAAGGAGACTTTATGAAGAAGGTGACGCCAAGCTGGGTGTTCAGAAACTGGTAATGGAGACAAGAAGGGTGAAGGAGTAGGACTGGGGAAGCCTAGGACCATGGAAGCGATGGCCTAGAGAAAATATGTAGATGGAGCAGAGGACGGTGTAAGCACGAAACAGGAATAAGATGGAAATCTGTTTTGGAGGCCTTAAATTCCAGCTAAGGTATCAAAGCTTCACTGTAGAAGCAATGGATGGCTGGTGCCGTGGCTCACTAGGCTAATCCCTCCACCTGTGGCACCGGCACTCCAGGTTCTAGTCCCAGTTGGGGCGCCAGATTCTGTCCCGGTTGCTCCTCTTCCAGTCCAGCTCTCTGCTGTGGCCCGGGGAAGGCAGTGGAGGACAACCCAAGTACTTGGGCCCTGCACCCGCATGGGAGACCAGGAGGAAGCACCTGGCTCCTGACTTTGGATCATCGCAGCGTGTCGGCCGTAGTGGCCATTTGGGGGATGAACCAATGGAGGGAAGACCTTTCTCTCTGTCTTCTCTCTGTCTCTCTCTCTCTCACTGTCTAACTCTGCCTGTCAAAAAAAAAAAAAAAAAGCAATGGATGGGAGTCAGGGTAGACGGTGACATGGCAAGTGACAGGGTGAGAACTGTGCTGCAGATAGATGAACCCAATATGAAAACAGTGCTGCCTGGAAAGTGTTTAAGTCCCTAGATTTGCACTCCAGAGCTCTCTTTCTCTGTCCTCTATCTCTGTTTTTCTCTCTTTTGCTTACTTCCAAGACCAGCTCAAATATCCCACTTGTCCCTAAAGACTGATATAACCACCTCATGAAAAATTAATTGAGCTTTTTTTTTCTTTATACCCATGACCCCTTTTACATTATACCCTAAAATTGTGTGTTTGTGTGTATGCATGCTTTTTACAGAGAAACGAGTTTTTGAACACTGAAGATTGCCTTTTTCATTTGTGCATTTTTTCATTCCAGCTCAGGACTCCATGCAGTTTTGTTTGTTGAAAAGACAGGTTAGAGGAGGAAGGACATAGAGGCCCAATTGGAAAATGATTGCAATAGCTTATGAATGAAGTGAAAATTATAATGGAAGAATCAGATGAAATATACTTATTAATATTTATATGTATAAATCTATGTATACCCTTTTTATTTGCCAGCAAATTCTGAGGTTTATTTTATATTCTAATATATTCCCCTTTGCATTCCAAAGTTAACACCATATGACTGAAGCCAAATCCATTACACTTACCTAAGTCTGAGTATTCGTGCTTAGTCTGACCTTAACAAAAAACTCCTGTGGGAGTAAAATGCACTCCAGTGAATAGAAACCTACTTCTCACATCATGCCTTATGTACATTCACTACAGAATAAGGCCAATGGGAAGTTCAAATAGGGAAGTCCCAAATCCTAAAGCCCACTTTAATATCCACAAGGTCAACTAACCATAAATATTTTCTTGCCCAAAATCCCCGGTTGCCAAGAATTGCTCGCTAATGACATTTCTCCAAGGCCTTCTGGATTTTGCAGTTCTCTGCCTCATTAGGACTGGGAACCTGTCTGATCCTCAAGAAAGCCTGGGTGGTGAAGTTCAAGGGAAAAAACTAAGTCTGACTTTTGGAAAGAAGACTGGAGGTGACCTCATTTTTCAACATTCTTTCTCCAAAGGAAGTAAGAGGGATGGTGCAGATTACAGAAACTCATGTCCTGTTTTTAAGCTGGAATGAGAATTATCAAAGGAATTTCAGTCTGATAGAGTGCAAAGGATGGTCCATATAATTATTGACAAACCCCCATGACCTTCATATGAAGAGGTGAATTGCTTTTTGGGGCTTCCATAACAAATTACTATGAAATGGGAGGTTTCAAACATCAGAAATACCCTCTCCCCCAAGTGTAAAGGACAAAGCCTGTTATTGAGGTGTTGGTAAGGCCATTGCTCCCTCTCTGAAACTCCCAGAGCAGAATCTTTCCTTGCATCTTCTGGTGGTTCCCAGCAGTCTCTGGCACTCCTGGACTGTGATCATGTAAATTCAACCCCCACATCCACCTTCATGTGGTCATCTTCTCTCTCTGTCTCCCATATCTGTATTTTTTCCTTCTTATGAGGACAATACTCATATTTAATTTAGGGCCCAAATTAACTAATTACGGCTTGATCTTAACTTGATGACATCTGCCAAGACCCTATTTCCAAATAAATTCACATACATTCACAAGTTATGGGAAGACATGAATTTGGGGAAATATTATTCATCCCAGCACAGAAGATATTTGAAGGGTGAATGCTGTTATCTGATGATGTAGACAGCCATCCTATAGCGGTCTTGCACACAAGGCCTGGAGATCTGGAGTTGTGAGGCCATTTGACAATGCCAAAGGAAAAGCAAGAGCTGAATGCATTTCCTTAACTGCTATCCTTGAATTCATTTCTGGACTCTCAGTGTGTCAATGAAGTTATGTCTTATCTCATTCAAAAGGACTTGAAGCCATAGGGGTTATAAAGGGCTTAATATTCTTCAAAGAATATTAATTATTCACCAAGGAAATCACATCTGTAGCATAGAAACTATGTGCCTGGCACAGTTCTAGATGCTCTGCACAAGTTATCTCACTAAATTCCCCTGTCAATCATGACAAGTAGCAATTATTTTCCCAATAATATGGGTAAGAAAACAACCCATACAAATGATTTCCTTTTTCAAAAGTTATTTATGCATGTATTTAACTACTCTTTGTATTCAAGTGGAAGTAAATATAAAATTCTACTTGAGTTCATTTACAGAATTTTAGGCAAAATATTACCTGAATTCAAACTTTCTATGGGTGAAGGAATCTGATATTCATATTATTATTTAGTGAATACATAATTTAGGACAAAAACTCTCTCACTCTTTTTTTTTTTTTTTTGATGACCTCCCTAAAATCTCAGTACACAAAGAGAATGCAGAAGGATCTAATGGTAAAATTATACATTTCTTTTATAAATCTTCAAATCAGAATTCACACTTCAATCTCAAATAAACTGGAAATGACATTCAAACATCATAGAAAATCCATTTCTGGTCTGAAATCTGCCACATGGCGGTCGTGACAGTTTGGGAAACTCAGTTCTTTAGTTCTCAACTCCCTCATTTGTTAAATCAAATTACAGTACTGATCTAGCACCAAAAGCCCTTTCACTTTATTGTTTTATGATTCTAAGATTTTCAGGTCATAATATATTTCTTACACTTTTGTTCAAAAGGCCAAAACTGGTTAGAATCACATTTCAATGCATTTTAAATCCAAATTCTTATTTGACCACAGCTTGATTTCCTTTAGACCCCTGTTAATTTTTGGTGATGGGTGTCACCATATTGAGAATGATAAAATAATTATTTTCTCTCAGTGCTTTCCACCCACAGCTTATTTCTTTATACTTTGATGCCCCTTTGCTTCTGAATATTGCCTTCCAAGACAGTGAAAGTGTTTGAGCATGTGTCCATCTGAGAAGGAGCTTGCTGAAGTGTATTCTTCACTCCTTGTGGGGGAAGTCATTCCCTTGGACTGCAGACTAGATTCTTCCTCTTACAGGAAAACCTTGAGCCCATGTGTTTGGCATATCATTAAAGAAAATGCTGTTTACAGGTTTTTCTCTTGATCCAGTAAAATCAGAGAATAGAGAAAGAACACACAAGTGACTTTCCTCTCTGCAAGGATTTTTCAACCTTAAGAACATGGACATCGTGACTCCCCAAAAGGAACACTTTGGGTTCACATTGGCAGGCATGCCAATAAACTGTATAGCTGGAGGATCTGCCTTTAATAAGGCTAAGTTTTATTTGCAGTCCTCAAATAGATCTGCTTCTTAGATATAGGATATGATTTTTACAAGGCCTGGGGATGTAAGGAATAAGATGTACCCAATTTCAGCATCATTTGGCCACCTGGAAAGCCCAGCAAAAATTTATTAAAATGCATGGATTATTTAAAAATTCATTTTCGTTTTATTTGCAAAGAAAAGAGACAGGGACTGGCAGAGAGCTTCCACCCACTGGTTCACTCCCCTAAGGCATGCAACAGTCAGGGGTGGGCCAGATCACAGATAGGAACCCAGAACTCAATCTGGGTCCCTTAGTGGGTAGCGCAGACCCAAGTATTTGAGCCAACCAATACCTGCTGTCTCCCAGGGAGCATATTAGCAGGAAGTTAGAAATGAGGTCAGGGCTAGGACTCAAAATCAGGCACGTCAATATCCTGATGCAGGCGTCGCAAGCAGCGTCTTACTGCTGAACCAAATGCTCACCCCAAATGCATGAGTTTAAGTAGTATGAAACAGATTATCAATTTCAAATCAGCAATTTGGGAATAGATACTACTAATTTTTTAAAAGAAAAATTTATGATTTTAGTTATCTAAGAATTATGTTAGCTTAATTTACATATTGACCAATTACTTTTCTAATTGTCTTGCTTTAGAAATTAAATATTCAAAAGAGATAAAAATGTAATCTGTTTTAAACCAGATTTCTCAGGTTTTTGGAGATTCTTAACACAAAGGGAAAAAGTTAGAAGCCTACAGGTTGGAAGAGAATTTGAGGGGACACTTTGTGATTCAGAGGGTGACCAGGGTGGGTTAGTTATAAAAATTGTTTGATAATCTTACCCAAGCCTTAGGAGATGCATGAACAGATTGTATGCAGAAAGTAAGTTTATAATGGAAATCAGTAGGTAAAAATAGTCAATTCTATAAATAATCATTAGAATAAAGTAGTCTTTAAAACCAAAGAAGATATAATCCACAATCTCCATATTGAAGAAAAGAATAACAAAAAGAATGGCTTAGAAATTTGGGAGGGTGATCACTTGAAGGAATTACTACTTTGTAATAGTTGTTAGACCATTAGCCTCCATCTGAGTGTCTGCTCCGTCTGTTCCATGATTTGTCAAATTCACACACAGCACTGGCCTCCTGGCAGCCTCTTTTGTCACTATCCCTCTGATCATATTTTTTTAATTTTAGAAATTGTTATTATTTTAAGGTTAATATTCATATCATTCACTATAATATAACCTGGCTTGATACTGTGCTTTCCCTTTTTTTAAAAAAAATTTTTTTGACAGGCTGAGTTAGGCAGTGAGAGAGAGAGAGAAAGGTCTTCCTTCCGTTGGTTCAACCCCCAGATGGCCACTACAGCTGGCGCGCTGTGCTGATCCAAAGCCAGGAGCCAGGTGCTTCCTCCTGGTCTCCCATGTGGGTGCAGGGCCCAAGCACTTGGGCTATCCTCCACTGCCTTCCCGGGCCACAGCATAGAGCTGGACTGGAAGATGAGCAACTGGAACAGAACTGGTGCCCCAACCAGGACTAGAACCTGGGGTGCCAGTGCTGCAGGCAGAGGATTAGCCTAGTGAGCCGCGGTGCCAGCCTAAAAAAAATTTTAAAGTTACACAAGTTTCATGTATTTCATGTATAAAAGGTTTAGGACATAGTGACACTTCCTCCCTACCCTTCCTCCCGCCCATGCTCCATCGTAATTTTTACTAAAATCAATTTTCAATTTACTTAATGATCATACAGTTAACCCAACACTTAGTAAAAGAGTTCAAAAAATTGTATAAAAAACAAACAAACAAAAAACACTGTTCTTCAACAGAACAGACAAGGCTGTAAACAATTATCAAATCTCTCTATTTCACTATAATACATTACATTTCAGATACTCTATTAGTTACTTCAGATAAGGGAAAATATATGATATCTGTCTTTTTGAGACTGGCTTATTTTGCTAAGTATAATGGCTTCCAGTTATGTCCATCTTGTTGCAAAAGGTAAGAATTCACTTTTTTATAGCTGAGTAGTACTACATAGTGTATATCTACCAAAATTTCTTTATCCAGTCAACAGTTGATGGACATCTAGGTTGATTCCATATCTTAGCTATTGTGAATTGTGCTGCAATGAATATGGGGGTACAGATAACTCTTTCATATGATTTATTTTGGTTTGGGTAAATTCTGAGGAAGGGGATGGCTGGATCATATATTCAGATTTCTGAGATATTTCCATACTGACTTCCACAGTGGCTGTATCAGTTTACATTCTCATCAACAGTGAACCAGGGTACCTTTTTTACCCACATCCCCACCCGCACTTGTTGTTTATTGATTTCTATATGTGATCTATTCTAACTGAAGTGAGGTGATACCTCAACGTGGTTTTGATTTGCATTTCCCTGATGGCTAGTGATTCTGAGCATTTTCTCAAGTGTCTGTTAGCCATTTAAATTTATTCTCTTGCAAAATCCCTGTTCAAGTCCTTTGCCCATTTCTTAACTGGGTTGTTTGTTTTGTTGTTGAATTTCTTGAGCTCTTTATAGATTCTGGGTGTTAAGTCTTTATCAGTTCCATAGTTTGGAAACATTTTCTCCCATTCTGTCAGTTACCTCTTCATTTTGCTGAGTGTTTCTTTTGAAGTGCAGAAGCTTCTAAGCTTGATGTAAGCCCATCTGTCAATTTGGCTTTGATTTCCTGTGCTTTTGGCTCTTTTCCAAGGCCAATGTCTTGCAGAGTTTCCCCAATGTTCTCTAATAATTTGAGGGTATTGGGTTGTAGATTTAGGTCTTTGATCCATTTTGAGTAGATTTTTCTGTTAAGTCTAAAGTATGGGTCTAGTTTCATATTCCACATGCAGAGATCTAGTTTCTCCAGCACCATTTGTTAAAGAGACCATTGTTCCTCCAGGGATTGATTTTAGCTCCTTTGTCAAAGATACTAACCATATATCTTAAGTAGCTGGATTTTAGAGATTACCTTAAAATCTAAAGGCCTTGGTATCCTTCCAACAAATGTTTTTTGTTGTTGTTGTTGTTTGTTTGTTTTTAAGTATTTTTTAAAGTATTTCACTAGAATTGGTTTTCAATATTTGCAACAAAAAGGAACTCACCAGGATAATTAACCAGGAATGAGTTGCAGGAAGGGTTCAGCATGCTATAGGCATTGCTTAGAGGGTCCTAAGTGGATGCACACTTTGGCCACTGTAACAAGCAGTTCTCTCAAAGTGCTAGCCATTCACTAGCCCCCACTATTCACTTTTAAGAAGAGACAGTCACCTCTGGGAAGCTGACTATTCCCTGAGAAGACTCCAAAGTTCTGACAGCTGACTCCTGAAAATAGAAGCTCTCCTCAGTCAACAAAGTAAAAGTGAGGTACAAGTTTCTCTTTCCTAAGCATTTGCACTGATGCAAAATTAGCACCACCGATCTTCTTCTCTGAGGATACTCAGTTCTCATTTTGGTAACCACATTATACATCTAATGGGCAGTTAAGATCAGAACCACTTGGATTTCATTTGGAATTTATGGCTTCCCCCAACTCCTGTTTTCTGGATTCGGACTCAATTTATGGCTTGGAACACACTCTTTCCTACAGGAAAAACTTTGAAATGTGCAGGAGAAAAAAGGGCTCTTAGAGAATATTAAATATCTTACAAAACACCACACTGATGAGTAAATGAGAGTGTAAATGAATCCAGATAAAAAGTATTGTGTTTCCATTGAAATACTCAGGGGCTCAAGAGTTAAGGGAAAAAGTTTTGTAGGGAAATGTGTTTTAGGTTATGCCAAATGTAAAACGTGTGCAAAAGCATTTGAGATGTTTTTCCTAGATTAAGATGCCGCCACATTACCCATTCTCAGTAATTAGTAAATTAGACAAGCAAAATTTATGTGCAAACTCAGTGCAACTCATGAGCATGAATAACAATCCCAAACTACAAACTGCAATTAAATACAAAATATTCACAGAGTTGCCCTGCAGTAAATTCCAGATTCTAAAGAAGTTGTGAATTAGGCCATGAAGAAAGAGATGAAGGCATTGATTTGTGGATTTTGATTTGATTTTTTTTTGATTTTATTTTTTAATGTGGTTTTTCAATTATTTTAAATTTAGTCATTTTAAGAATGTGGACAGAAAAATAAAAGTAAATGAACTATTTTAAGTGAGCATACCGGTCAAATTCTCATCCTTTGTAATTCAATAAAACAACAGGTATAGATAGATGTAGACTTATATCAGATGGTGCTGAATCACACTAGCAGAGCTGGAATTGACTATGCTTTCTCCTTTGACACAAGAATACAATCGATTCTTTGGTATCTAGTTTAATTATTTTTATATCACCACAGTGGGTCCTTTCATCCAATGTAGACAAAAAAGTGACACCACAGATGATTATCCATTTTCCTTTATCCTCTGTGGAAATTTTCTGTATAGGGACACAAGTGCTATCCATTCTGGATATTCAAAGTAATTCAAAAAGTTCATGACAGATGGAATTAGAATAAGTTATTTTGGTGCAAAAATTTTTTAACATCCATGGGATAGTTTTTGCATAATATGCATTTCCATTAACTTTTTGAAGGCCCCCTCATATGCATAAATTTCAAATTCCATCTGCCATGAACTTTCTGAAGTGCTCTTGTCCAGAGATGAGTTCAAGCTTTCATCCTCCAGAAGATGATGTCAGAGAACAGAAGACACACAATAAACAAATCCAGTGTTGTGTCTGACTGTTCTGAGCTTTCCAAAAGAAAGAAAGCAAACACTATGAGTAGAAAGAAATGTTTATTAATCCTATTTCTTTGATAAATTTCTCTAATAACTTTAACTCCCATGTAGATCTTTATTTTCTGAGCTCTTCATTTCTCTTCTACTTAAATACCACGTGTCAACTGGTCAGTGTCACATTCCATTTGTATACCTTTTGCATCTACACATCCTGGTCTCAACCAGAGTTCCTTGGCTATAACATGAATTTCAAGTGTTCTGTTTCTTTGAATCCCCATCTATTGTTTGCACATCATAATATGTAATAATTATTTGCTAATTTTTGAAGTAAAGCAAAAGGCTATTGTGAAACATGTTCATTAACCCTTATAAATTATGTTATTAAGTCAAATGCGTAATCTTTGGTGTAATAAATTCACATTTCAAGAAGATTATTGGGTAAAGTTTTCTCAGGGAAACATGGAAAAATCTGTGCCCAATGTGGAGTCAATTTAATTCTCATGGGCTTATAAACAGAATTATGCATGCTTTTATTTGGTTCATAAGGATTATTCCACCTCACATGCTTAGGAAAACAGGATAATTCTTCCTAAATATTTTGGATGCTCTCTGGAATACAAACCTTAAATGAAAATAGTACCCTCACATTTTCATTATAACAAATGCAAACTATGACAATGATTTGCTTGCCGTATTTCCAAGAAAAATGCAATTCTATGGAGGAACTGCAATATGGAAAGGAGGTTTTTGCTAAGGCTTTACAGTTGGACCACTTTGCTTTCAGTTCTTATTCTAAACATAATCTAATTATTTAGTCAGAAGGGTTGGTAAAGTCAAAATTAGACCAATTTTAGTCTAATATCAACAATAAAAAGAAAGAGATGCAGGAATATTGTGGGTGGGCTTCCAAGTAGCCTTTACAAATGGTTTGGGCTGGCACCCAAGTGAATAAGCATGGAGCAAATATCCAAATAGCACTTCCAAAGCTCCCAAACGGGGGCTCTCCATGCAACATTCTGAAATGCTGTAGCTGATACCAATTATAAAGAGACTTGGCTTTTGAAATCTGTCATAAGCCTAGAAAGGCTACTGTTACTACACATTTTTAGGGGGTTGATAATATCCCAGTGATGTAAATTCCAAGTTATGTGAAGTAGTCAAAAATGCAGAGAAAATGCATATTATGAGCAAACCATGCATGGATTTCAAAAAAAATAAAGGATGACATTTTTTAAAACTGAACTGCTTCTTTGAGCTTATAATTCAGATTGTCACATGTGGAAACTAGTTATAGTTACTTTTCATAATTTCTTGGAGAATGATCACCAGTTAGCACTTCTGCAATTTCTTTTTTTTTTTTTTCTTTTGACAGGCAGAGTTAGTGAGAGAGAGAGACAGACAGAAAGGTCTTCCTTCCGTTGGTTCACCCCCTCAAAGGCTGCTATGCCTGGTGCACTACGCTGATTCGAAGCCAGGAGCCAGGTGCTTCCTCCTGGTCTCCCATGCGGGTGCAGGGCCTAAGCACTTGGGCTATCCTCCACTGTCCTCCGGGGCCATAGCAGAGAGCTGGACTGGAAGAGGAGCAACTGGGACAGAACCGGCACCCCAACCAGGTCTAGAACCCGGGGTGCCAGTGCCACAGGCAGAGGATTAACCTAGTGAGCCGTGGCGCTGGCCTCTGCAATTTCTGATCCTTTTTTCATTCACACATTTCATCGAACCTTTATTGAACATCTTGTGCATACAGACATCATGCAAGACAATGGAAATGTACAGATAATGAAGATATAGACCTTGACATCAAGGAGTTTACTGTCTAACAAAGGAGACAGATGTCTCCCAAGATGACTTTCTTAAAAGACGAGTTCTGCTAACCAGGGTTTTTCAATCTCATCAATATTGATATTTTGGACTGGATATTTCTTTGTTGTGAGGGCTATCCTGTGCATTGTGGGATATTTGGCAACATCCCTACCTCTATCCACCAGATACTGGCTGCACCTTCCCAGTGTGACAACCAAACTGTCTCCATACATTGTCACATGTTCCTGGGAGACAAACACATGCCTGATTGCAAACCACTGTGCTAAAATCACATCTAAGGAATAATGAAAAGAGAGAGAATGGAATCCCAATCCCATCTAAGGGAGCCAGAGAAAATAATATTTGGGTTGAATTTCAAAGTTTATTTATTCAACAAACACATTGAGCTAAGTGCTAGATCATGCATGAGGGTGAACAGGAGTTTCCTTGGTGGAGAAGAGTGCCTGTACGTGGAAGTCTACAGGAAGTACTTGATGTCTGTGGCCTGTGATTGTGGAATATTCAGTTACAAAATGAAGCTAGAAAGACCATACTTTCAGGGATCCTTCCTATAGTTCGCTACAAAATGAAGCTAAAGAGTTAAAGATGATTCTCCTAGTGACAATCTTTGACCATTGGGTTTTACCAGTGAGTGATGAGAGACAGCTGAAAGATTTTAAGCAAGGGTGTCTTATACATGAATCACACAGAGAGTGTGTACAGTTGGCAAAAAAGTCTATGAAAAAGTCAAACACTTTGTCAACTGCTGCCCGCCCTGTAACAAACGACCATTGTGTCTGAGTCTCCTCACTGAATGAATCTCACAGATGAGCTCCCATGATGCGGTTCCCTGGATCTGTCTCAAGGAAAGTCTCTGTGCCTCCCTCTGGAGTACCTGCCTTCAGTTGCAGTGAGGTGCAAGAACATTGTCATGTGCACCGGAAGCACTGTCGTCCACACTCAAGAAAAAGCACAGATGAAGGAGAAGCTGAACTGGATAAAGTACTTTGCAAAGCCTAACTATTTTCCTGTGCCCTAACTTCCAGCTTCCAGCATATAAATTTTACTTTTTAGAAAAAGAAACTTTGCTGCTTGGATCTAGGTGGTTTGAGGCAGGCTGCCAGGCTCCCAGATTAAGTGAAAGTCATTACAAAATGTTTTACACACATGGGAAGAACAGGATTGTTTGGTGCTAGTTTGGCCCTCCAACATTAATTCTAATTATCTCAAAATGCAAACATGCTCAAATTTCCAGCAGATGACATTATTTTCTCCTTGACATTAGACATAAAAGAAAGAAAAATAAACATAGGGATAGTGACAGCATTAAGCTGGTAGTCATTTTTCTTTAATATTTCAAATTCGATTCCAGACCAGATTCTCAGTTTCGTCCTACAGATCAGGGTAGGAAGATTGCCGTCTTGCACTGATGAAAGCCTTGCCTTTCCAGTTAGCTTAATTAAGGGAAAAGGGGAGACAGCCAGGAGGAGAACAGTCTGGTTTAGATCAGGGTTAGAGTCTTGGTTTTTACAAACACACCACAGATTTTTGTTGTTTTATGTTTTCAACATTTTTCTGGTTCTTGTAGAAAGTTCAATTCCGTTTTCGAAATGAGCTAACCCCATGGGTCCAGTGACTTGGCACTTTTCTTAAATGTGTGGTGCTTCTGATGACAAAAAACTAAAGTCATAAAGAGCCTGTAGGTTTCAACACTGTCCCAGAAACTTGAGAGATGAGGGGTAACTACTATAGTAAACACAGTGATGTGGGTGCCCTGGTCTTCAAAATCTATAAATATCATCAAAATTAGACCATTAAGGAAACACACTCGTATCATCTAAAAATTAGGTCCACAACAGCTGCGGCTGGACCAGGCCAAAGCCAGGAGCCAGGAACATAACACCCATATGGGTGGCAAGGCTACAGCTATTGGATCCGTCACCTGCTGCCTTCCAGAATATACATTAACAGGAAGCTGGATCAGAAGCATAGTAGTGGGAACTCAAACCTAGGCACTCTGGTTTGGGATGCCTGCATCCCAAGTGGAATCTTAACTGCTGTGCCAAACACCCTCCATGGTTATATATTTCTTACTTCTGATGTTCTGCCAGTAAAACTGAGAAGTTTGTTCTCATTATCAATTTTCATTCATTCTGTAAATGTATTCAGTGTACTTTGAATGACTAACACCACCATGAGCATTGCATTAGTGACCGTGACGGTGCATGTGTGAATATATGCATTTTATAGTTGGTTTTTGAGAAGGCCTGAAAATTCACTTTCTTCCCTTTTCTAATTGTTCATTATTACAAATATTTCATGAACACCTACCCTGCGCCCATGCCTTGGTATATTAAAGTAGGAGAATGATGATGGTGAAGATGAGAAAAAATTAAAACACTCTATCAGAGTAATCAAGTTCATGCTGCTTAATTCTTGACAGTGATGATTACAGAAGTTGGAATTGAAAAGTGAATTTACATCTTATTATTAGTCAATGAAAAAAATGATAAAACAATGCATGTAATGAAAACTACAAGCAAAAGAAATAGCAGGAAACTCTAAAAACAGAAAAGGAAAAAAAAAACAAATCAAAGGAAAGAAATGAATATCTTATTATGATAAATGTTAAGGCCCCTTGAAGAAAAAACTCTCTATTTTATATATCAGTGACATACTGCAAACAACCATTAAGAAGGACTTTTTTAAAGAAATCAACTTTATTGTTCTACCACTTGTTTACACTTATATTCACCTATTTTATGTGTAAATTTTTGATGAGTTTTCATGAATTTATATGCCACATGAGCACTGTCACAGCAATATATTCTGAACATTTTATTTCAGAAAGCACCCTTCCTAGTCCGTTCCATACTCTCACACCTATGGCATAATTCCATGATCAATTTCATGCTAATAATACTGAAAATCTCAAATTTTATCCATTCCGTTTCAACAGCATATTAAAAGAATAATTCAAAGCGGTCTTATAAACTTAATTCCAGGAATTAAGGAATTATTTATTATTAGTTAACTAATTAGTGTAATATATACATCAATTTGTCAATTTTATCCCCCTCAAATCTATAAAATTTTTTTTAAATTTATTTGACAGGTAGAATTATAGACAGTGAGAGAGAGACAAAGAGAAAGGTCCTCCTTCCATTGGTTCACTCCCCAAATGGCCACTATGGCTGGTGTTGCACTAATCCGAAGCCAGGAGCCAGATGATTCCTCCTGGTCTCCCATGCAGGTGCAGGCGCCCAAGCACTTGGGCCATCCTCCACTGCCCTCCTGGGCCACAGCAGAGAGCTAGACTGGAAGAGGAGCAACCGGGACTAGAACCTGGAGCCCATATGGGATGCTGGAGCTGCAGGCAGAGGATTAACCAAGTGAGTCATGGTGCCAGCCCCAAATCTATAAAATTGATGCAATTTAAATAAAATATAAATGAGATTTTTCTTGGAATTTGACAAGTGAATTCCAAAATCAATCTAGAAGTACAAACTGGGCAAATTTGAACAGAGAGCAAGGAAAATATCATAGGGTAGGGACAAGGAGAGAGAAATTGTTGTGTAAAATATGAGGGCAGAAAAATGAGAAAATGTAGTCCTGGTACCAAAATAGATAAACTGGTGGCCCAAAGGAGACGTGCACATAGAAGAATGACATTTTTCATGTTCCTTGAATTTAAGAGGGCCCATGTGACAAGTGTTGGTCAATGAAATGTCAGCACAAATGAAGAACATTGCTCATGTGCCTGAACTATAAAAGGGCCTATAGGACCTTCTGCACTCTTCCTTCACCTTCCTGAAGCTCAAATGAAGAACCCTGGTGGGCAGAGCCATATGATGGAAGGAGCCAGGATTCCTAAGTCATCTCCTGGAGGAGAGATCCCAGAAGCGCTACACAAGAGTTGGTGGCGTGCTGTTGAATGTCCAACAACCAGCTTTGGGCAAGGGCAAGGGGATAAGACCAACCAGTAGTGTTTGACAACTTCTGTACTACAAACACTGTGGTGGCTGACTGTAGTCAAGCAATGTGACATACTGCACACAGATGCACACAATCAGTTCTCATGAGCTGGGAAATCAGCTCCAGCACACCATTGTGCCTAACCCATGTCTCACTTTGCCACTGCTGAGAAATACACACGATGGGTTAAGCCTCTGAGTTTTGGGAGTTGCCTGTGATAGCAGCCAGTTAGTGTTACCCTAACTAATATAATCTAGTATGTAGAAAACTGTGAGAAGCAATCTACTTCATTTTGGCATAGTTGTTTTATTAAAATTTGATAATATAATAGAGAGCAGAAAACATCAACATTCTTTTGTAAACATGGACAATAAATAACAACCTTACATGCTTTGAAACATTCTTAAAGCCCAATTCATCAAGTAACAAGCAACAAATAAATATTTGGGTGAAAGATGGATTTATTGTAAGAATGCAAAAATGGTTTAGGGTTAGAAACTCCATTTATAATTTGTCACAGTAGGTTCAAAGGGAAAATCATATTAGCATTATAGTAGATCCCAGAAAGCAAAGCTCATTATTTTATAATAAAGCCCTACTAACAATACTGGATATTTACATAATAGGACAAAGAATCTGAATACTAATTCAATAGCCAATATCATATTTCATGCTGAAATATGAGAATTTAAGAACAAGACAAGAATGCTCATTCTTTCTTATTTTCTTGAACATTGCTCTGAAGTCTCAGTTTTGAAAATTAGATAAGAAATGGAAATTAGCCTATAACTGTTGGGAAAGAAGAAAAAAATTCCTCACAGCTGTGAATGTGCATACAGAAAAATCCCAAGATTACTGGAAAATCTATTCAGAAAAATCCATTTCTAAAATCAACACAAATAGCTGTAATATCTTGTCTACTAACTTTTAGGCCTGCTTTGGAATTTGAAGATGAAAGATTCTTAGATAAGTCTGCTGAAAATTTAATTGGCGGTCAGGATACTTACATGAAGAGGTACCTTTGACTCTCTTCTCCCGCTTACTAAACTATACCTTCTTATAGATAAAAAGGTAATAACATTTTCTGTTTTCCTTTACTTTTAGAGAATAGTAGGAGTGACTGCCTAATTATTTGTATTTGATTAGAAATATTTTCAAGATAAGAAAGAAGTAATTTTGAAGCTCCATCTGTTTGTTTTCTATATCTAAGGATGGAGTTCCTTCTGATTTAACAGATCACACTAATGGGTATGATACTGGAATGAAGACTGGTGACCATATTCAGAAGTGATGAAGCAAAGGAGGGCTTGGATCTGATCTGGTGTGGAGAACCTACGTCCCCTGCCTTGGAAAAGGAAAGATACTTTTCAGAGGGACAGACCAGGACCAGAACCAGGAGAAGTGAGTGAAATCAGCAACATAGTGGAGAGTTAGGTTGAGAAGAAAAGGCTACAAAGCAACACATTTGTGATCCATTCACACTAGTCCTTTTCGTCTTCTCTCAGAGCTGCTTTTGAAAGTTATCTGCCCAAATCTCTACTTTCTCACCTCCAATTCACTCTTCAAATAACTCCAATCTAGTTTATTCCCCCAAAGACATCTCTGATCCTGCCTTTGTCCATGCATATTTCCAAATCCAGTATATACGTTTCCTGTCTTTTCATTAGATATCTTTTATTTATTTTATTTTATTTTATTTTTGACAGAGTGGACAGTGAGAGAGAGAGACAGAGAAAAAGGTCTTCCTTTGCTGTTGGTTCACCCTCCAATGACCGCCGCAGCTGGCGCACTGCGACCGGTGCACCGCGCTGATCCGATGGCAGGAGCCAGGTGCTTATCCTGGTCTCCCATGGGGTGCAGGGCCCAAGCACTTGGGCCATCCTCCACTGCACTCCCTGGCCACAGCAGAGAGCTGGCCTGGAAGAGGGGCAACCGGGACAGAATCTGGCGCCCCGACCGGGACTCCAACCCGGTGTGCCGGCGCCGCAAGGCGGAGGATTAGCCTAGTGAGCCACGGCGCCGGCTTCATTAGATATCTAAATGGTATCCAAGACAGTTAACAATGCATTTGACTACCCATGCTCTCTCGCCATCCTTCTGGACTGAGTTCATTGCTTTTCACTCTGTTTTACTGCATGTTGCCCCTAGGCATACTTTACTGAGCAGAGACAGTCCCTTATGTTGGAAGTATGTGAAGCTAAATGTACAATAGTAATTATATAAAATAATAAGTTTAGGGGCCGACTGTAGCAGGTAAAGCTGTAGCCTGCAGCACTGGCATCCCATATGGGTGATGGTTGAAATCCCGGCTGCTCCACTTCTGATCCAGCTCTGTCCTGGGAAAGCAGTAGAAAATGGCCCAAGTCCTTGGGCCCCTGCACCCACGTGGGAGACTGGGAAGAAGCTCCTGGCTCCTGGCTTCAGATTGATACAGCTCCAGCCATTGCAGCCATCTGAGGAGTGAACCAGCAGATGGAAGACCTCTCTCTATCTCTCTCTGCCTCTGCCTCTCTGTAACTCTGCCTTTCAAATAAATAAATAAATCTAAAAATAATAATAAATTTATAAAGATATGGCATTATAGATTATGGGGTTTGGTGAGTATCTTAAAACGGTCCTATGCTTAAGAATGACAAACTTCATTTTACAATAAACAATTTAAATAGAGTTTGATTTATATTCTGGGGATCCTAATTATTAACAGTGTCCCTCATTGGGATGGTTTATACTGGTGTGTGTACAAGAAAGAAAATAGGGACAGGGAGGTATAACGTGTACCATATTGTTGATCTTCATCCTCAGTTGAGGAGGATATAGCTGGTGGGAAAAAAGAAACCTCTTGGGATGGGGGATGGCAATTCCAGGCTGCCTCAATATTGTCTGGACCTAAAGCCAAAAGTTTTCCTTCATTCTAGCAGATTTTGAGTTTTCATAATGCACAGGTCACACAGATGAATACCCTACCTTGTACCCACAATCACAAACAACTTCTCTCAGACAAGAATGCCTTGCTACTTCTTGACCCTGAAATTTGCCCTTGTCTACATTATTTTTTCCTTTCTTATTCTGTCTAGCAATATTCATCTAAAACTCCATCCAAGAACATTCAGTATGACCACAAGGAGCCACTTTAGGGTCCAGGATGCTCAAGGAAACTTGGCGCTCATCTGTATCATCAGTTAATGAAGGAAACCAAAGCAGTGCAGACTCAACCCTAGTCCTGGAAAGTGTAATCATGCAATTGAGGGAGACTGGATACACATCTATCAAAAGGAGACCATTGAGGCAAGGAAGCATCAGTCAGACTTCAAAGACTGTGAGTATCCAGGTAGATAGACGAATAGGGCACCACACAGACTGAGGGGACCAAGGGAAGCTTTATGGGAAGATGGGGCTTAAGAAGGATTTGTAAATAAGGTGAGGAAGGCAAAGGATTCAGGTGATGTGGCAAGGCCTTTGCTCACTTCTGCTTCCTTTGGCTGGAGTCCCCAACTCTCCACATGTCTCCTCTCTTTATCATGTTAGCCACATGGAGCAACCTTCCTTCCCTGGAGAGAAGACTCATATCTGACTCTACCTTTTGATTCATGATGGGGTAATTTCATGAGTGGCCTGTGGCCAAGTTCCTTACTTTGACAAAACTGGATCTTTCTTCTCTGTACTTCATCTCTCCTAGTATGACTCCTACCATGGACTCTGTAAAACACTATTCTGGAAGAAGACACATGTTTGTAGTGGAACCAATCAAAAGCACTATGTGCTTGTCACTGACCTGGAATCCCAGCTATGCTCTCATAACTTGTGTACAAGATGGGGTTACAAATTGTAAATCAAGAGAGAAAATTATAAAATAATCAATCATTGACTAGATATGAAAATAACCAATCAGCCTGGAGCCCAGCTTGTGAGAATGTGCACTAGGTATGTGTCAGATCTCTCAGGTCAGAAACAGCCTTGCCTCAGTTTCCATCCAGATCCTGCAAACCCTGAGCATTCTGTACTGAGTGTTTGGAGCACTATGGCTGTGTACTGTATCTGTTCAATCAGAGTTTGATCAATTTGCCCGCAGAACACTCAGAAGGATGCTTGCTACTCCAACATTTCCTCCTGTTGCTAATTCCTTGTCTGCATTTCCCAGTTAGTCTAGACATCTCAATTTCCAGTTTACACTAAACTCTATGTGCAGTTTCCCCTGTTTAGCAAAGCAAGAGCTGTTAAATCTATTCTCACTTCTCTGGAATGGAAACTCCAGCCCCTAACTCAATTGTCTACACATCATTTGCTCAGGCAGCTCCACTTACAGTGACTTCCATCCCAAAGACTTAATTCCATACTCAATGTCACTTTAGCTACCAACCAGCTAATTTGGGGAAGTTCAAACCATCCATGGAAAATGTAATTTAAAGATTTCTTTTGGTGCAAAAAATTTTGAAATGCAATTCTTAGAAGAGATATTCAAAGGTTGGTGAAAAGTTAGCAATTTAAAAAAAAATGCAACTTTCAATGATGTGTATAAAAACTTCCTATCAGGATTGGGATTTTTGGATCTTGGATTCTTCCTGTTCATGAAGGTTGAAAAACTACTATAAAGGTTTAACTTCTAATGTTACCTCACTTCACCTGGAACTGGGGACACATGGTGAAGCATTGTCCTCCCAAACATAAATGATTTTTCCTAATCAAGTATTTTCCAGTGAGGGTTCAGGAACCAAGTTACAGAATAAACACTTACTTTTTTTTTTTAACTTTTATTTAATGAATATAAATTTCCAAAGTACAGCTTATGGATTACAATGGCTTCCCCCCCATACCGTCCCTCCCACCCGCAACCCTCCCCTCTCCCACTCCCTCTCCCCTTCCATTCACATCAAGATTCATTTTCGATTCTCTTTATCTACAGAAGATCAGAGAATAAACACGTACTTAACAGTGGTGGGAAAACACCTTTTAGTTAATCTAAGTCTTGAACTGAAATCACATCATCATGTGAAGTTGGTTTACAATTGGCCAAAGCCTACTTTCAGGTTCTAGGAATAATGTTCTTAAAAGTCCTATGAAAAAGTTCAAAAGCCTTCTTGAACATCAAATAAGTCCTACAACAAAAGGTTCTGATGAGTTAATATAATTGCAAATGAACCAGAAACAGATGGATTAAATTTCCTCTTAAAATTCAAAAAGGACTGAAAATTAAGGGGAAAAAGTGATTGGCAAAATACAATTTGGGGCTTGCCAAAGGCAAGTGGGTTATTTCCACTTGGAATAATCATACCTAGTGTGTGTCACACTCAAAGCACGGTCAGGTCAGCTAGTAGGACGCTCTAGGCAAGTCTAGCGTTGGTTGGTAGAAGCTGGTGGGAATGGCACTCATAGTAGAGAGCCTACAACATGGTTGTGAACTAAAAGAGAGGATGTGCTGAAAGTTGTAGCAGAGCAGGAAATGCATTAGAGAAGGCACTGGTTGGGGAATGAGGCAGCTGGTGAACCGAAGTCCTCTTCTGTCCATCTCCAAACCCACTCACCTCTACCTGCCAGGTGTGAGAGTCAGCACTGGCACCTAGAGTCAAGCTGAGCCTCAGATGTGTGCCTAACTGCAGTGACTACATAAGAAGTATGAGGCGATTTGAACAGCGTGATGGATTTTTGGGAAGCATGAAGAAAAAAAAAGAATTAGGCAACTAAGAGTATAAAAAATGAACATCAGATACACAGTATGAAAATGTTTTGGTTTCAAACTTTTCTCTAAGCTTTCAAAAAAATGTGATTTGTTGGAAGCAAGGAGATATAGTGGGGAGATGAAATCATTAGATTTGATGGAAGAGACATTGGCACCAATCAGGTTAGCCTAAGAGAAATAAAAACAAGAGGCAGTCTCTCCAATCTTAGGAGAATGTGGCTTAAAGTCCAAACCAAATTACTGCAAAATTTGGATGTAGGAAAAATTTCCCTTTCCCTCTTTTGTCAAACCTTCCCCGTCATAGCCAAATTAGCAGGAAATTCTGCTAAGGTCAGTCTGTCTGCTGTCTCTTGGGCAAAATTCTCCTAGGTTTGTTATGCAAGGACTTCAAAAAGTTCACAGAAAATAGAATTAAATGATAAGTTTATTGGATGCAAAATATTTTAAAATTGTGTATATTAAGGCTCTTTGAAAAGTGCATGAAAAATGCATACTATTAATAAAACTATGCAAGAATTTAAAAATGTTTGCACCAAAAAAACCTTATCTTTTATTTCTATTCCCACAAACTTGTTGACTGTCCTTTGCATTACTCTCAACTTAGGATGTTGACAAATAATGCAGTGACCTGGTAGGACCATATGCCCACCTTTATCTATTTGGCATACTTATTTTTTATAAGGCACTGCAGACACCTTAGTCTGAAAATATCCATGCTACAGTTATGTCTCACTGCCTTTACCTATCAATTGGAATATTTAGTTGTACAGTGGACAACTAGAAGAAAATGAAAGAGAAGCGTAAGCTCTATTCAAAACAAAATGATCGATAAAAAACAAACAAATGGAAACGGTCATTTCTTGAACATTAAATATTTTGCAATGCCTCTGTATTTGATTCATTTTGGGCACAAATTTCAGTATTTTAAGGCCACTGTATTTGGATTATATTTTATACTGTCATAACCTTATAATTAACATATCAAACATGCCTGTGTTTGTTTTATTGTTTTCCCAACTCTGCCTAGTAGCTGAGTTTGGACAAGGGAAATACAGATAACAAACTATTAATTATCTACAAGAAAGAGAAAAAAAGCCACATATATTTGGGGACAAAATAGATCTGAGCACATGTAAGAGTTATAACTATTTTTGCATCAAACAAATAGCCTCCTTTCTTAGTCTCTAGAAGGCGTGGTGAGCTGTCATTTATCTGATACTCCCAGCCTGGGCTCTTGATCCTACTGTAACCTTCTTGCTCACAAAGGCTGAAAGCAGGTCAGAATTCTGTGGAGCTGGAAAGTGAACTGTTGTTTTGTTGGAGTAACAGTCAGTGTCCTTGAAAATGCTTCACAGTTGAAAAAGGCCTGGTTTATTATGATTCTCTGGTGTTTGAAGTCTGTTATCAAGTCAAGCTGGGTAAAACTGCATTGGAGAAATCGTCATCTGTCTTACACCAAGCCTCCAGTGGCTTCAAAGCTCCGTTTAACTGGTAGGCATTTCAAGGAAGACTTGGAGTCCCAGAGACTTACAAACCTCAACCTGACCTAGAACACTACTTCTAGTACACCCACTTTCAACCTGATCTCAACTGTAATGTTCTGGGCCTGGAGAGGAGAGGAAGGGAAAGTGCCTCACCTAACCGGCTCACTCCTTACGACCAAGAGGACAGAACAACAGTGCTAGGAACTGAGCATCCTCACTGAAACTGCTGTTGAAATTGATCCCCATTGGGAGACACTAAGGGCCAGGATCAAGTAGGACTTCCAAGAGGGAGGTCATGAAGGCTCTGCCCTTATAAATAAATTTATTCATCGTGGGTGAATGGATAATGCAGAGATTGACTCTTCAGTTAAAGCCAGCTCTCCCTGCCTCTCTTACACTAGTCTCACCTCACCACCAAGAGGGATCTCACCACATGAGGTGCCTTGGCCCAGGACTTCCCCATCTCCAGAGAAACACACTTCTTTCCTTTAACAATTTTTAATACTGTGGCATTCAGCTAGTAAAAGCTACAGAAAATGGACATGGACATGGCAAATGGTGACCTCTTGCTATTTTGAAGATGGATACATGCCAGCTTTTCCCTTAGGACTCCACCTAAATGCAGTCACACTGGAGATCACACAGTTGAGGATCACATTTATCCATGCCAATTTGTGGCTTGCTGGATTTGCAAGAGGAGCCATATATGTATTCCTTTCCAGCCACAGAGATGGGATAGGGGAATGGCGGATCGGATATGTGGAAGAAATAAGACACATAACTTTGGGGATGCAAAGGAAACTGTTTTCATTATTCCCCCCAAAAGCTAATCACAGGAGAGCTCTGTAAAGTTGTCCAAGGGCATTCTTAAAGAATGATAGATTTAACGCTTGCTTTCTTTGGCCTAGAAATTCCCCAGACTCTCCTTATATCTTTTCTTGATACATAATATGCGTTCCGAGGGGCCAAGGGGAGGACTATAATTTGGCACACTCTTTCTTCCATGTAAATCCCCAAACTAAAGAAAAAGATTGGATGATACACACACAGAGAGAAGATGACGGGAAAGGAAATAAAGAGGGGATATCGTCTGTAAATTTTAATAAAACTCTGACTTAATTTAGTAGAACAGTCCTGTGACTAATTAAAGTCTATACTAAATAATAAAAAATAGCTTGCTTGAAAAGCCTTTCAGTAAATGTTGTAAACAATGGTTGGCTTTTGCTGTATCATCATAAATGTTGCTGTTAATAATATCATCACGGGAAATCCAAGATTATCTATAACTGCACTTACTGCTCTGTTGGTTTGAACCTTTTGGTCACAAACATAAGATGAAATCTGTTTATAGATACCAGTTCTTCATTAGATACCAATTAAGAATGAAGGGAAAAATGAGACAATCTTGATAGATGAAGAACAAAGGAGAAATAAATAGCCCTCTCTAGGGTATGCTACACAGCTCTGGCCTTGACAGGGGCCAGTGCTGTGGGCTAGTGGGTTAAGCTGCCACCTGCAGCACTGTCATCCCATATGGGCCCCAGTTCAATTCCTGGCTGCTCCACTTCTGACCCAGCTCCCTGCTAATGCAACTGGGAAAGCAGTGGAAGATGGCTCAAGTGCCTAGACCCTTGTACTTATGTGGGAGACCTGGAAGAAGCTCCTTGCTCCTGGCTTCAGTCTGGTCCAGCTCCAGCTGTTGTGCCATTTGGAGAGTGAACCAGCAGATGGAAATTTCTCTCTCCCTCTCTCTCTCTCTCTCTGCCTCTCTGTAACTCTGCCTTTCAAATAAATAAATAAATCTTTAAATGTATAAGAATTTGCCCATGTCGAGCAAGGGCCTTGGCACCAGGGATATAGGGCAGACTTGGTACTGGGAGCTGTGTTCTGTGCCTTTTAATCTTCCAAGGAAGGCTCACAACAGCCAGCTGTGAACATCTGAAGTCTTTCAGGCCACCCTAAGCCAACTCTGGTCCTGACAAGTTTGCATCTCACCTGCCTGATATTTCTCTCTTGCCATATTTTGAAGGACAAGTAGAAATTTATCAAACAAGCAGATACTGAAACTGTCCTCATGATGAGAGGGGATCACATGGCCCAAAGAAGTGAGGAGCAAACAGGAAGTGAGACTGTGTCCCAGGACTGCATGAGAAAAGGAGGAGCGTAGCAGGCACAAATTTATAAAGGGATGAAAGTCACTCAAAGATTCAAGTTACAAGGTTGTTGTTTCTGCTTTAAGAGCAGCCTGTGGCCGGCGCCTTGTGGCGCCGGCACACCGGGTTCTAGTCCTGGTCAGGGTGCCGGATTCTGTCCCAGTTGCCCCTCTTCCAGGCCAGCTCTCTGCTGTGGCCAGGGAGTGCAGTGGAGGATGGCCCAAGTCCTTGGGCCCTGCACCTTCATGGGAGACCAGAAGCACCTGGCTCCTGGCTTCGGATCAGCACGGTGCGCCGGCCACAGCGCGTTGTCCAAGGCGGCCATTGGAGGGTGAACCAATGGCAAAGGAAAACCTTTCTCTCTGTCTCTCTCTCTCTCACTGTCCACTCTGCCTGTCAAAAAAAAAAAAAAAAAAAAAAAAAGAGCAGCCTGACTACAACCAAAGACACATCTAATTGCTGTCCCAGATTTTCTGCGTTCTGAAGAGTATATAATTCAGGGGACTCTCTTTAAGCAAAAGAAGTCAAAACTAGGTACAGAGGGAACACTTGAGAAAATAAATGTCAACAAATTATGAACTTTATTTTTTTAAAGATTATTTATTTGAAAGGCAGACTTACAGAGAGGCTGAGGCTCTCGCGAGAGCGCGCGCGCGAGAGAAAAAGTCTTCCATCCGCTAGATCATTCCCCAAATGGCTGCAATGGCAGGAGCTGAGCTGATCTGAGCCAGGAGCCTGAAGCTTCTTTCAGGTCTCCCAAGCAGGTAGGGGCCCAAGGACTTGGGCCATCTTCTACTGCTTTCCCAGGCCATAGCAGAGAGCTGGATCAGAAGTGGAGCAGCCAGGACTTTAACCAGCGCCCATATGGGATGCTGGCACTGAAGGTGGCGGGGTTCCCACTATGCCACAGCACTGGTCCTCAGATTATGAACTTTAGATAATTCAAGGGTATTTCATAAAGTTAATGTACAATGGAATTAAAAGGTAAGTTTATTTTGAGGCAAAAATTTTTGAAATCCTTCCTTCCTTCCTTCCTTCCACAGGCAGAGTTAGACAGAGAGAAAGGTCTTCCTTCTGTTAGCTCACCCCCCAAAATGGCCATCACGGCCGGGGCGCTGCGCCGATCCGAAGCCAGGAGCCAGGTGATTCCTCCTAGTCGCCCATGCTGGTGCAAGGTCCAAGCACTTGGACCATCCTCCACTGCCTTCCCAGGCCACAGCAGAGAGCTGGACTGGAAGAGGAGCAACCGGGACAGAATCCAGCACCCCAACCGGGACTAGAACCCAGGGTGCCAGCGCCACAGGCAGAGGATTAGCCAAGTGAGCCATGGCACCGGCCACATAGTTTCTTTAACCCACATTTTCTAGGAACTTTTAGTAGAGCCCTTGTAAACATCACAACCTCAAGTCAAAATCTGGAAATTCAAATAAATCTATCTTACAGAATTCTCATCAAAAGAAAAGTATGGTGACTTTATAATTATGTACTCTGGATGTTGTACTAAAATCCTAGAAAAAATGGCAACTCCTATTTTGACTAGTTGTTATTGAAAATATAATCCATTGCTTACAATTTGACATATCTGACTTCAGAAGAATTTCCCACAGATCAGCTAATAACTATGCACATTTTAAACTTTGATTTGCTTTTCCTTTACATGAATGTTGGGCATCAGATGCCGGAGGGTACATGTGTCTCATTGTTTGAGTGCTGTTCCTCTATTTCACATCACCGGATTGGGTATATCAGTGCAGGGGCTGTAGTAATAGTCCTATAGGCCATTCCTACTCCAGGATGGCTAGCACTAACTTAACTGCATTCAGAAACAACTAGTAACCACAGAAGTATCCCTTACTAAACCCAAACTAAATATGTTCCCCTTTTCTGGATCGTCAGTGTGTCTGTGACAAGGCAAACACCTAACAATAGCAGCAAGAAGGAGGAGTTGGAACAGAAAGAGAAAAGAGCTTTAACCCATGATGGCTAAATATATCTTACTTTTAATACATTTTACAAAAACATACGACCATGTGAACACACTGCCAGTGTTCCTCCCAGCTCCTGGAAGGAGCCATGCAGCTGAGAGGCTTGAAGCTTATTCATGTAATAGATATAAAGTGGATCACTGGTCTGAAGATCCAAAGACCTGGTGGTCTGGGGTAGCTGAAGTCACCAATCTGGAATAATAGAAAATGACAGTGGCAATGAGTAATGGAAGGCCTTCAGTTGAAGGGCCGTGTAGTGGAAAGGATAGATCTGAATGATCAGCAGCCAGCACCACCAGGATAATGTGTTGATTATTAGAGACAGGGGACAAGGCATAGCACCATGTGGTTTGTACAAGACAAGCATCACTTGCTTCTCTGGGTTTACCCAGAATACCCATCAAGGCTTCACTGGATGTGCCAGGGACAGTGCTCACCACCATGCAGAGAGGAGTATGTGGCTAGAGTGCTGGGTCACATGAGTGAGTGTGCTCTGGCTCCCTTCCCTCTGCTCAGCTGTGGCTGTCTGTGTCTTGGCTTCTGGGTCAGCATGGAATCTTTCTCCTTGTCTTATGAATGAGAACACCCAGGAAGATGTCTCGGGATGGCTGCCCCTGGGATACAACCCTCTGTTGGCTCTTTTATCCTGGATAACACTTTTTCCATAACTTGGCCAAAGTCCAGTCCCACATGGAGGTGAATGGATGAATGTAATTCCAATTTGGGGTGGCACACTGAGTGTAAATCAGTTTTAAAAATTTTGGAAGGATATTCTTTTGGCCTGATTTCCCACCACACACTCCCAAATCAGTAAAGACACCAGCTGAATGCACACAGAAAGGAGAAAAACACAGGAGCCAGCCCATGAGTCTGACCCTGGTACCTCGGAGGGAACTGGGAAAGCACTTTTCCATCCTGATGACTCCGCTACTGCAGGATGGATGCACTGACATCATGAGAGCCGACAATAGGGGAAACCCCGCCGAGAACTTGAGGTCTGCAGTATAGGGATTATGTTCCCACAGGCACTCAGTCTGTGCACAAACCTTCCAGCAAACAGGCTCCTTTCACAGGAAGTCTTTGCTGCTTCTCAAATAATCCCGAAAGGAGAGTTGCTAGATGTCCCATAATGAATAAAACTGCTGATAGGAATGGAAAAAGTTTATGAAGGATTTGTAAACCTGAAATACCATATGTGGAGTCAGAACGTTTTATTTATACCTCTGCCTGATACTTCGCCCACGCACACAGGATTATGGAAGAAATATATGGCTGCCTGCTGGCCCAGAATTCTCTCAGGCCTTCTCTACCCGCCTGCAGGGAGCGCCGCTGACCCTGGGCCAAAGTCGGCTGTGTTACAAAAGTCCTTTTCAAGTTAAAAGGAAAAGTCATAGACAGAATTTAAAATAGTAAACATAGTCCTGTATGTTTTGTTTCTGTTTCAGTCTACAAATTAAAATAAGCCACAATGGCCTCTTTTGGCATAAGATTATAGGTTAAAAAATAAATCCACAAAGTATTATATAATAATAAGATAAGAGTAATTAAGAACAATATATTTTCTTTTAAAAACCTTGATGGATAACCTTTAAGATGCTTTGAGGGTTGTGTTCAGGCCACACATGATGGGCGATATTTTTTCTTTTTTTTTTTTTTACCAAAAAAAAAGCTAATTTATCCTAAAATAGAAGGAGGTCTATGGGTCTTGCATTTATCAAATAAATAAGTATTTTTTATCACACAAAGTTATCTCTAACTATTTCAAGGAAAGTAGAACAAAAGTCAAACACACAGCAGCATATATACATATTTACCAGGAATATCTGAGGACAATAGGGGCGCCATGGGTTCTTGGCAGAATCAGAATCTTGTGTTCTGGGCGTCGATGACCCCAGAATCCATGAGGAACTAGAGCCTTGAGGGAGTAATAAAATCTGCTTCCATTTCCAGACTGGGTTTTACTCTTGCTTTCACTGTGGATATGCAAATTTGACCTCTGCAAATTCTCATTCCTTCAACCCTTTTCATGGGGTGGGAACAGAATGAAGGAGCCACGTGTGAAGTCCACCTCCAGGATCAGAGAAAATGGTTTCTTCCTCCTTAAGGAATACCTCATGGAATATGTACAAAGTGCCTATCATGGGTTAAAGTCCTTAGATTCTAGAAATCCAACTGAACAATGCAAATGCTGTCTCTACTGTCGCATAGCTTAGGGATGACCAAGGTCAACAGGGCTAAAGTGCTCCAAAGAAAAAGGGAGGAGGGCAGACTGAAGTTTTCAAACAGGGATTAGGAGAGGCCTCAAGAAAAAATAGATATTTAATGAAGATTTGGAGGATGAACTTGAATTAGCCAAATAAGGAAGAAGACTGGGCAGAAGGAACTGTATGTGCAAAGATCTGGAGGTGAGAGAGAGAGGGAGAAAGAGGAAATAGCCAGAAAGACTTTGGCAATGAGGGCCTCAGGTACAGCAGAGCCAGCTCTCCTTCTACAGCCTGCTAAGGCCTGTTAAGACTTTAAACTTCGCCCTGCGGGCAACAGGAAATGGTGGAAGGGCTTTCTGTAGGATCCTAGTTAAAGATGACAATGGCTAAGAAGAAGAAGATGTGGTTGGCAGATAGGGCAGGAGTTGGGAGCCAGGTGGTGGAATTTGCAGATGAGGGTAGATTGGGTCAGATCTCTGATTGGATTATGGGCATAGGGATGAGAAGGAGTCATAAAGGAGAAGCAACTTGGGGAATAAAGGCAATAAATGATAGACATGTGGTACAGTGGTTAAGATATCATTTGGAACACCCACATCCCATACAGAGTGCCTGAGTTTCACTATCAACTCTGCTTCTGACGCCAGCCTCCTGCTTATGCATAACCTGGGAGGCAGCCATGATGGCTCAAGAACTTGGATCCCTGCCACCTATGTGGGAGACCTGGATTGAGTTCTGAGCTCCCGGTTTTGGCTTAGAAGGTAAAAGTCCTGGCTGTTGCAGACATCTGGGGAGTGATCCAATGGATGGAAGATCTCTGTCTTTCTCTTCCCAAGCCCTTTTTCAAATAAATACAAAGTTTTCAGAAAGAAAGACAATAAATGAAATCTGGGTTTGTCAAATTAAAGATTTATGTGTGACACTGGTAGAGACCGGTACAGATATCCTTGTTTCTCTCTCTTCCTTTTCTGCTCATTTCTGTCTCTGAGTATCAGGCCAGATGACCTAATTGCCATTGGCCTGGGAAGGATTTGTCAGGTCCCAACCTACATTCCAAGTTCTAAATCTCCACCTGCTCAATGGAAGTGGACACTTGCTCCAAATCTTCAGTGTTTGCTTCTGCTGAGGATTTATGCAGCTGGGAACACTCATGGTGCACACAAATACCATTTTAGGGCCTGGCTTCCACCATTTGACCACAGGAGGTGCACTGTGCACATCCAGGCCCTTTGCAGTTATGTGGCTGAGGACTTGAGATCCAACCCCAGCACCTGTAGCAGGGGTGTGTGAAAGGGCCTCAATCCAGCCTTTGGGGCTCCTTGGGAGGCCAAGAGGGAATATTCCAGAACCCAGCCCCTTTGGGGTCTCTCCTGGCCTTTGGCCTACTTCAGAGCAGCAAGTTTCAGGCTTGCAGAATCTGCAGGCTCAGTCCTGACAGAAGCTTTGGGGACCTCTGAGTGAAGGTGGCCTCATAATGGGCGACTCAAGTCATGTGAAAGCTTTGCCAGCCCTGCTGGGGGCTGTCTAAGTGATTCTGGCAAAGACCAAGGGGTGGTTGCTTCTGCAGGAAAGGAAGTTTCTGCAGGGACCCACAGACAAGTTCTTTAGACGTTCTTGGGATATTCAGTAAGGACTCTTCTACCCTTGGCTTCTTCTGCACGGTGCTATTTCTACTTCAGTCACCAATGGCTCTTTGTGTGTTGTTTAAAAAGTGGAGAAGTGGGGTGGATGGCCATGAATAGACACTAAGAAGAGGAGAGAAGCACAGAATGAATTCCTCTTCTTGGCTCTCTACCCTCAATCTCGGTATTACATTCACAGAGCTTCAAGATGGAATAAAGGCAGGCAACAAAGTCATCTTTTTCTGATCTCAAAACACTTGAAAGAGAACAGTTCATATTTTGCAGGTGTAGATCCTAAATTGCTCTTGATTTATTTGCCTTTGCTTCTGAGTGGAGCCCTCATTTTCTCTGGCTGTGGCTCCTTGGCACAGCCTGCTCTCATGCAATGCAGATCCACTACCCAAGGATGAGTATCACAGAACACCAGGCCCCTTGGCTCTTGGCCCACCAAAATGGGGCCATTTCAGACAGCAGAGCCCAGAGGCTAACACAAAGAACTACAGGCAGACCCTGCCAGGAAGGGTTTTCCCAGGGGCTCTGCAATCCTCCTGCACCCCTGGCCAGCTGCCTCTCTAGCTCAGAAGAACCATATGGTTGTTAGCCATCTGCTAGCTCCTCTGCTTCAGGTCACCGAGCTGCAGGTGGTTCCGTCACAGCTCCATCTCCACTCCCCTGACTAGGCAACCAGGAAAATGCTTCCACTGTTGCAGAAGACTAGACATGGTTACTTCCTCTGTCTTTCCTATGGCTCAAAGTGTGAGCCTAGAAGACAGAAGGAGAGAGAAGTTAGACATGCAATAAAGCACGGACTTTGTCAGTTGGGGATTTTTTTGGTTGTTTCAAGAAACAGAAATGTTCACCCCAGTTTTACCATCATAGAAGAGTCTTCTCCAGGGTATTTAACTCCTTGTGGATGCTGCTGAACACATGACCAATTTATCTCCCTGTTCACATGGTGCAGAGCCAACTGTCTGGCCCATCTCCAGCAAATGCACAGGAAATTACATTATGCATTTTGTGCAATAGACTCAATAGGCTCACTTCTGGATTCATCTTTCATTTTTATCTTCCTTTTGCCTTATTTCTTCACTTGTTCTAACTTAATTTTCTCTTGCTGCTTTGGGTCCTTTCTGTTTCTCTGAAATCTTTTCAGCCATCCAGTTAATCCACCATCAATATGGTGCCCTAGTCTCCAAGTTTCCCAGGTTTGCCCCCCTATGCCTTCTCTAGAGCATAGCAAGATCAGACTTCCCCAACCTCCCTTCCTTGAGCTCTTTCTTGGCTGACCCTATCCTGAAGGAAGCAGTACAAGTTTCAAAAGACAAATTGTAGACCTGGAGCTAACTGAACTTGGGCTGTGACTTTGAGTTTGAAAGCTAAGATTAGGTTCTCATGAGCTATATGGTGAATGCTATGGAGCCAGTCTGTCACCAACAGTTTCTTTTGACAAGCTACTCACCTTTGTATTCCCAGTGTCTTGATATATAAAATGGAGCTACAAATGTTAGGAAACTGGTGCAGTTTTGTCTATGGCGCGATCTACACCCTGATTTACATCCTATGCCCTGGTTCCACCCCCTCCGCCATTGCTGAAAGCCAGGTGGCCACATGGCCCAACCGCTGTTGTCAAGATCTACCCCCATCCTAATGGAATTCGCTGCTCCTGCTTCCCTGCCCACCCTCTGGCAAAGTTTTAAAAGGGCCTGTTCCTGAACACGTGCTCTCTTGGCTCTTCTCTCCTGCTCTCTTAGCTCCTCTCATCTGCTCTCCTCTCCTCCTCTTGTCTCTCTTCTCTCTGCTCTATCTTCTCTCCTCACTAGCTCCTCTCCTCTGTCTCTCTCTCTCTTATACTCTCTTTCTCTCTCTCATCCTTCTTTGTCCCTTCCCTCCAGTCCACTGGGTTTTCCCCAATAAACCCTTTCCCTTACTCCTGTGTTTGGTGTGCTTTGTGACAGCTAACAACAAACACCAAATTTTCAAGTTGAATGTGTGAATACTTGCGTGTCTCCTGATCCCCCAGCAGCATCTGCATTACCCCAACCTTCAGGCTCCATCTTTAACCCTTGCTTTACCCATGCTTCAAAGTCAAGCTTAAACCTTACCTCATTTGTGAAGCTTTCTCTAGCCACGAGTAAATTATATCTACATGGGACTTTACAGTTTACAAAGTGCCTCATACACACAGTATTTTGATCTGCATTGGATCTTCTCAATCAATCCAGAGAGATGGAAAGATTTAATAAAACTCTTTCATGTTAGTCAAACACCCTACACTACCTGGGGGTTCCCTCCTTTCCTTAGCATTCTCTGTGGATACCTCCCTTGTCACTCCAATTACATTCTAAACATTTTTCTAGGCAAGGGACCCATCACTTATTATGTCCTCCATGGCATGACATCCACATCTAGAAATGTCCTACACAAATACAATTGGCCACATTCTTCACATTCAGCATAGAATACTTCGGCCGAGTCTTCAGTCAATCCGTGCTAATAGCAGGGCTTCTGCAGACAGCGCAAACCCCCAGAGCACTGCTGGGGGATAGAAAGGCTACAAGGAGCAATGAGAGGTTTCCTTTATTCTCTGTCTGGAACTTGAGACCACTGTCACAGAAGCAGTAAGTAAGTAAACATACAAGCCCATGGATCACCTGTTGTCACTGTAGCTAAACCAAGAAAATCCATGGCTATGTTTTCTGGAAAGAAAAATAATCCTCTCTCCTAAGGTTTCTCTCACATTACAGGTTTTTTTTCCCTTTGAAATGAATGCAAAACCAAGTGGCAAAATATATCGTTACTCTCCTTTCACAAATGAAAACCTGAGAAGTGGTAAACTATCCCAAATGTCGCATGATTGGATAGGGGCCAAAATTCTAGAGTCCCAAATACAAGGAGCTTCTTTATGAAAACCTTCTCCTCTTGTATTCAGGAATGTACCCTTAGAGAAAAAAAATGGGAATATTTTCCCAGGCCAGCCCTAAGATCTACTTGTGTGAGTTGGTTACTCTCTGTAGCCTACAGATCTGAGGGCTCCCTATAAAACAGATGCCATGAACACAGGACAAGACAATTAGGGTCCTGTGGGGCAGAACTGCAGAGTTTGTTCCTCTCTTGGCTAGTGCAAGACCTCAAATGTTCTGTGTATATCAGTATATACTATGAAAGCCTGTGGAGAGAAACTCCCATGAACTAGCTAACCAAAAGCACTTCCTTTTATATATATTTGACAGGCATAGAGACAGAGAAAGACAGAGAGACAGAGAGAGTCCCTATCTGCTGGTTCACTCCCCACATGCCCACAATAGCCAGGAGCCAGAAATTCAACTCACATCTCCCACTGGAGAGGCATGGAGGATGGGAAAGAAGCCTAATTACTTGAGCCATCACCACTGCCTTCTTGGGTCTGCATTAGCAGGAAGGTGGGGTCAGGAGCCAGATCTGGAGCTCAAACCTACGTACTACAACGTGGGACAAGAATATATTAACCACAGGCTAAAATGCATGCCCAGAACCTTATATTTGTCCTACTAAGTTCTCTAGGGTCTCCCATAAGCAAGAGAACAACACAGGCAAAGCAAGCTCTTGGGAGACCCTTGTGCCCAGTCAAGGGCCTCTTTTTATTCATGTGGGGTCACACTGAACCCACCTTGCTTGTATTTTATGCCTTTTCCCTCTCATCTCCTGGTTCTTCCTGATCAAGGCTTCTGTGTACTCAGTAGCAAACATTTGGTGATTTGGGATTAGATAGAAAACCTAAGGGTCCTTCAAGGGACTCAGGGAAGGGCAGCAGCATTCCATCACCATGGCTCAAGCTAACAAAGTGATCAAATGGGGGGACTTTAAGGCCCCTGGGGAGGACTGTGGCACTATATTCAAATGAGAGGGAAGATGTTGGGCCGTGCTCTCATTCTTTTTATTTTTAAAGATTTGTTTATTTATTTGAAATTCAGAGTTATGAGAGAGAGGGAGAGACACAGAGAGAGATCTTCCATCTGCCAGTTCAATCCCCAGATGGCTGCAATGGCCCAAGCTGGGCCTGACTGAAGCCAGGAGCCAGGAGCTTCTTCTGGGTCTCCCACACAGGGTGCAGGAGCCCAAACATTTGAGTCATCCTCCACTGCTTTTCCCAGGCTACCAGAAGGGAGCTGGAGCAGCAGTGAAGCAGATGGGGCATGAACTAGTCTGGTGTCACACGTGGCAGCTTAACCCACCATGCCACAGTACTGGCCCCATGCACACTTCCTTTAGATTCTCAAGTATTATGGCATAGGATAGGGGAGGAAATTGCAAACAATAATAAAAATATAGTAATATTTGACACTTGCTAAGCATTCACTGTATGAGAGTCCCTCTGGGAGTTCACGGAAAATGGACCTAAAGGCTAAGTTTATTTGGTGCAAAAAAACAAATTGAAACCCATGTATAGAGGAATCTTCAAAAAGTTTATGGTAAATATGTTTTATGAATAAGCTGTGCTTGGCTTTCAAAAATTTTTTGTTCCAAACTAAACTTATATTTTAATTTTATTTTCCATGGACTTATTGAAGTATTCTCATACTCTGAGCTTTATGTGAAAGCATTTAATCACTATAACAACCTTCTGAGGTCTGTAATGTTATTCTTGGCACTTTTCAGATAAGAAAACTGAGACATAAAGACATTGAATAACTTGCTCCCAAGTAGAAGCTGGTGGAGCCAGGATTTGAACTTGAGAAGGCTACTCTGCAGTAGATACTGCTAGTGCCCATATCCATTCTTTCCCTTCTTAGTAAAAGAACACAGATTTTACTCCAGAATTTTGCCTCTTACAGTAAAAGACATTTCCCAGCCTCTTTGACTTCTGGATGTGTCTATATGAGTAAGCTCTGCCTTCTGCCATGTAAGTGGCAGAATGGTGGGAACTGGAGAGAGTACTCAACAAGGAAAAGGTATGCCCCACTTTTTGATTTTTCTTGGTGGAACATGAATGTGATGGCTGGAACTCCACAGGTCATTTTGGCCTTTGTGGTAAACCTAGAAATATCAGACTACAGAGTGAAAAAGAGCCCATGTCACTAATGGTATCACAGATTTGTGCCTTTCTAGCCCTAATGAGTTTACCATCTATGAGATGAAAATTAATACTCGTCTCCTTCAAATCTGGTTTCATAGATGATTGGATGTTTCCTACCTAATGAACTTTCTAACCAGGTATCATATCTGATTTAATTATCACACTGTATCATCAGTTGGGTGGCATGCCCATTTATAGATGGGAAAATGGGGGAGAGAGGGGAAGAATGACAAGAAGAAGAAGGAAAGGGGGGAGAGAAGGAGCAGGAGGAGACAGGAAGAAGGAAAGAGGAGGAGAAGGAGAGGGGGAAGAAGGAGAGGGAGGAAGAAAAATGTGGGGGAGGGAGAGAGAAAGGGGAAAGGGAATGAAGAGTAAAAGGAGAGGTAGAACTCATTGAAAAAAATCAAAGACTAGAACCAAGACCAATCAATTGCCATGAACCCATTCATCACAGCAGCTTTCAGAGTGTGTACTGTGTGGGAGAGAGGAGCAAAGCACAGACAGGTAGAGGAGTCAGCCTCTCTCCCCCTGAAAGACAGTTCACACCCTGGGATCCTATGGGGAAGATACCAATCATCTATATATGCACTCTGAATTCAATGCTGCCATATGACCTTTATGCTAAATGCTCATGGTGGCTTATCCTGTGAACCAGGATTTGTAGTGCTACACAGTAGATACAATATATTTTGGGAGCATACAGAAGGAATAAAAATTCCATCTGTATTACAGGAAAAGGCAAGAAGTGTTTTCAAAAGGAAGTAGAGTTAGTCTTAAAATATGAAGAGGAATTTTCCAGGTTGGAGTGGGTGGGGTGGGGATTCCAGGGAGAGGGAAGTCGTGGGCACAGGCACCAACGCAAGGAAGCTGAGTAATCTCAACCCTGTGGATAATTCAGGGATGCCCTTCACAAGTTAAAGAACTGTTGGATCTGACAAGACTCTAATTAAAGAATAGAGTCTATGGGCCAGTGTTGTGATCCAGCTGGTTAAACCGCTACTCATGATGCCAGCATCCACATAGGAGTGCCAGTTTGGATCCCAAGTGCTCTGTTTCCAATCTAGCTCCCTGCTTATGTGCCTAGGAAGACAGTGGAAGATGTCCCATATACTTTCATCCCTGTCATTCATGGGGAGACAGATGGAATTCAAGGCTTCATGCTTCAGCCTGGTCTTGTCCCAGCCCTTGTGGCCATCTGAGGAATGAACCAGTAGATTAAAATCTCTTCCTCTTCCTCTCCCCCATCACTCTGCATTTCAAATAAATAAAATAAATCTCTTTCGGCATTTAAAAAAAGAGCAGTGCCTTTTCAACAAGAGAAGACGATGTCATTTGAAAAATATCTCTAACCAACCAAAAGGGTTGAAACTTCAAAGAATTATCAACAAAGGTCACCACACGACCCAAAGCTTGTGTGGTCACTGAATTCAAGTGTGGATCAGATTAGTGTTTGTGTCCAAACTTAGATGACGCAGAGTCTCCTTCCATCCTGACACCCTCTTCTCACACACTCAGCCCTGCTCTCAAGGGAACACTTCTCTTGTTCTTTATCTCCCCAGTTCTCTCTGGGGGCCCCTACATGACGCATCAGACGTGCCTCCTCTGACTTGGCCACTGCTTCTTCACGCAGCCATCCCCTCATTTTCCTTCTTGGCTCTGGCTGTCAACACCCAGTGGGGCTCTCCAGCTGGCTCCTGGGGATGACTGCTCAGGGCTGGGTTCCACCACGATGGGAGAGTGGCCTCCCACGAACTCACTCCACCCATTACCATCTCCAACCAGTGAGGAGACTCTAATTCCCAAAGCCCCATTAAATGTACTCTGCAAACAGTTGTCCGAGCTTCTACAATCCCTCCTGCAAGGAGACCAACAGAGATGGCAGCACACAGGCCTGGTCCAAGTGGCTTCCATCCCTCTGCTCGCAGCATGCCAGCTGCACTGCCTCCTGTGTGTTCCTGTGTGTGAACGAAGGAAAGTGCACGGCGAGGAGCACAGGCTGCTTTCTCCAGAGGTTGTGTCTCAGCCCCAGGTCAGATGGCTGGAAGGTTTCCATTCCCACTTCTGGAAAATGCAGTGTTGGTGGGGGGTTGTCACAATATGAGCTATCTTCTCTGGACTTCAGAACTGAGCTGGAACTATGTGTTGAAGTGAATGCAAACAGAAAAAGGAGTGGAATGGGGCTCAAAGTCACACAGAAGATATCTTGAAGGGTTAAACCTCTTAGTCTGTTTTATTTTATATTATCTTTTATAGAGTGAAGGGGGTGAGAGGAGATGCAAATTGAAGCATATGTAATCCATTTGTATTTAATTGGGGAGTTAGTAATTCACATGGTTCAAAATTCCAAACGGGTGAGCATGCAGTGAATGTTTCCAGGCCCCTCCCTCAAACACCCAGCTTCCTCCCTATAAACCCCAACATTAATGGTTTTTGCATACCGTTCAAGATTCACATTCCAGCAAATGCATATGTTTTCTTTTTATTCACAAAGTAGCATTTTTACACAAAAGTCTAAGCTGTACTCTGGTTTCAGAATGTATCTTGAAGATACTTCTATAATGATTGCTATGGTGTGAGTGTTTGTGTCTCTCTAAAATGAATATGCTGAAATGACACTCCCCAGTGTGATGGTATTGGGAGATGGAGAGGAGGGTAGAATTTATGGTGGTAATCAGATCATGAGGAAGAGCCCTCCTGTCTGTCTGCCTCTCTCTCTTTCCCCTCTCCTTTCTGTAACTGCCCTTCAAATAAATAAATACATCCTTAAAAAAAAAATTATTTGCCTTTTGCTAATTTGAAAAATGGTAAGTGGTCTCTCAGAGTAATTTGAGTTTCTCTTATTCTGAGTAATATTGACTATAATTTCCTGGTTTTACAGAATCAAATATATATATATATATTATTTTTTCTATGATACACCTGTCACAGCATTTAACCATGTCACTAAGGAATTAAGGAACTGTTGATTTTTTTTTTAAGATTTATTTATTTGAAAGGCAGAGTTAAAGAGAGACAGACAGACAGACAGACAGAACTTGCAACCCCTGGTTCACTCACCAAATGGCCACATCAGTCTGGGCTGGACTAGTCTGAAACCAAAAGCCAGGAACTCCATCCTGGTCTCCCATATGTGTGGCAGCCACTAGACACTTGGGCCATCTTACACTGCTTTCCTAGGCAAATTAGCAGGGAGCTGGATCTGAAGTAGAGCAGCTGGGACTCCAGCTGGTGTTCATGTGGGATGCTGTTGTTGGATGTGGCAGCTTAATCTGTGCACCACAACACTGACCCTAATATTTTGTCCTTTTATAAAATGCTTTATACATAGGTAGAGAAAGAAGCTCTGGTCTAAAACATAAGATGCCGGTTTGGAGTATTCCTCTTTTGACTTCACTTACGGCAAGTTTTGCCCATGCAGAAATACTTTGTTTTAACAGAGTTAAAGGAATACTATTTCTGGCCGGCGCCGTGGCTCAATAGGCTAATCCTCCACCTTGCGGCACCGGCACACCGGGTTCTAGTCCCGGTCAGGGCGCCGGATTCTGTCCCGGTTGCCCCTCTTCCAGGCCAGCTCTCTGCTATGGCCAGGGAGTGCAGTGGAGGATGGCCCAGGTGCTTGGGCCCTGCACCCCATGGGAGACCAGGAGAAGCACCTGGCTCCTGCCTTTGGATCAGCGTGGTGCGCTGGCCGCAGCGCGCTGGCCGCGGCGGCCATTGGAGGGTGAACCAACGGCAAAAGGAAGACCTTTCTCTCTGTCTCTCTCTCTCACTGTCCACTCTGCCTGTCAAAAAAAAAAAAAAAAAAAAAAAAGGAATACTATTTCTTTCATGACCTCTGAATTTTCTGTGAAGATGAAGTCCATCCAAAGCTGAGGATATAAAATAATTCTCCCATGATTTCCTGTAATAATTTTATGCTTTGTTTTGTTTTTAACAAATAATCTGATTCTCCTAGAAATGTAGCTTGTGTAAGTGTGAGGTATGAATCCAAATTTATTTTTATTTGCAAATGGGTTCTATTGTCTTAATATTGGTTACTCCATAACCCATGTTTTCCCAACTGACTTTATTCAAAGCTGAATGTTGGCTGGGTTGGTGTGTCCCATTGTTCTGTGCTGTTTAACACATCTGCATATTTTAATCACAGGGATTTAAAAACGTTTCAATTACTGGCCTACCAGCACTAATCTTTTTCAGAAGTTCCTAAATATCTTGCTTTTTAACTTTTCTAAATGAAATTTACTGTCAAATTGCCTAGTTACAAAAAATAAATAAAACTAATAGTGTTTTTTGGGATTCAAACCTTTGGGAAAAATGACATTGTTATGAAGTGAATATTTTCTAAGTAAGAACATGATAAGCCTTTCTATTTATTCAAGTTTTCTTTCATATACACACACACACACACACACACACACCCCAGACTTGCAGGAATATGCCTAATAATGACAATGATTGTGGACATTCTTTTGTTGCTTTGATTTTCCTAGGATGATGCCAGTGCTCCCCCTTGACAATGAGACTGGTTTTGAGCATGATAAACATATTGTCATCATGCAAAGGAAGTATTCATTGATCTTCCTTTGTTAATAGTTTTTTAATATCAAGAACGAATACTGTGATAAAGTACTTAGGGGCCAATCTCTGATGTCTGCAAGTTACTATGAAAAACAAAAATAAGAATAAATTAACATAAAGAATGGACAGTGAATAGACAAGATAAGACAAGTGGAGTGAAAAGTTAACACTGCTGGTGGACACATGAGTGTTCCTTGTAAAATTCTGCAATTTTGTATATGAGTATTCTAATGATAAGGTGTCAGAAAGAGAAGAAAAGATGTTTGGTTTTGTAAAATAACTTTTTTGTGGTTTTGAAGACAATTTATGGCTTTTCTCCTTGAAGCTATTAGTATATTTACTAATAGATATGCTGATATCAAGCCATCCTTACATTCCTGCAGTAAACCCCACTTGACTGTAATGTATTGTGTTTAATGTGCTGTTTGACTCCATTTACCAATGTTTTATTTATTACTGTGCACCAATATTTACAGGAAATATCCTTCTTCTACTTCTAGATTTTTTTTTGACAGGCAGGGTTAGACAGTGAGAGAGAGAGAGACAGAGAGAAAGGTCTTCCTTCCATTGGTTCACCCCCAAATGGCTACCACGGCCAGCGCGCTGCACCAATCTGAAGCCAGGAGCCAGGTGCTTCCTCCTGGTCTCCCATGCGGGCACAGGGCCCAAGCACCTGGGCCATCCTCCACTGCCTTCCCGGGCCACAGCAGAGAGCTGGACTGGAAGAGGAGCAACTGGGACAGAATCTGGCGTCCCAACTGGGACTAGAACCCGGGGTGCCGGCGTCACAGGCAGAGGATTAGCCAAGTGAGCCACTGCGCCGGCCTACTTCTACATTTTTAGTAACACTATTTCTACATTGTCTGCCCCTGTACTATTCATCTTCTGTTCTACTCAATATCCATGTGTTTTCATCCTATTACTATAAATAAGTAGATTTTTCTGTTATTCTTTTTTTTTTTTTTTTTTTTTGGACAGGCAGAGTGGACAGTGAGAGAAAGAGAGACAGAGAGAAAGGTCTTCCTTTTGCCATTGATTCACCCTCCAATGACTGCTGCGGCCGGCGCACTGGGGCCAGCGCACCGCGCTGATCCGATGGTGGGAGCCAGGTACTTATCCTGGTCTCCCATGGGGTGCAGGGCCCAAGCACCTGGGCCATCCTCCACTGCCTTCCCAGGCCACAGCAGAGAGCTGGCCTGGAAGAGGGGCAACCGGGACAGAATCCGGCGCCCCGACTGGGACTAGAACCCAGTGTGCCAGTGCCGCAAGGCAGAAGATTAGCCTAGTGAGCCACAGCGCCAGCCTCTGTTATTCTTAATACTTTTGCTATAGAATTTTACATGTGCTCATGATAACAATGTTTTCTCAATACGTTATGCTAAAATAACAATTTGACTAACTATAAAATTTGTAGAGATTACACCTTGACAACTTTTGCTTGATGCTCCCTCATCTCCTAACAATGCATGCTGCAGTAGAGAGAGTTTAGCCTTATTTGTCCCATTATATATAACCTCAAGAGAGCAGAGAGCAGGGACAACTGTTTACATTTTAGGGGGAATAGGCATTGTGGCACAGTGGGGCAGGCCAACACTTGGGATGCCCGCATCCCATTACAAGTGCCAGTGCTGGCTCAAGTCCTGATCATCCACTTCAGATCCAGCTTCCTGCTAATGCATCTTGGGAGGCAGCAAATGATGGCTCAAATGCTTAGGCCCCTGATATCTAGGTGGGAGATCTGGATGGAGTTCCAGGCTCCCGACTTTGGCCTGTACTATCCCTGGATGTTGCAGGCGTTTGGGGAATGAACTAGTAAATGGAAGGTTCTCTCCTTTCTTTCTCTCTCTCTCTCTCTCTTTCTCTTCTCTCTCTCAAACAGATATAAAAATTAAAAAAAAATTCAAACACATTGTTTTGAAGTCCAGTACATTTAGCAGTCTCTGGAGATAGATTTTTCCTGCAAAATAGAGTATCCCTTCAACATGTTGATGTAAGTCCTCTCATTTTTAATTATAACATAAATAAGAAGTTTTCAAGAAATTTATGGAAATGCATATTATGAAAAAATTATACATGAATTCTAAAAATGTTTTTCACTAAAATTAACTTATCTTGTAATCCCATCTTCCACCAATATGCTTAAATTCCCTTGCATAGTTTCTGTTAGGGTGTTCAGCTTTTTGGTTTTATTGTTGTGTATGTATGCATGTACATGTGTCTTATTAAGCATATATTTCTGGTGGTCTTTGCTCTCTTCTATGCCTTTCATTTTCCCTCCAAAATTTTGAAATTTCTTATTTCCATGTCATTTCACTAGTTTTCTGTTTCTTTGTCTCTTGCTGGGATTTGACCTAGATCCTTTCTTTGTGTTCCTTCTGGCTTTACCCTTATTTTGGTGGTATTTTTTAGTTTTCTCCCCATTACTTTCTTCCCCTCCTCTGGTTTTCTTGCCACTCTTTTCCCAAGCTCTTGCATTTAAGCATTATTCATGATGAAAAGCTTGCATGGAATTTTTCATCTGATCCATGCCAAGCTATTTTTCTGAAACTTCTTTACCTCTCATTTTTTTTTTCCTGGCCTCTTTCCTCTTATTTTCTTTCTTATGTTATCTTCTTTTAGATTCTCTGATATAGTTCCTTTGGATTCATTCACTATTTAAAAATGAGCTTTTCATACGTAGCTCATTACTGGAAGTTCATGTGCATGCAGAGCCAGAGGCATGAACCACATTAGAGGAAATGTTTTGTATGATCCTTGGTTATACACAAGTTTGTTTGGCCTTTACTCTTTCCCAGCCAAGGGTGATGAGCAGTTACTGAGTTTTCCCACTCAAAGTCTTTCTTCTTCAAAGCCACAGAGATAAACTGCTTCCTGCAACTATGGCTTGTCTGTTGTTTTCAAAACAGCCCCACCTACCATGGCCCTCAGAACCAAGTTGCTGGAGAGAAGCAGCAGCAACCCGTGCATCCCCATGTGCCTACTATGTCCAACATCCTTTTGGGAATCCAGGTTTTGGGATAACTCTTGGAGATTTATACTCCCATTGTCATTTCCTAGCATCTTCTCCAAGCTTCCCTTCATTAATCCTTTGCTGATTGGTCATACCAACTTTGGGCACCACTTTCAAATATGTTGGTATCTGGACTTTTAGCTGTCTCTTGGTTTTACCAAAAAAAATCACATTTCCAAATTTGTCTCTTGTTCTCCTTAGTACTTGAAATGATCTGTGCAAAGAGAAGAGGTAATTTAAAAAACTCTCAGTAAAATTATTCTACTTTTATTAAGTTTGAGGGACAGAGACAGTGATATTCCCCAAATGTCTGCAATGTCCATATGCCCAACCCCAGCTGGAACCAAAGCTGAGATCCAAGAACTCAATCCAGGTGTCCATGTGGGTGGGAAGGTAGCCAAACCCTTAAGGCATCACAATTGCTTCCTAGGATCTACATTGGCAGAAAGCTAAGAGCTGGAGTCAGGAATCAGACCCAGGACATCTGATGCGGGACATGGGTGGACATCTTAAACACTAACATCAAATACCTGCCCCATTCTAGTTTTAATAAGATACAAGCAAGAAGGGTTTCTTTAAAAAAAAAAGAGAGAGAAAATACAGTTATCTCAAGAATTCAGGATAATGGGTACACTCAAATTTCACAAAGTAGAATACAAATTAGTACAATCTAGTTGCATGTCAATTGACAATTTTGACAGTTACACCATAAGCTTTAAATGTTTATACCCTTTTACCTAGCAGTTTTAGAATAATAACTGCAAGGATATTAAGTGAGGTAATACTTATAATGGTAAAGTACAAAACAGAAATTCAATAATTGTGATATGTAATTCTTTCTTATGCAGGTGGAAATGACATGTAAGATCATAGAACAAAGCTGTTATGATCCTAAATGTAAAATAAAATAAAGTAAGAATGAATAGAGTAATGAATGAGTGAGTAGAAGAAAGGAGGGGAGGAAACAAGGAAGATAGCTGGTGGGACAAGCAGTGTGAAAAGAGGTATGGAACAAAGGGGGGAAGAAAAAGAAATAGGAAAGACAACTCATAAAGAATGGAAATATTAACAGCACAGTATTAACAGAGATACTTTCTGAGAGAGCTGCTGAATATAGTAATTATTTTCTTCGGAATTTTCTATTTTTTTTAACTTAAAAAAAAGCATTAATTCAATAGGTTAGTGTTATGGCATAGTGGATTAAGCTGCTACCTGTGATGCTAGCACCCTACATAGGTGTCAGTTCCTGCCCTGGCTGCTCCACTTTGAGTCTAGCTCCATCATAATACACCTAGAAAAACAGTGGAAAATATTCCAAGTGTTTGGGTTCCTGACATTCATGTGAGAGACCTGGATGAAGCTCTGATTTCAGCCTGGTCCAGCCCTGGCTATTAGAGCCAGGGATAGAATGTCTCTCTTTGTATCTCTCCTTCTATCTCTGTACCTCTATCTTCCAAATAAATAAATAAGCCTTAAAAAACACTAAGTCAAGGCCCAAGTTGAAACAGGGATATCTTTATTGTTTCATATATCAATGTCTCAAGCCATAGATGACATTGTTTCTCCCCCTTTTCTCATTGTCAGCTCCATACTCTCAGCTGTAACTGTTGGTGCACTGCACCTGGTCTAAGGATCCAACTCTAAAATAGTGCTCTCAGAGGATTTTAACTCATAACTATTCTTGTATCAATAAAAACAGTGGTCTTTAATTTTTAATTTAAGCAAGTTATAGAGACCTTTAATTAAAATATCAGTCTTTCCATTATAAGGATATGAGGCTTTTTTTTAAGTTATATTTATTTGTTTATTTGAGAAAGAGAGAAAGAGAGAGAGAGAGAGAGTGACAGAGAGAGATCTTCCATCTGCTGCTTCACTTCCCAAATACCTGCAACATTTGGGGCCCTGCCAGGCTGAAACCAGGAGACAAGAACTCACTCTGGGTTTCCCACATTGGTACAACTGAATATAGAGTGGATCCAGGACTCAAACCCAGCACCCTGATATAGTGTGCTGCCATATCAAGTGACATCTTGACACCTACCTTAAATTTTCACCACAGAGTTTTGATTGAGAGGGCTGTGTCTTTTCTTTCTAACCATCCTCTTAATTCTGCACTCCATCACATCATCCTGTTTGACATTATACAGGCATGTATGTTCAGATGTTAACAGTCTTTTCTCATATTGGGAAATTTTCTACATTGTGAATCTATCATTTCAAAATTTCACATTTAATGGACAGAGACTTAAGCAACTGCTTTTATGTTGGCTTAGCTGTTCCAAATGCATCTCAACTCTGCACAGATCCATGTGTGGTCTAGCTGATATTTTTGTGATATTAACCTAATGTTTTCATTCCTGGAATGAAGTGGTTCAACTGTCTTGTAGCTACCTATCTACTGCATCTCAAGAACCCAGGAAAACAACAAGAAACCAAACCCAAAATTAGTAGGAGAAAAGAAATAATTAAAATTAGATAAGAAATAAGGCCGGCGCCGCGGTTCACTAGGCTAATCCTCCGCCTTGCGGTGCCGGCACACCGGGTTCTAGTCCTGGTCGGGGCGCCGGATTCTGTCCCGGTTGCCCCTCTTCCAGGCCAGCTCTCTGCTGTGGCCAGGGAGTGCAGTGGAGAATGGCCCAAGTGCTTGGGCCCTGCACCCCATGGGAGACCAGGATAAGCACCTGGCTCCTGCCATCGGATCAGCGCGGTGCGCCGGCTGCGGCGGCCATTGGAGGGTGAACCAACGGCTAAAGGAAGACCTTTCTCTCTGTCTCTCTCTCTCTCACTGTCCACTCTGCCTGTCAAAAAAAAATTAGATAAGAAATAAATGTGACTGAAACAAACAAATATAAAAAGAAACAAAAGATCAATGAAACAAAGACCTTTTATTTATTTTGATAAAAATAAAATTGATACACCATTGGCCCAAATAAGCAAAAAAAACCCACAGGGAGAAGACTCAAATGAATAAAATCAGAGATGACAAAGGAAATATAACAATAGATACCACAGAAATAAAAAAGATGATCAGAAATTACTACAGAGCTATATGCCAACAAATTGGGAAACCTAGAAGAAATGCATGGATTCATGGACACATACAATCTACCAAAATTGAGCCATAAAGACATAGAAAACCTAAACAGACCAATAACCAAGTTGGAGATTGAATCAGTAATAAAGACCCTCCCAACAAAGAAAAGTGCAGACATTTAAAGAAGAATTAATTACCAGACATTTAAAGAAGAATTAATTCCAATTCTTTTCAAGTTATTCAAAGCAACTGAAAGGGAAGGAATCCTCCCAAACTCCTTCTAGGAAGGCAGCATCACCTTAATTCCTAAACCTGAAAAAGATACAACAGAGAAAGAGAATTACAGACCAATTTTCCTGATGAATATAGAGGCAAAAATCCTTGACAAAATACTAGCAAATTGAATCCAACAACACATCAGAAAGATCATTCACCCAGATCAAGTGGTATTTATCCCTGGCAGGGATGGTTCAACATTTGCAAATCAGTAAATGTGATATATCACATTAACAGACTGAAGAACAAAAACCATATGATCATCTCAATAGATGAAGAGAAATCATTTGATAAAATACACAACATCCTTTCATGATGAAAATCTTAAGCAAATTGGGTATAGTAGGAATATTCCTCAACACAATCAAGGCAATGTATGACAAACCCACAGCCAGCATCTAATTGAATGGGGAAAAGTTGGAAGCATTCCCTCTAAGATCCAGACCCTTAAAATGATGCCCACTCTCATCATTACTATTCAATATAGTCCTGGAAATTTTCACAAGAGCCATTAGGTGAGAAAAAGAAATCAAAGGGATACAAATTGGGAAGGAGGAAGTCAAACTAACCCTATTTGCAAATGACAGAAGTCTATATATAGGGGATCCAAAAGGCTTCACTAAGAGACTATTGGAACTCATAAAAGAGTTTGGCAAAGTGACAGGACATAACATTAACACACAAAATCAATAGCCTTTATATACACAGACAATGTGAAGGCTGAGAAAGAACATTCAAGATCAATCCCATTTACAATAACTACAAAAAATTAAATACCTTGGAATAAATTTAACCAAGGACATCAAAGATCTCTATGATGAAAATTACAAAACATTAAAGAAAGATATAGAAGAAGACACAAAAAGATGGAAAAATCTTCCATGTTCATGGATTGGAAAATTAATATAATCAAAATCTTCATAATATCAAAAGCAATTTACAGATTCAATGCCATTCCAATAAAAATAGCAAGGACATTCTTCTCAGATACAGAAAAATTGGTCCTGAAATTCATAAGGAAACACGGAGTCCCTGAATAGTCAAAGCAATCTTATATAACAAAAACAAAGTTAGAGGCATCATAATACCAGATTTCAAGACATACTACAGGAAAGTTATAATCAAGACAGCCTGATACTGGCAAAACAAACAAAAAACAGATGGGTAGACCAATGGAACAGAATAGAAACTCCAGAAATTAACCCATATATCTATAACTAACTTGTCTTTGACAAAGGAGCTAAAATCAATCCCTGGAGCAAAAATAGTCTCCAACAAATGGTGCTGGAAAAACAGGAGCTCCACATGCAGAAGTGTAAAGCAAAACCCCTACCTTATACCTTACACAAAAATATACTCAAAATGAAAAATGGATCAATGACCTAAATCTATGACCTGACACCATCAAGTTATTAGAGGACATTGGGGAAACCATGCACGATACTGGCTTTGGCAGACTCCTTGGAAAAGAACCCAGAAGCACAGGCAATCAAAGCCAAAATTGACAAATAGGATTACATCAAATTGAGAAGCTTTTTCACTGCAAAAGAAACACTCAGCAAGGTGAAGAGGTAACTGACAGAATGGGAGAAAATATCTGCAAACTATGTAACTGATAAAGGGTTAATATCCAGAATCTATAAAGAGCTCAAGAAATTCAACAATAACAACACAAACAACTCAGTTAAGAAATGGGCAAAGGACATGAACATGCCTTTTTCACATGAGGAAATTCAAATAGTCAACAAACACACAAAAAATGTTCAGGATCACTAGCCATCAGGGAAATGCAAATCAAAATCATAGTAAGATTTCACCTCACTCCAGTTAGAATGGCTTTCGCACAGAATTCAACAAACAACAAATGCTGGCAAGGATGTGGAGCGAAAAGTACCCTAATCCACTGTTGGTGGGAATGTAAACTGGCATAGCCACAATGGAAGACAGTATGAGATACCTCAGCAAGCTGAATATAGATCTACCATATGACCCAGCCATCCCACTCCTGGAAATCTGTACCCTCATGTTTATTGAAGCTCAATTCATAATAGCTAAGATATGGAATTAACCCAGATATCCATCAACTGATGACTGGATAAGGAAATTATGGGATATACGTACAATAGACTACTACACATAGAAAAAAGGAATCCTGTAGTTTGCAATACAATGGATACAATTGGAAACCATTATATTTAGTAAAATAAGCCAGTCCCAAAAAGACAAATACTATATGTTCCCCCTGATTTATGGTAACTAATAGGGTACCTAAAAGGTAATCTATAAAAGTGAAATTAACACTTTGAGATGCAATGATTTTGTCTTGACTGTTGAGGAACTGCTTTTTTTTATTCTATTTGTTGAACTCTTCTCTCTTCTCTCATATAGGGTTAATCTTACATGTATAATGTTAATTGAAAATATATCCTTGTTAAAAATAAGAATAGGAGAGGAAGGAGGAAGAAGGGTATATGTGCAGGAAGGAGGGACAGGAGGGTGAGAAGAACCACTATGTTCCAAAATTTGTATATATGAAATGCATGAAGTTTGTATCCCTTAAATAAAAGATTTATTGGTTTAGAAAAAGGAAGTCATTTGTGTTTCTCAATATAAGTTTTTGCATACCAGGTCCAAGACTGTCAATTTTATTTTTTAAATTTTTTAAAGGACTTGTTTTATTTGAAAGGTAATGTTACAGAGAGAGAGAGGGAGAGAGAGAGAGAAAGTGATCTTCCATCTACTGTTTCACTCCCCAAATGGCACAATGGCCAGGGCTGGGCTAGGCCAAAGCCAGGAACCAGGAACTTCATCTGGTCTTCCACGTGGGTGCAAGGGTCCAAGGACTTGGGTCATCTTCTGCTGTTTTCCAGGTGCATTCGCAGGTATGGATTGGAAGTGAGCAGCCAGGCTGGCGCCGCGGCTCAATAGGCTAATCCTCTGCTTTGCGGCGCCAGCACACCGGGTTCTAGTCCCGGTCGGGGCGCCAGATTCCGTCCCGGTTGCCCCTCTTCCAGGCCAGCTCTCTGCTGTGGCCCGGCAGGGCAGTGGAGAATGGCCCAAGTCCTTGGGCCCTGCACCCGCATGGGGACCAGGAGAAGCACCTGGCTCCTGGCTTCGGATCAGCGCAATGTGCCAGCTGCGGCGGCCATTGGAGGGTGAACCAATGGCAAAAGGAAGACCTTTCTCTCTGTCTCTCTCTCTCACTGTCCACTCTGCCTGTCAAAAAAAAAAAAAAAAAAAAAAAAGTGAGCAGCCAGGACTCCAACTGGTGCCCATATGGAATGATGGCATTGCAAGCGGTGGCTTAATTCATTACAACACCACACCAGACTGAAGACTATCAGTTTTAGATCAGAGAAATTCTTCATAAGTCGTAGGGATGTTCATATCTACTATAGAATTCAAAATGATGACTCCTGGAATACTGTGTTCAAAACTCCCTTCTTTGCTATTTTTAAATGTTTGGTCATTTAATACCCATTGTGATGTGGGATCACAGGGGAAAATGCTGATGCTAAAGAAAATTTCTAGAGAAGAAGAAAGAAAATAATCTTTGTGGTTACTATGTAAGAAAATCAAATCCATGGAAGAAAAGATGTCAGGGCACCCGAACATTTACACAAACACCATCATCTCCAACCCCTGTTCCTCCACATGCACACCAATGTTGATCCTCTCCTAAAGTTCCACTCCCACACTCAACCCCTTCCAGACCAACTGGTTATTAAAGTCAATGCCCCATAGAACCAACATTACTGTATGTGTTACCAGGTGATAGTCCCTGAGGTAATGTAGCAAATTATCAGGGTAACTCTTACAATGGTAACTTCTTCTAAAGAGTCAGCATGAAACTTAAGCCTTTATATTATGACCACTAAGGGGCAAATGTGGAGGAACAGAAAAAAGTCTGTGCCCTTACACTCTAACAACAAATGTCCCAAATGCAAAAACATGAGTCCCAACTGCATTCCAAGCATGTAAATAGTATGTTGTACTTACTTTAAAATTATAACCCTGTTTTAAACATGAGTCCTAGTTCTAAGTCTACAAACATTCCTGTCATAGGGATAACCCTTTTGAGCTAAGGCCTACTGAGGTGGAGTAGGAGGAAATCTCAAAAAGGCATTTTTGGGCTGGTGCTGTGGTGTAGCAGGTAAAGCTGCCGCCTGCAGTGCCGGCATCACATACGGAAGTCAGTTCAAGTCCTGGGTGCTCTACTTTCAATCCAGCTCTCTGCTGTGGCCTGTGAAAGCAGTAGAAGATGGCCCAAGACCTTGGGCCCCTGCACCTGCGTGGGAGACCCAGAAGAAGCTCCTGTCTCCTGGCTTCAGATCAGCACAGCTCTGGCTGTTGCGGCCAGTTGGGAAGTGAACCAACAGATGGAAGACCTCTCTCTCTGCCTCTCCTTCTCTCTCTCTATGTAACTCTTTCAAATAAATAAATAAATCCTTAAAATAAAGAAAGGCATTTTCATATCCATCCTAGAATTATAGCTAAATGCCAGAATGTCTGAGATCAGAAGATCCATGTGCTAGAAGTTGAGTTACATGCTTAAATTCACAGAGATAGACTCAAAGGAGAGCCAAAAGGCAATCTCTAAGAGCAGGAAGAAAACTGATTGTCTGAGGTCAAATGTGTGAGCACTTTGAAAGGTGGCATGGGCTCCATACGTTCATCACAAGACCTCTGGCTGTGTCACTTCCGCAGCACTCCACAGGAACATGACTGGGAGCTTTGCCATGATTCAGCTTGATATTTCAGATCATACATTGTCATTTCGGCTCTACTCTGGTGTGCCCCAGTTTAAAATATCTTCTTCCCAGGAAAAGTGTTTACCTGTTTTCTCACAGAATAGTTTATGGACTGATCCTTCAGTACTCTCGCTTTGCCACCAAGTTTGTGATTCAGAGAGAAATAGGCACCAATCAGGGAACCAAGTGCTCACAGCACAATTAGAATCATATGCTTCTCAGTCCAAAATTTTCATCACAATTCTGTATTTCAAGTACTTCGTCTGGAAAAATTTCTTTTCTTCTGGTGTTCACTAAAAGTTTAGCAAATAGTAGGAGATGATTTAGTGTGCCTGACAAATGTAGAAAATAAAATGCTTTGTTATTTTCATGTTTGAATAAAAAAAAACATTGAGGCTACATTTTCCAGACATTCTTGTTGATTGCCTTTATACTAGAAAAATTATTATCTCTACTTCGCAGCCCAACCAAGATCAGCATGACAGTGCTAAGCCAAGGCTTCTGAAAAACTAGCAATAGAGTCACCAGAGCACACTAGTTGGCAAACGAATTGAGGAAGAAGCAGTAAAATGTTCGAAATTTGAGATGTCAGCTTTGACAGGAAGCTGATGATCAAACAAACCATAATTGTTTTTCTTTTAAGTTCTCCCCAAGGAATTTGTCTTTTAAGTACTGATTTTTTTTAACTTAATGTCATACACTGCCCACTGACCCAGAATTTCTATCTAAGATGAAACAAAGAGACTATGGGGCCGTTTTCCATCCTGATTTGGGAGGGTCACCCACTGTTTCCTGACTATATTATCATACAAGCTTCACCACAGGAAGAAGCATCCAGAAAACCAAGCAAACAGAAACAGCTAGAAATGCCACTGTTACTCTTCTTTTCTGCTCACCCATACATATATTGGTGTTCACACTGATTTTTACCAAACTCACATTCAAATAGGTCAATGTCAAAAAGACATTCATGGAGGGCACAATCAATCTTTGACAACTTACAAAAGGATATTGCACGCTCACAATCTGTGCTTCCCTACCACTTACAATAGTCTGCAAGATTTTGATGATGGAAAAGGGAAAGGGAGGATGGAAGTATGGCCTCATGTTCAAGGGCTCGCAGAGATAGATGAAGAAGGGATGCCTGGTCTTCACAAAAACACTGGTACTTTTGAGCTAAGAAATAATCATTTCTTAAACGCTCCAAGAGTTATCCAATGCCTCTCTAGGAGTTCATGAAGACTCATGGAAATAAGTTTGCAGTTGTTCACAGTACCATAAGAGATTAATACAATGGTTAATTGCAGGAATATGTTTTAAAGCTCAATTTATTTCATGTAAAGACCATTACCTTATTCCTTAATTATGTAATTTCAATAGTTTAATGGTAAGATTTTTTAATAAGCAATGATAGAAGATGATGAGTTTTGTTTGTGTCTTAGTATTTGTACTTTTCAAAAAAGTTCAAGTTGCTGAATTCTTGGAACCATTCGAGTACATTGCATAACTATAGTGTGGTTTTTCATTTTGAAGGCACATTAGAATTCCTGGGAAATTTAAACAGTGCTAATACCCAGTCTCTACCCAAAAGCAAGCCCATCAGAATATCTGCAGGTGGGAGTCTTCAGTAGGATTGTTTTTAAACGTCTCCAAGTAAGCTTAATGTGCAACCAAGGCTGAGAATCCGAATTAGGAGCTGGACAGAATTCTGCCTGCATGTTTTTTCCCTTCTGTCTCTCTATACTGCAAAGCATTCCTGCTTAACTGTTTGATAGGTATGAGAGATATCTATTCAATTGAACCTTAGCACTCTACAGCTCAGTCTAAGTAATCTTTCCCAACTGCCCAACAACATAGACCATCTCTAAATGAAGAGTCAGCCGTTGGAAATTTTTTCAGATATAATAGAAAATAATGCCATGACTTGTAAAGGAAATTCCCAGGAAACATTTATTTTTTGTTTCCATGGAAACTGTCTCCAAAGGCCATTGGACTCAGAACACAAGGAAATCTAAATGATAAATACGAGAGAGTATGGTAAGAAAGAATGTTTTGGAACTTTGAAACATGGAGAGATAGAAAAAAGGAAATAAATAGGGAAGCTAACAAGAAAATTAAGATAAAATAAAAATTGTTACACATTTTAGTGTAAAAACAAGCAAAGCAAGTCAAGTAAACAAGCAAAGCACCACAGACGATAAGAGAAGGATCACCCACAATCCCCTTGTATCTGCTCCCAGTCAGTGCCATTCTTATCCAAGGTATCCACCGTCCTGGATTTTGACAGTCATTTCTTTGATTCTCTTTGAAAGTTTAACATCTAAGCATATTTATACTAGATTGGATAACAGCCTCTATTTTTTTACTCCTTGCTATACCTGGGGTCTTTTCCAGTCCCTGTCCCTGAGTAAGTCAGAGTATACTTCCTAGTACATAGACATTGGCCTCGACCATATGACAAGTTTTGTTCAGTTAAATGTGACTGGCAGTGACAGTACAGTTGGGCATAGGCACAGGCCTTAAGAGACTTCCTGCATGCCTTTCTCTCTTACATTCTTTTAAAACATTTTTAAAGCTGTGTTTTCTTGGGGGAAAAAAGAAGACAGAGTCTATTATTACTTAAAAGGAAAAAAATTCAATAAATAGTCATAATGTCCCAAGATACTTTTAGGAACAGAAATGCATTGTTATACGCTGAATTTTTCTGCCCATGTTTCCACAAATACCTTTAATGACATGCAGTCATATGACATACAAGCCACTAATTTAAACTGTATAATTCAATGGTCTATTCAGAGTTGTGCATCCATCACCACAATTAATTTTAGAATGGATTCATACCCTTCAAATAAAAAGTCATATTCATTAGCAGTCATTCTCATTTCTCTCAAGTGAATTTATGCTTTTGCTTACTCTCTTACACTCAGGTTAGCACACTAGTTTAAGATGAATAATAGAAAAACAAACCAACCCGCAGCTAGAGCCACATAACTACTCCCAGTCCAGATCAGTGAAACTCAAGCCCACTCCTAGACATATGAGAGAATAGTTGCTATTATTGTAAAATTACTAAGATTTTATAGAGCTTTTTTATGCAGCAATAGTTGATTGATACAGCAAAGAGACAGAAAATATTTGTAAATCATAGAACTGAAAAAGAGAGGCCAGTGCTATGGTGTAGTGGGTAAAGCTGCTGTCTGCAGTACTGGCATTCCATATGGGTACCAATTAGAGTCCCAGATGCCCCACTTCCAATCCAGCTCCCTGCTAATGCTCCTAGGAAAGCAGTAGAATATGGTCCCAGTCCTTGGGCCCCTGCACCCACATGGGAGACCTGGAAGAAGCTCCTGGCTCCTGGCTTTGGATCAGCCCAGCTCTGGCCATTGCAACCATATGGGGAGTGAACCAGTAGATGGAAGATCTCTCTCTCTCTCTCTCTTTGCCTCTCTGCCTCTCTGTAACTCTGCCTTTCAAATAAATAAATAAATCTTTAAAAAAAGAACTGAAAAAGAACCCTTACATTGCATCCATAACAAAGTTTTAAAAACCTAATTTTCAAAAATGGAAAAAAAAGTTTGAGCAAATATTTCACTGAAGAAAATAAATGTGTCAAGTAAGCACATGCAAAGATGTCCAACCTCATCAGTCATTAAAATCACAATGAGGTACTGCTACAAACCTGTTAGAATGGCTATCTCAAACTCAATTAAGCTGACAACGTCTTAGTTCATTTGAGCTGATATCACATCCTGAGTGCCTTTTGAACAACATAAATTCATTTCTGACAGTGCTGGGTTCTAGGCATTCCTAGATCAAGGCATCTTGGTGTTTTTGATGTTTGGTGATGACCGCATTCTGGTTCATGGATGGCACATTCTAACTGTGGCCTCACATGGTAGAAAGGGTGATTGAGTTCTCTAAGGGTCTCTTTAATAAGGGCACTAATCCCATTCCTAAAGGTAGAGCACTTGTGACAAAATCACCTCCCAAACACCATTATTTTAGGGGTTAAGATTTCAACTAATGAATTCTTGGGGACACAAACATTGATATTATGGCACCAACTGTTGACAAAGATGGAGAGCAACTAGAATTTTCATATATTGTTGGGAGGAATGCAAAATACTACAGACAATTTGGAAACAGCTTGGCAGTGTGTTGTAAAGCTAGATATACATACAGTACATGATGTAACAACTTCATTCCTAGGCATTTACTTGAGAGAAATGAAAATACATGTCCACAAAAAACCCTGTACATAATTAATAGCCACCTTATAATCACCAAAGCCTGGAAATCATGGCTGTAGACTGAATGTTTGTGTTCCCCAAGATTTCATATTCTGAAACCTAATCCCCAATGAGATGGTATTTGGAGAAGGTGCCTTTGGGAAAAAAGATTAGGTCATGAATGTAGAGGCCTCATGAATTGGATTACTGCCATTATGAAAAAGGAATCCAGAGAACTTTCCTTCTCCCTCTGCCATGTAAGGACACAATGAGAAGATAGCCAACTGTGACCAAGTAATATTCTGATCACATATTAATATAAATACCATTTGTATATCTGAATGTAACTAAATTCATACATAAGTTAAATAAAAACTATAATTTAACTATGATAGATGTTCTCTCTGACCTCAATATAATTGACTAGCCAGATTAATGACACTCTCCATTCCATCTGTAATTATACTGACTGCTTCCCATGGACAATCAATGCAAGCCCCCAGTACAATTCCTGCAACTTCACTTCCTTAGATAAACATTTACCTCCCTTTGCTTGATCACCACCTGTGAAATGTGATGGTAAAGTTTAATTTCCCCAAAATAACATCATGACTCTCATTCAAACACAAAATGAATATGGGTCCAAAACGTCATTCAGCTCAATAACTGATGAATAAAACAATACTGAACCAGTTCAAAGATTATTTGAGAAGCCTTATATATGCAACTTAATGACTGAACTATTAAAATAAGATTGCTGGGTTAAACAAACTGATAATGTCCAATACAATCATGAAATATAATCCACAAGGTTAATTTTTCTTTTAAACATAAAGTATTCGTATCTCTACTTGACAAAAATACATAAGTTAACCTCTTTTCCTACATAGTTATAAAATAGCCCAATCAATAAACATTGCATCCCAGTGCTACATTGAAAAATCACCCAGGAATCTCTTTTGGCTATTACCAAATTTCACAAAATTTTTTCTGATGGGGATAATCAAAACTTTTATGATAGGACTGTTGAGAGTTTTAAATGAATTAACATGTATGAGCACTGAGTGCAGGTTCTGGCACATAGACTGATGAGTAAACAGCCACAGCAGGGGCCGGCGCCATGGCTCACATGGCTAATCCTCCACCTGCGGCGCTGGCATCCCATATGGGCACCAGGTTCTAGTCCCAGTTGCCCCTCTTCCAGGCCAGCTCTCTGCTGTGGCCCAGGAGGCCAGTGGAGGATGGCCCAAGTGCTTGGGCCCCTGTACCCGCATGGGAGACCAGGAAGAAGCACCTGGCTCCTGGCTTTGGATCAGTGCATTGCCGGCCATGGCAGCCATTTGGGGAGTAAACCAATGGAAGGAAGACCTTTCTCTCTGTCTTTCTCTCTGTCTGTAACTCTACCTAATAAAAATTTTTTTTTTTTTTTTAAATACACAATGGTAGCAAGTGGAAGAGTAGAAGACCAACCTAGTGCTATACATTTGGTGCTCTCTGATCAGCTCCGTGATTTCCAAAACTCCATGGATTTTGTTGCAAACCTGTTTTCCAGCTGTATGCATTAGGGCAACTGATTGATTTGTTGCATATTACAAAAAAAAAAAAAAACTGATGAAATGGGGGTGTGACAAAGAGTTGTTTGTAAGGAAGCATAGTTGAAAGATTTGATAATGAAGCATCACTAAAAATATTGTTTAAAATTGTACAGACAATTGCTAATGACTGGAGAGAAAAATCCAAACTCTGGAAGCATTTCATACCATTTTCTTGCAAATGTTTTCAATTTATTGTACCACTTTAAAGAAATCAAAGCTGAAAATCAGTCATTGAAGTTGTGATCTGAGTTTGTTTTTTGTTGTTGTTTTTTTGTGAGGACCAAGCTCAACAAGAAGGCCTTGGCTCTACTTCAAAACACCATATGCATTTTTGCAAAGATAAAATAATTAAGAAATTTTGTATGCATTTTTGACAACCTGCTTTAACTTACTTTTTCAATTAAATTATTAAAGATCAATCATGATTATTTTGGTACATAATTGCTACCAATACATGGAAAAGATGGAAGAATCACATAAAAATGACACGTAAGAGAGTTAAATCCTTATCTATGGTGATTATTAGTAAATAAAAATATCTCAAATTGATAAACCAAAAATAATAATAAAAACATTATTGGGAGGTACACAAGGATTTCTTGAGGTATTGGGTCAGTTTATATGAGGAACCAACACAAGGATTTGCCTCTGGAGTACTGGACACTTGACTTGGGAGGCTTAGTGCAGGAACACTACTTAATTATAAGACTTTAACACTGACTCATTATTTTAAGTATGTATAATATTATTTCAATAAGACAATTATGTCAGGGAATAGTCCGCGGCGGCTTTGCCAGGCAGAGGTTTTTAGTTTGTTTTGACTGGGGGCTTTCCAACAGGCAGGGCTCTCCGGAGGCGGCGGGATCGAGGTCGCGGTAAACAACAAGATGGCGCCAGGACCCCCGCGGTGAGTCTGCCTGCCTGCCTGCCTGCTGCGTGACACCTCACCTGATTGGCCGAAGGACGCGTGCCTTTCACGTGAACAGAGACCAGATTGGTGTGCCTGATGCATGGACTCTAGCTTGCTTCTGATTGGTCACATTTTGTATATAAGCCGCAGGTGTAAGGAGGAAGCTCTCTCTCTCTCTCCTCTCCTTTCCTCCTTCCTTTCTACCTCTGTCATGTCTACTTTCTCTAATAAAAAGTCTACTGAAGACCGATAAGCGTCGTTCGTTCTTTTCTCGCTGAGAAACTGTTGTCGCGGGCCCTGGGTTGAGTCTGCTGGCCAGACTCCCCGAGACGCTCGCAGCACAATTATTTTAAGTCATTGGGAGAAGAAGTTGTAAAGATAGCTCAGGAGACTATACCATATCTTGTTATCCTTAAATAATTATATATATAAATCTTTGTTTACATTGGGTGGCTTATTCTATGCTAATAAAACCTGTTAATTTTTATATTAATTAATTACTGGAGAAAGAGAGAGAGAGCACGCTCCAGTGCTCCTTTCTGCTGGTTGACTTCCTAAATGACTGCAGTGGCCCAAGCTAGGCCAGGGCTGAAGCCAGGAGCCAGTAACTCAATCCAGGTCTCCCACAAAGGTGGCAGGAGCACAATTACTTGAACCATCACCGCTGCTTTGCAGAGTCTGCACTAGCAGGAAGCTGGGATCAGAAGCCTGAGCCCAGAATCAAATCTAGGTACTCCAAATGTGGAACATGGCATCTTTTAGGCTACATACCTGGCCCAAAGCAATGAAGCTTCTCATGACAGATCTGAAAAAGTGTTTCAGTTTTCATCTCGCTGTGTCTCCTGAACCATTCAATCTGGAGGAAGCCAGCTACCATATTTAAGGACACTTTAGCTGTTACAGAGAGTCTTGCATGAAGAACTGAGCACTCCTAAAACATGATAGCTGAGTCACATTCAAGTCTATAGATGGCTGAAACCCTGGAAAATGTCTTGACTGTAACCACATGAAACACCCTGGACCAGAATCACCTGGCTAAGCCACAGCCAAACTCATGACCCACAGACACTGGGAGACAATAAATGTTTGATGTTTTAGGCCACTTACTTTTGTGGTACTATGTTACATGAAGTAAATGACTAATCCATCATGAAAACAACACAGATCCAGTCCTCTGGCCTTTTCTCACAAGGACTCCAGTCCCAGAAACATTGACACTAAACACTTGTGATTAAAGAGAGATGCTTGCAAGTTCCTCCCAGCTTGAAATGAAGGGCACCCAAAAACACAACTTACAGAATGAGCACTACAAGAATATTTAACACTTACACAAGATTTAGCTTAGTTTATTTAGGCCCCAGCATCTTTCCTTAAGTCATCTGCAAGTCAAAATATCACAGCTTAACTGCTGGTCTTTTTAACTTTTTCTCTTCTCCATAATGTTGATTTACTCACCTATGTAATAGCCCAATCATTGAGAAAGATCCTCTCTACACTTGGACCATAACCTCAAAGAGGAGCAGTAAGGAACACAGAAGAGAAGCAAGGCTACTACTCTCAAGAATAGGGGTCAGGCCATGGCATGGAGACAAGTACCAAGGCAGAACTTGCCATTGGTAACATTTATAAGTCATCTTTTGGTTTGTTGTTTAAAACCCTAAGTGTTACTCATAGAGATTCCTAATATGGACATGATCTATAAGGGCCAAAAAGCAGACTGTGAGGTGAGAATTGATGCAGAATAGAACAGAGTATCGGGAGGTGACACAGAAGGGAAACAGAGAAAAGCCAGCGGGTTCCCACACATCACATGCCCTCAGTTATTTCAGTAGCCTCCACAGTGAGCTCTGCACAGTCTGTTTCACATGGATCCCATGTGACTCACTGCACCTTTGATCATCATCTATTCCATATCTCAAAGGCCATTTTGCTTGCCATTTCATATGGTCAATTCATGTGGTGTGATTCATTGTCATCTACCATTCATTGCAACGGCTGTGGAATGACTCTTTCCCCTACCAGTCTCGTTCCCATAAACCCAAACATTTTTATTCTGTTTCCCAAAATGAGTTAGTCTGTATTTCCCCAAATTTAATATGGTTGTGTTCTCCTGCATTTCTTCCCACAGACTATGTATTACAAATCTCCCCTATGCAAGAATTGCTGGTAATGTCTTTGATAAGCCATATCTTAACTGCATTAGTCAAGAATCTTAAATTTCAACTAGTAGAAATCTAACTCCAATTCAATCACGCCTAAAAAGGATTTGATTTGTTCACATAACAAGGAAAGGCAGGGGTACAGCTGGGAGCAAATACAATAGGGTCTTGACACAGTCACCATTCTGTTTGCTTCTCTGCTGTGGACTTCATTCTGTCCTTTTGTCTGAGGGCTTTTTTCCATGAGGAGAAATATGAAAAAAGCAGCTCAGTTTTTAAACAGCACAGATTCACAAGCGAAAGGAAAAGATTGTTAATCTCAAACGAGTGCAGAAAATTTTGAAGAGCTGGCACTGTGGTGCTGGGGGTTAAGCTGCTTCCTGCAGCACCAGCATCCCATACAGGTACTGGTTCAAGTCCCAGCTGCTCCACTTCCTATCCAACACTCTGCTATAGCCTGGGAAAGCAGTGGAAGATGGCCCAAGTCCTTGGACCCTTGCATCTACGTGGGAGACCTGGAAGAAGCTCCTGGCTCCTGGCTTCGGATCAGCACAGCTTCAGCCGTTTCAGCCATCTGGGGAGTGAACCAGTGGATAGAAGATACTCTCTCTCTCTCCCTCTATGTAATTCTACCTTTCAAATAAATAAAATAACTTTTTTTAAAGAAAATTTTGATGTATATATATGTGCGTATATATATATATATATATAGTCCAGATTCATAAGTGTTTATGATCAATAACAATGAACTATACACTCAAAACAAATTGGGGAAATATTTACAAAACAGATTATGAGTCTAGAATTCAGAATATACAAAAAAATTTTTAAGATTTATATTCCTTATTGGAAAGGTAGATTACAAAGAAAGAGAAAGAGACAGAGAAAGAGAGAGAGAGAAAGGTAGAGAGAGAGAGGGAGAGCTCCAAACACTGGTACACTCCCCAAAGCCTGGAACAGCTGGGGTTGGGTCAGGCCAAAGCCAGGAAATAGAATCCATCCAGGTCTCCCACATGAGTGGCAGGGACCCAAGTACTTGAGCCTTGTTCTGTTGCTTTCCCAGGTGCATTGGCAGGGAGCTGGGTTGGAAGTGGAGTAGCCAGGACTCAAACAGGTGCTCATATGAGATGCCAGTGTCACAAGCAGTGGCTTAATCTACTGTGCCACACTGCCAACCCCATATATACATATAATATATAATATACTGTACAATATATAATATCAATATATAATATGTTATTCTTAACTTCCATATATGAAGGAAACATACAATATATGTCTTCTGTGTTTGGTTTATTTCACTTAATAATCTCTAATTTTATCTGTTTGTTACAAATTTCAGGATTTAATTAATTTTGTGGCCAAATAATATTCCATTATATATACATACCACATTTTTTTATCCTTTCATTCACTGATAGACATCCAGGTAGATTCTATATCTTTGTCATTATGGATAATGCTGCAATAAACATACATGATGCTGATTTCACTTCCTTTGGATATATTCCCAGGGGTGGGGTAACTGGATCATAACACACAAGTATTTTTTAGCTTTCTGAGGTCCATCTGCACTATTCAACATAATGACCATACTAATTTGCATTTCTACCAACAGTTTAACACACTTCCCTTTTGTAGATAATTATGCAAGAGCTTGTTATTTTTGTCTTTTTGATAATACTCATTCTAACTGTAGTAAGATGATACCTCCTAATGGTTTTTATTTGCATTCCCCCAGTGGGAATTGATGCTGAACATTTCTTTCAAGCGCTTTTTGGCCATTTGTATTCTTTCTTTTTAAAAACGTCTGCTTAGAACCTTTGTACATTTCTTAAATGGACTCTTCTACAATTAAAAATAAGAATAGAAACAACTCAAGTTAAAAATGAGCAGAAGCAGGCATTTGGCATAGCCGTTAAGACTTGAGATGCCTCCATCTCATACTGGAATGCCTGGATTGGATTCCAGACTGTACACCTGACCCCAGCTTTCTGCTAATGTAAACAGTGGGAGCTAAGAATGATGGCTGAGCTACCTGGGTCCCTGCCACCCAAGTGTGAGACCAGGAATGAGTTCCAAGCTACTGGCTTTGGCTGCCCCAGCTCCCACTCCTGAGAGCATTTGGGGAGCGAAGAGTGAACCAGCAGACAGATCTTTCTCTCCCTCTCTTTCTCAAATGAATAAACATTTTAAAAGAAAAGAAAACTTTATGTTAAGTGAAAGATGCCAGACACAAAATACCACATGTTGTGTGGTTCCACATATATGAAATGCCCAGAGTAAATTCACGTGAAAAGAAAATAGTTGTCAGGAACAGAGGAAAGGAGGAACTGGGAAGATTGCTAAGTGGTACTGGGTTTCTCTGGAGGATGGTATGAGTGTTCTAGAATTAGATAATTGTGGATTGTGTGCAAGCTTATAAATACACTAAAAATCACTGAAGTGTGTACTGTCACCTAGTTAATTGTATGGCAAATGAATAATCTATCCATAAAATGAATGACACAACTGTGTGCACATTCTGGCTATCATTTAGTTGGGATTTTGGGGTACAATATTTTTGTGTCTGTCCTGGTTTCAAGTTCCAGTAACAAATGATTTCATCAAATGAATACACATTAATTGGCTTTTTGCCCACAAAGAATCCCAAAAACAAATCCTCTTAGAACTCTAGTGTTAAAGAATACATATCCCTTAATGGGTTTTTAATATAATCCATTCTGGGAGGTACTCTCATCACAGCCTCTCTTACAAGACTCCTTAGTCAGAATGGTCATGAACTCCGAGGTATTTTTTCAAACTGTAATAATGGCATTATTCCACCAAAAGGGCTTCCCTGTAATCATGTTAAATATATTAGAGAGGGAGAGGGAAAGAGAGACAGAGAAACCCAAATACTTTGAATCATCAAGCATGCTATTAGTGGAGAGGGAACTAAAAATTATAAATCCTTGGAATCAGGCAGGATAGTAAGGGTTTTTGTGCAGTATATTTTTGACTGGAATCAAGAGATACGCAAAAACTCAAATACAAGGAGGAGAGAGGAAGATGAGAGAAAGAGAGGAAGGGAGGGAGGGGGAAGTCTTGGATATAAATTTCTTTTGACAAGAAACTTGTCCATTTTGACTAGAAATCATCTATGTAAGGGTTGAACTCAGCTACATTTTTAAAGTTTAAACAACAATTTTAGAAGTGATTTTAAAAATCAGCATTAACAGGGCCAGTGCTGTGGCACAGTGGGTTAAAGCCCTGGCCTGAAGCACTAGCATTCCATATGGGCGCCGGTTCTAGTCCTGGCTGCTCCACTTCTGATCCAGCTCTCTGCTATGGCCTGGGATAGCAGTAGAAGATGGCCCAAGTCCTTGGGCCCCTGAACCCACGTAGGCGACCCAGAAGAAGCTCCTGGCTCCTGGCTCCTGGCTTCAGATCAGCGCTGCTCCGGCTGTTGCGGCCATCTGGGGAGTGAACCAGCGGATGGAAGACATCTCTCTCTGGCTCTACCTCTCTCTGTAACTCTTCCAAAGAAATAAAATAATTCTTAAAAAATCACATTAACAAAATGACTGTATTACTTAACCTAGTGCTATGGGTGTGCAAAAGCAATGCTGACCATTATTTATACATTCTCCCTTATCCTCTGTTCAAATGGGTGGTGGATAGACTACTTCTGGTCTGAGATGCAAACTAGACCCAAGTCCAAATACATCATGGACTAATTGTATGGTTTTGAGACACTGAATCCCTTTGTCTCAGTTTTCTTATCCATAAAGAAAAATTCCCCTCTCTGTCCCTGCAGTCCTTGAAGAGAGAGCTATCATTCAGGTCTCTAGTCAAAATGCCTCATTCTTAGAGAGGTCTTCCTTGCACATGCCATCTAACATTGCTGCCCAGGTCATCTGTCTGACAGCCATCTGTTTGAATTCTCTGAAAAGCATTTAGGACTCTTCAATTATGTTTTTCTGTCTACTTAACTACTCATTTCTCCGCTGTAAGCCATCTCTAGTAGAATATAATCTCCAGAGGGCCAAAATGTTTGCCAGTGTATTACCAATGCCTGGCACAAAATAGGCACTGAGTAAATGATTGAAGAATGAATGAATGAATGAATGAATATCAAAGGGGCTCAGGCTAGGAGTCTGTCAGCTTTTAAAGCATCTTCTGGCCGGCGCCGCTGGGGCACCAGATTCTGTCCCGGTTGCCCCTCTTCCAGGCCAGCTCTCTGCTGTGGCCCGGGAGTGCAGTGGAGGATGGCCCAAGTGCTTGGGCACTGCACCCGCATGGGAGACCAGGAGAGGCACCTGGCTCCTGGCTTCAGATCAGCGCAGTGCACCGGCCACAGTGTGCCACCCGCAGCAGCCTTTGGGGGGGTGAACCAACGGAAAAAGAAGACTTTTCTCTCTGTCTCTCTCACTGTCCACTCTGCCTGTCAAAAAAAAAAAAAAATCATCTTCTGAGGACCAGAAAAAGGAAACAGATGTGATCATGGCTTTTGAGTGAGGCAGATTGTGGAAATGGAAGATTTTATTACTCTAATATTCGTCTTCCTCAAAGGTTAACCACATGTTTCTACCTAAAACTTGATAAATTATTTTCATAACCAATAAATTCTACACATGGAAAGTGGCTCGCCAATATTCTTAAATAATCTTAGAAAAAAAATGAAACTTGAAAGTACCATTATGTCAGGGTCTATGTCAGTCTAAATTATGGTTTCTTAGTGGGAGTTACTTCAAATATTTTTGTCTAGGTAGACAATCAACCTTCAGGAATTGAACATTTTCCCATAGCATTCTGTAGGGGATCAGGAAAAAAAATAGAGAGAAAACAAAGACTAGTGTGCCTGTGTGTGTGCATGGGGGTCCCCAGACTACGCCTGGATGCCTCCTCTGATAGCCTGTCTTCCTCAACTGGTTCAGGCATGACAAAGTACATGGTTAGACACAGACCTAACCTAATGATGCAACTCTGGCTTCTGTGGTCTTTTTCAAAGTTGATTATAGAAAGTCATATTACTTCATGATTTATAGAAGACTGTAGCATAAATATCAGGCTGGACCCTTACTCAACATGCTATCATTGGCTTAGTATGAATTCTTCAGTCATTGAATCACTTGCTTTTCCTATGGGGGACTGATGATTTGAAACACTTTGAGATGTCAGTGTGGAATCTTCTAAATCCACACAGCTTCCGGAATCTTATGAAAACATGGTAGTTAAGATTAGAAGTGTTGGAGTCAGCTAGACTTAATGCTTTGGTGAGTAAATAGCCACTAGATAATAGGATTAAATTTTAGTATATAAATAATATATGTGCATATGTATTTAATTTATAGGATAGTAAAGGCCATTTTATAAAATATATGGAAAGCAGGGGTCAATTCTTTAACTCTGCCTCTCCTGTTCTCTCCTTGAATAAGTCACTTAGCTCTCAGAAGCCTCAGTTTACTCTTTATTTTTAAGTTTTTTAAAAACTTTTAAAAGATTCTATCAGTTAGTATTAGCAGGTACTAGACTTGCTTATGTGCTCCCTTTGACTCTTAGTCCTTTCATTATGATCAATTGTGAACTGAAACTGATCACTGGGACTGGTGAGATGGCATTGGTACATGCCACCTTGATGGGATTAAATTGGAGTCCCCTGGTATGTTTCTAGCTCTACCATTTGGGGCAAGTCAGCTTGAGCATGTCCCAAATTATATATCTCTTCCCTCTCTTATTCCTACTCTTATGTTTAACAGGGATCACATTTCAGTTAAATTTCAACACTTAAGAATAACTGTGTATTAATTACAGAATTAAACCAGTCATATTAAGTAGAACAGACAAAAAAACTACTAAGAGGGATAATGTATTAAGTTGTTCATTAACAGTCAGGGCTATGCTGATCAAGTCACCGTTTCCCATAGTGTCCATTCCACTTCAACAGGTTTCCTTTTTGGTGTTCAGTCAGTTGTCACCGATCAGGGAGAACATATGGTATTTGTCCCTTTGGGACTGGCTTATTTCACTCAGCATGATGTGTTCCAGATTCCTCCATTTTGTTGCAAATGACTGGATTTCGTTGTTTCTTACTGCGGTATAGTATTCTAAAGAGTACATATCCCATAATTTCTTTATCCAGTCTACCGTTGATGGGCATTTAGGTTGGTTCCAGGTCTTAGCTATTGTGAATTGAGCTGCAATAAACATTAGGCTGCAGACCGCTTTTTTGTTTGCCAATTTAAATTCCTTTGGGTAAATTCCAAGGAGTGGGATGGCTGGGTCGAACGGTAAGGTTATCTTCAGGTTTCTGAGGGATCTCCAGACTGACTTCCATAGTGGCTTGACCAGTTTGCATTCCCACCAACAGTGGGTTAGTGTCCCTTTTTCCCCACATCCTCGCCAGCATCTGTTGTTGGTAGATTTCTAAATGTGAGCCATTCTAACCGGGGTGAGGTGGAACCTCATTGTGGTTTTGATTTGCATTTCCCTGATTGCTAATGACCTTGAACATTTTTTCATGTGCCTGTTGGCCATTTGGATTTCCTCTATTGGAAACTCAGAGTTACACAGAGAGAGAAGAAACAGAGAGAGAGAGAGAGAGAGAGAGAGAGAGAGAGAGAGAGAAAGGTCTTCCATCCATTGGTTCACTCCCCAATTTGCCTCAACGGCCAGAGCTGTGCTGATCCAAAGCCAGGAGCCAGGAGCTTCCTCCAGGTCTCCCATGTTGGTGCAGGGGCCCAGGAACTTGGGCCATCTTCCACTGTTTTCCAAGGCCACAGCAGAGAGTTGGATCAGAAGTGCAGCAGCCAGGACTCAAACCAGCACCCATATGAGATGCCTGCACTGCAAGCAGTTGCTTTACCTGCTACACCACTGAGCCGGCCCCTCAGTTTACTCTTTAGATCTTTTATTTTATTTCCAAGATGACTGCTTTATAAGATTAGTTTTGTGATATGATAAGTAGTGTTCCATGGCCAAATTATGTTCAGAAAATGCACGGCTTTTCCATAAGGTTTCTTAAAAGCTTTGAACTCTAACTGACTAATACATGTGTATGTCACCAGAGACATGTAGTTCTCAGTATTTCCCAAACATAATTGATTAGAAAAAAAGTTTTTATGATTGGATAGCTTGTGGGACTAGAGCTCTAAGAAATATTTTACAAAAATATAGGGCTTGCTAACACCCACAGTCCCTTCCAGCTCTAAATTCTAAAGCTTTGATGTACTTTTTTTTTTTTTAGTTTGTTTTTGTTTGTTTGTTTGTTTGTTTTTGACAGGCAGAATGGACAGTGAGAGAGAGAGACAGAGAGAAAGGTCTTCCTTTTTGCCGTTGGTTCACCCTCCAATGGCCGCCACAGCCGGCGCGCTGCGGCTGGCGCACCGCACTGATCCGATGACAGGAGCCAGGTACTTATCCTGGTCTCCCATGGGGTGCAGGGCCCAAGCACTTGGGCCATCCTCCACTGCACTCCCGGGCCACAGCAGAAAGCTGGCCTAGAAGAGGGGCAACTGGGACAGAATCCGGCGCCCCGACGGGGACTAGAACCCGGTGTGCCGGCGCTGCAAGGCGGAGGATTAGCCTAGTGAGCCGCGGAGCCAGCTTTGATGTACTTCTTTCTTCTCCATGCCCAGAACTGAGTTCATTATAGCCAGGCTGCTGGTCTTCTCCATGTTATTTCATTCAACATCTAAGCTGCTGGATGTTTCTAGAATCATCCTGCACTTTCCACTCCATGCTTCATAGAATAGAAAATAGAGTCAATCAACATGTTCACCAGTAATGGTTCATTGCTCCTATCATCATTGTTAATTGCAGAAGTACAGAGGTAAGACTCTTGTCTACCATGCATGAGCGGAAGAGTGGTCTCTGGGTCACCCTGAAGTGTTCACGATCTCACCACGTGTCTATTGGTGATGGATTTCCAGGTAATATAACACTTGACATTTTTCTTGAAGGATTTTGGATGCTGCTAGGGATGCACTAATTGAACCATGTTGTTCAATAAGCACCAGATTTATAACATTAGGAAAATAATTTGACCTCCCTGAGCAGCTGATTCATCGTTGGTAAAAAGGGAGTGTGAGGACAGCACCTGCACAGAACCCTCCCCAGTGCCTGGCATAAACAGTATACAAAACACATGCTAGGTTCCTTCTCTTCCTTCATTTTCTCCTTTTTTCTTTATGCCTTTCCATGTCACATAAGCAAATAATGTCTTATTTCCATGAACCTAGAGAAGGAAAGGAAATGGACCATCCAAGTGTATCATTCCCCCAAGACCCCAAATTAATCGATTTAAAATAGTTTTCGCACAGTACAGGGCATTACTCTGCAAGGTGCCAGTGCAGGAGGATTTCTTTTCCCTAAATGAAGTTATGGAACATGCTTTTGTTCATAAAGCTAAAATATTTGCACCACTGCATTGGGCAACATATAACTAGTAGTTGTGAATGGACATGTTTCTATTACAGCAGCATGTGCAGCATGTGTATGAGTCACAGGCACTTCAAGGACATCTTACTGATCAGATACCCAGGTGAGGTATCCAGGGGGTGTGAAACGCACAGGATTACAATGGATGATGTCCATGAGCAGGAATTGTCTGATAAAAACCACAGGAGAGAAAGGCCTCCTCCTGGCACATTCACTGACCATGTCAGGTATTCCAGATTCCACTGACAGTCTAGGAAAATGCTCTTGAATGCCCAGGTTTCTGAGAGGTGCCTGGGGGAGATGGGAAGCTGGGGGGAAGAACGGTAATTGCTGTACATTCATACAAGAATCAAACTCATACTCCTACACTCTTGTGGGAACAATTCCTTTGGTGGCAATGCTGTCTTTTCTGATATGACATGAAGCTGGAAAAAAGTGCACATCCAACAGTCCCCTTAATCGTCATAGTAACTCAGACAGGAAATGATTATTACCTCCATTTCACAGATGAGGAGAACTGTAGTTCAGAGACGTTAAGTAAAACTTGCCAAGTTCATAATGCTAGTACGTGTAGACTTGAAATAGACTTGCTTATTCATGCTGTTTCTACATCCTGTGAATGATAAATGATCCTTCAGGCAATCCTTGCAAAACTTACAAGTAGATTTTAAATTTAGCACACAGAAATGAAAATAAAGATCTAGGGTTCTGCCATAAATGGATTCTGGTAAGATATCTCCAGAATTTAATGAGTCCCATCAAATTCTACCAAAATATCTGATTTTTATTAAATTCCAAAATTTTATTGGAAGAACCTCGCTGCTGAATATCAGTAATCTACCATGCTAAGTGTTAAGTAAATATTCACTTAGTACTGGTTAGCATTGAGAAACTGTTGAAACAATGATAGTAGAACAATGAAGCTAGAATTTCTAATGAACTTCCCCAAGAGCATATTTTCCTCTAATTAATAGGACTTTCCACTATATAGGAAGTGTAGGCTTCACCCTAAAATATTCCATTTTGTCTCAAAATTTTACTCCCTCTACATTTTACTCCTTCATTTTACTTCTTTGAATTAAATTTACTTTTTACTGAAATACACTCAATAATAGGCCTAGGAGAAGTATATCTTCTCAGAGTTATCCAAAAATATTTTTATTTTTTACTTACATTAAATCATATCATAGGGTACTGAATCCTAAAATGACAGTTATTTTCCATCTGCATTAAAGAAGACATTTTCTGATTAATGCATTCCATGTTCCTGATGAGAAACTTCCTGCTAGTCTAACTTTCACTCCCTTCAAAATAATGTCATCTCCCAGATTTCTATTAGGATTTTTTTTCTTTGCTAATTTTACAGTTTTATTAAATACATGTTTGTATGGATTTTTGTTTATAATTTACCTTGGCTTACATTCTTGAAGCTGTGGTTCTTCAACCTTGATATTTGAGTATTCCTTCAATCACTGGAAATTATCCATCATCTTCTCAAATTTGCCTCTCCCTAACTCAGTATACTATTTCTTTCCAGAATCCTACTAGATAAATGTTGAAACTTCTCTTTTCTGTTCCTCTTAACTCTTATTTCTTCTTGTCTGTATGGTGCTTTCTATTTCAAAGACCCTGCTCTATCTTTCATTTCACAAATTCTCCCAAAAATCTCTATTATTATTTCTAATGAGGGTTCATTTCAGTGATCACTTATTTCTGGTTCTATACACATTCCAGTCTAGTTTTTAGTGTCTAGCTTTTAAATTATATTTATATTTCCTCCTTTACTTCTCTAGTAACACTAACTAGACTTCTGTATAAGCCACTTCCCTTAGCTTGATAGGTGGGAGTGTAGGTTGGCTACAGGCAAGGTGTTGTGAGAGATGTGGCTACTTGGGACAAGTTGAGACATTTTAAATGGGAAGCTATTAAAAAGTTCTGGTAACAAACTGGCATGATAAAATTCTCTAACAAGATAGTAAGATAGCTCTGAGTAAGTAGACATTAAATTCCAGAAGGCCCTTGTAACTTTCCAGAAAAGACTGGTCTCCAGCCTTGTCAATGAGGCTAGCATGATGGGAAAGAATAGCAGAAAATGAACATTCAGTATACTGATTATGACAGTCAAAATATATTCAAGATGTTTTCTAAGTCACTTTTTGGATTTCTACAAGTTAAACACATTTTCAGCTCTGGTGTGGTTGTTTATTTGTTTGTTCTTGTCGTAATTTTACATGCATTTTTGTTTCCTTTTTACAAAACCATTTTAAAGGCATTTTTGTTGCTTGAACTCAAAGAGTTCCGCCTCAGGTTTTACATGAAATTGTTCCAGTTGTTAATAAACAGGAAGTCCTTTATCCTGGAATTTCATCTCCTCTCTTTCCCTCCAGGCCAGTTCAACCTGCTGACAAGATAAAATTTGAGGTAAATCCCAATCAAGTCCTCATTTTTCTTAATAAAGAAACTTCTTTATTGCCCTGTAGCCAATGGAGGTTTGGACTTCAGTGGACTATCGGGCAGCCATTTACAGTATGTGACTCCTAAGGCATTTCCCAGCCCCACTTTCCCAGTCAGTGCCCTGGCTGTCTCCAGTCCACTCTGACTCAAACTCAGCAGCTTTGAGGGTTAGGAGAAGTTGCTAGTGCTCAGCCTGGTCACTTGAGCCGGAGGCAAATTAGATACGCACTGATTCCATGGCAGAGCATTGGCCAAGATTAGGCCTAACATGAACTCTTGTGGGTTGAAGATTCCTATGCAAGAACAGTCCTTTTTGAAAATTGGGATAATTTGTTTTTGGCAAAACACTGTTTCTTTTTTTGAGAGTGAGAAGAAAAAGAGTGTGGGAAAAGCTTTGGAAATCTTGCAAGACCTCTTGGACATGGACTATGTGTTACAAAACACATTTTTGACGAGTTAAGTGTTAACCAACCAAAAACAGACAGATTGTCTTTCCCATGTTGGCTTCAAAATGCATCAGGGGAAGTGCCATTGCTGAATATGGTTGAGAACTTGCTGAACCCTGTCATTTGCAAAAGAGTGTCAAAGAGTCCATGTAATGACAGGACAGAGCTGAGTTTGTGTGTCCCTGTTTTGCAGAATATGATTGCAACTTTCTGGGAGCAAAAAAAGTGAACAATACCAAATCAAAAGCAGCTCCAACTGTCAGTGGAGGGTGGTCTAGAATAAAAATTTCAAAAGAGGGAGAGATTAGTTTTAAACCATAATGAATTCTAGTTGTCATTGAAAACTCATCCAAGAAAACATTTTATGACAGTTTTTGACAGGCTATGATCTGATGCTTGAAGTCTCCCTGGGGATATGAACTTGTAAGCAGATAATTACAATATATTGTGATTTTATAGCATTCAAGAGAACAAGGAGGGAAGTGCTAATTCTGGTGAGACTGGGAAAGATCTTACAGAATTGTTGGTTTTGAAGTGGGTCATAAAAGATGTTCAGACATCCCAGGAGAAGGAAATAGCATACACTAACATTCGGACTCATGAAAGAACATTGTGCCCATACACTAAGAATGAAAGAGTGCTGTATACCTCGGGCTAGTTAGAAGACAGATTTTGAATGTATTCACCATAAGGAAATGATGAAAGTTTGAGGTAATGAGTATGCTAGTTACCCTGAGTTGATTATTACTCACTGTACGCATAAAATATCACATTGTACCTTATAAATCAGTATAAATACTATGTGTAAATCAAAAAGTAATAAATAATTTTTAAAAAAGAAGGGAAAAGTGTAAGTTACAGAAGATGTGGCTAGATCAGATTGATGCCTCCTGCTTAATAGTTGGTTGTTGTTATTTTTTACAAAAAAAAATTTTACTTATTTGAAAGGCAGAGCATCAGAGAAACAGAGGGAGAGAGAAATATCATCCATATACTGATTCACCCCAAATGGCCACAACAGCCAGGGTTGGGCCAAGCCAAAGCCAGGAGCCAGGAACTCTGTTCTGGTGTCACACATGAATGGCAAGAGCACAATTACTTACAGCCATCCCTCTATTGCCTCCTAGTCATGTGTGCAGGGAGCTGGATTAGAAGTGGAGTAGCTGAGATGAACCAATGCTACAGGCATCTCAAGCAGTGGCCCAACTCGTTCAGTCACAGTGCAGGCCCCTGGTTGTTCACTTAAATCAGGGATCCCAATATCCAGCTTAAAACTTCAGTGCTCACTAGAAACATTAGTTTTATTTTCTTGTGAAAAACATACAATCTTAGGATGGTGATGTCAAATCTCTAAAGGAACAAGAGAACTACCCTTTGTATCTAACAGGATTAAAACTATAATGCATCACAGAAAGAAATAAGATTCAACAAAACAGAATCTGGCTCACAGACATGAAGGATGTTTAAATACTGAAATACTGTACCTGTCTAAAAGGAGTTCTATTAAAAATGGTAAAAGAGGGGCCAGTGCTGTGGTGCAGCAGGCTAGAGCCTTGGTCTCCAGTGCTGCCAGCATCCCATATAGGTGCCGGTTAGAGCCCCGGCTGTTCCTCTTCTGATCCTGCTCTCTGCTATGGCCTGGGAAAGCAGTAGAGGATAGCCCAAGTCCTTGGGCCCATACACCCACATGGGAAACTTGGAATAAGCTCCTGACTCCTGGCTTCGGATCAGCACAGCTCCAGGCATTGCAGTCACCTAAGGAGTGAACCAACAGATGGAAGACCTTTCTCTCTCTCTGCCTCTGCCTTTCAAATAAATAAATAAATCTTAAAAAAAAAGTACTGCTGCCAAAAAAAATGGCAAAAGAATGATAAGAAAGCAACAGTTTCAAAGGAGGACTTTATATAAGAATAAAATGTCCTTTCAATGAAAATGAATTCTAGTGATTCTAAGAAAGATGAATAAAGATGAATTCACACTCAGAAATATCAATATCACTACAACATATTAATAAGATAAAAACAGTAAGAGAAAATCTCAAAAGATGTGAGGCTGATAAAAAGAAATTACCTAGACAGGAATGAGAAATAGATACTAGCATTCTCAGAGGATAACCTTCAAAGAGCAAATGGAGGGGGGAGGCATTGTACAGTGGGTGACTTGCTGTCTGGGATCCCTGAATTCCATATTGGAGTGTCCACTTCCAATCCAGTTTCCTGATTATGCTCACCCTGGGTGGGGCAGCAGGTAGTGACACCCAGATGGAATTCCTGGCTCCTACTTTCAGCCCAGCTCTGCATGTTACAGGAACTCTGGAGTTGGTCAAGGGATGGAAGATCTCTCAATATCTCTCTCTCTCTCTCTCGCTCTCGCTCTCTCTCAACCTTCAAATCAAGCAAGCAAGCAATTGAATAATAAATAACCCCCTTTTTTTTTTTGACAGGCAGAGTGGACAGTTAGAGAGAGAGACAGAGAGAAAGGTCTTCCTTTGCCATTGGTTCACCCTCCAATGGCCGCCCCGGCCCGTGCGCTGCGGCCGGCGCACCGCGCTGATCCAATGGTGGGAGCCAGGTACTTATCCTGGTCTCCCATGGGGTGCAGGGCCCAAGCACTTGGGCCATCCTCCACTGCACTGCCTGACCACAGCAGAGAGCTGGCCTGGAAGAGGGGCAACTGGGACAGAATCCGGCGCCCCGACCGGGACTAGAACCCGGTGTGCCGGCGCCGCAAGGCGGAAGATTAGCCTAGTGAGCCACGCCGGCCAATAAATAACCCTTTTTAAAATGGATTAAAAGGGGGGCCGGTGCTGTGGCACAGCAGGTTAATGCCCTGGCCTGAAGTGCTGGCATCCCATATAGGCAGGTTAATGCCCTGGCCTGAAGCGCTGGCATCCCATATAGGTGCCGGTTCTAGTCCCGGCTGCTCCACTTCTGATCCAGCTCTCTGCTACGGCCTGGGAAAGCAGCAGAGTATGGCCCGAGTCCTAGGGCCCCTGCATCTGCATGGGAGAAGCAGAAAAAGCTCCTGGCTCCTGGCTTCAGATCAGCACAGCTCCGGCCGTTGCGGCCAATTGGGGAGTGAATCATCAGATGGAAGTCCTCTCTCTCTCTCTCTCTCTACCTCTCCTCTCTCTCTGTAACTCTAACTTTCAAATAAATAAACTTTTTAAAAAAATGTAATAAAAGGAAAACAACCATTAATCATGGAGTTTACACCCAATAAACTGTTAATAAAAAATGAGTGGAAAATAATGTTTTCAAACTTGTAACGTTTTGGAAGTTAATGATCTTCAGAGTGCACAGATCTACCAGAGTGTGTGCTTCTGAAAGAAGAAAAGCAAGAATAAAGATATGGAATGAAATTTAAGTAATAATAGCAACTACATATCTTTTTCACTATTTCTCATTTTAAAATGTTTGAATTCATTATATTTTGTTATTTGTATTTGTTGTTCTACTTTGGTACTCACATCAATTTATTATGGCTGTAACCTTTTAATTTTAAAAACTACTGATTTTTAGGGCCGGTGCTGCGGCTCACTAGGCTAATCCTTCTCCAGCGGTGTGGCACCCTTGGGGTTCTAGTCCCAGTTGGGGTGCCGGTTCTATCCCAGTTGCTCCTCTTCCAGTCCAGCTCTCTGCTGTGGCCCGCGAAGGCAGTGGAGGATGGCCCAAGTGCTTGGGCCTTGCACCCAATGGGAGACCAGGAGGAAGCACCTGGCTCCTGGCTTCAGATCGGTGCAGTGCTCCGGCCATAGTGGCTACTTGGGGGTGAACCAACGGAAAAAGGAAAACCTTTCTCTCTGTCTCTCTCTAACTCTGCCTGTCAAAAAAATTTTTTAAAAACTGATTTTTAAAAAGAAAAATTGAACTCCAGATAACAATAACCACACAAGGGAATAGAATTTCAAAGTATAGTCTTTATAATTATAATTGGAAAGAGAGGGTGAACTAGATAATTTTCAGCATTGGAAAATTTATAGTTATGAGTATGTTAGAAATTTAAAGTGACCACTATTCCAAAAGTGAGAAAAATACACTAAAAACAAAATTTTTTAGTTCAAAGAATACAGGAAAGAAGAAAAAAAGTGTAAAGAAATAAATGTTCTATAGAACATATGAAACTACATGCTCAAGCTGACTTGCCCCAAGTGGTGGAGTTAGAAATGTGCCAGGAAATGTGCCAATACAATCCATCAAGGCTGCATGTACCAATGCCATCTCACTAGTCCAAGTGATCAATTTCAGGTCATAATAGACCATAATGATAGGTCTAAGAGTCAAAGGGATCACATAAACAAGACTAGTGTCTGCTAATACGAACTGATAGAATAAAAAAGGGAGAGAACAATCCAACATGGGAAGCGGGATACACAGCAGACTCATAGAATGGCAGATGTCCTAAACAGCACTCTAGCCTCAGAATCAGCTCTTAAGGCATTTGGATCTGGCTGAAGAGCCCATGAGAGTATTTTAGGCATGGAAAACCAAGACACTCTGGAAAAAAAAAAAATGACCTAAATGAAAGATCTCTGTGAGTGAGATCCCAGTGGAAAGAATGGGCTATTAAAGAAGGAGGTACCTTTCTCTGAAGGGAAAAGAGAACTTCCACTTTGACTATGGCCTTGTCGAAATAAGATCAAAGTCGATGAGCTCAGGGGGCTTCCACAGCCTTGGCAACTCATGACTAGAGCCTGGGGAGATTGCTGACGCCTTAAACAAGAGTGTCAATTTGTTAAGTCAACAACAAGAGTCACTGTGCACTTACTCCCCATGTAGGATCTCTGTCCTTAATGTATAGTTCAATGTGAATTAATGATATGACTAGTGCTCAAACAGTATTTGGCACTTTGTGTTCTGTGTAGGGGCAAACTGATGAAATCTTTTCTTAATATATACTAAATTGATCTTCTGTATATAAAGATAATCGAAAATGAATCTTGATGTGAATGGAATGGGAGAGGGAGCGGGAGATGGGAGAGTTGCGGGTAGGAGGGAAGTTATGGGGGGGGGGAAGGCATTGTAATCCATAAACTGTACTTTGGAAATTTATATCT